>NW_027526359.1:216948-573377 GCF_048455015.1 Haemaphysalis longicornis | reverse complement strand
CCCAAGCACGACAACCATCTTGGAAGTCCGAGGCAGATACGGAGGCAATTGTCTCATGCAGCGTCTAGCTGTTTTCTGCTTGTGGGTGACAGATTTTGGAGGACAGGGAGACTGTAGCGCAGTACCCCATCGACATAGGTTTTCCAGAGTACTATCATGGAGCGGCAGTCACTGCCCCATCGACCACCGGCAAGATGCCCGACGAACTTTGACATCGCAGATATTCGCGTACAGAGCCGTTTAACCTCCGTCCTGTTATATATAGGGCCTATTCTATATTCCCCTACCCATTCCCCCGACGAGTAGCATGTCGCTGTTACGATTCCGCCAAAACTCTCGGCTTTCTTCTCTAATAAAGAGCTTTTTGGCCTCTCTCTCCAATCCAATCGAACCTGGTCCAATACAATGTGTCTCAGTCAAATATGGCTGAGTCCAGACCAATCTGGTTATCCGCCGTCACCGATATGGAGACAACATATTCTGGACTGCAGATTACCAGATAGCATGCAGCGACAAGTGGATATATGCGGGGAAAAAGTGGTGTACCTGGGGCTGTCATTTAAGGGAAAAATTAGTGTTCATGGTTTTTGCTGATGACACGGAGAAGAAATCGGCACCATTCAACAAGTAGAAAAACCATTGGAAAATAAGTGAAAATATTTGTGAGAATCGTTTAACAACCGCGTTGTGGACATGCAAGCGCATAGGGCGCACCTTAGGAAGAACGGAAGACCGACCGAGCGTATATTGAACCATAGATATCTTTGGGGCTACGACTAATATGAGGATGTTAGGGGAAGTTGAAAAGCGGCCTCAAGGCCCAGATTGACCATCGAAAGGACGTTTATGTGACTGAAACCAGAGCCCCAGGAAGCGTGGAGGTAAATGAGAAGTTGGTGGGTAGACAGGCTCCAAGGCCCCTTAGTGAAAACGAAGCGGTGCAGGGGAATGTGGTATGGTCGTCCTATCAGGAAATAAAACATGTGGCAAGGTAAAGTGCAGGGGCATCGAGACAAAGACGAGGAAAATGGCCCAGAAAGCTTTAAGTACATGTGTATAAGGGGCATGGTCACGTGGTGGGAGCAGAGGACCAAACAACTAAATACCTGGTACGTAAAGGCGGTAACAGAACATGAGGTATACGAAGTCTTGAAAAAGCCCGGAATGGCATTGCAGAAGACGAAGTTAGCGAAGAGAAAAGAAACATAAAGAATTTTTGGTCTACAGGCCAGAAAAAAACTAAAACTCAAAACGAAAGGTGTCTATGCAAAAACTCGCTTTGGTGGCATTTGTGTTTAAAGTAAAGTTATTTCGTAACGCCTGTGCAGACGTACTTACGTGGGTAACAGTAGCCGACAGACTAAAGCCTGCGTACGCTGTGGCAGGAATCGGGAAATCATAGGGCACATTGACACCTACTGCACCGATATGAGAACGGCAAGGCACAACAAGCTCGCTACGTTAACAGAGGCTTTGGAATTGTGGTGAGGAGAGCCACGACATCAGAGATACAGATGTGACGAAGATGCAGCAGCAGTGGCGTTGAAAGAAATATGGAATAAAGATGATGGCACGGAATGAGTTCTCACACAGATGAGAATTGAAAAGAACGGTTTTGGAGAATCATGAAATGGGCAAGAGCAGCAAATATGCGAGAGCGGGCTGTAAACTGAAAACTGTTGGGGAAAGAGTGAGAAGAGAGAGATGAGGCAAGTCGATAAAGCTTGTCACGGGTGGGACAAGTAATTGTAACAAAACAGACACGTTGGTTTGACCCACGCGTGAAACTACGTGTAAGCCCTAATTCTTATCATCATCTTCGTCATCATACCTCAACTCAGCCTCGGTAAGTGCTGAACATGAGTTGGTGGTTCAAGTCGTGGATGCAGGCATGCACAGCTTATTTCTTCAGTTCTTACAGGCGGATCAATTATGAGACCCTGTTGCAATGTATGTTCACCCTTGTTTCGCAGCAGCATTTACTCGATCTGAGTGATGAGGCCGCACGCCCAATTTTCTCATTACAATCGCTTTCTGGGTTTATAAGGTAAAAAATGAAATCTCGGTCAATTTTTTAGGACCTACGAAGCAAAAGCAAGATGTGGTGACTAGTGAAGACAATTTATTGAATATAGAACAAGCAGCTGACTGAACCTCTATAACAATCGGAGCACTGTAGTAGTTGGTATTGCAATCAGTTGATGAGGACACCACGGTAAAAAAGCCAAGCCTGTTGAAAGGTATTTAAAAAGCTGGGGTAGCAGTTAGTTGTTCCGTAACCCGTGCTCGCAGAGGGTGCACCATGTTCTGCGAAACAAATCTAAACATTATTTCTCATTTTCCTACCGCACAATAAACGCCGACTTTTTTCACTACAAAAAATGTTTGCATAACGACGTCTGCCCGAATTTCCGAGAACCAGAAGAAAGCAAAATCTGTGTCAACGACGAACTGACTACGGACAATAAGTGATTGTGTGCGAATTCTTTTGAACCCATGCAAAAAAATGATGCATGTTCCTCTGTGCCCAAACTTTCCGCATTTAAAGTAACAAAACCCAACTAAAGTAACGTTTACGTCACTGGAACCGATGCTTCTGTCCCGTACTTCCTAGGCTAAAACTATCTTTTTGTACAGATTTCTTTTAACACGGACTGAGTTTCTTGTCACATGATCATTTAGACTGAAATCAAACCGAAAACATCGGTTAGTCGAGTATTGAGTATGTGGTAAATATTCCGGGTTGGTGAAAATAACCCGGATTACTTTATTAAGGAACCCCTTGTAGCACTCGCGCATCTTCGGTGCGTTCAAACCCCCAAAATAGAAAAAATGACTCACATCACTAAACTTAATCCTTGCCATGTGGGAACCGGTTAACATAATATTGTTTTCTTCCTTAACTAGTCGGATGTTCTTTTAGAAACTAGAAGGAATTGTTCGCTTTAGCTACGCCTTTGATCACTTGGTTAAAGGGGCCATGAAGACAAAATGCATGTTTGGTTCATTAAAAAGATTGTCTCGTTAGAATCATACTGATACCACTTTTAACGCAAAATTTGCTCAAATAAGCTGTGTAATTAGGAAAAATTGAATGGTCATGCGACCCCCTACCTCATTTCTCGCAACAGAACCCATGATGTCCTATCAGCCAGCTCTGCAATTACCCGAGGCCATAAAAAGCAAACGCCAATTATGCAGAACTTTTAAGCTTGCCGAACATGCAATAGCGCTCTTGAATTTAGAGCACTTTCTTTTTATATCAGTAAGAATGATGGTAAAAATACTGTAAGTTACGAAAGCACACGTAAACATGCAAGAAACGATGCGTATTGCTGTTAGTAGTGCTCGCACTATGCTTCTCTAGATGCCCACCACAGCGGGGCTTTGGTGTTGTATCAGATCACACGGGCCGACTGACGCAAACGACAGTATCTTACGTGACAACGTTTGCCGAGTGCGGACTATGTTTGACCAAAAAAAATTTTTCTCCATGATCGAAAACAAGCCAGGTTTTAATACGGTCACAAATAAACCAAAAGCAGAACATTATTCACCGTGGTGTGGTTGCGCCATCGATTTCGACCAACACTGAGCAAGTATGCACTTCGTAACAAGTTTGCTGAAAGACGTGTTCTTATGACGTCATTTTAAACATCGTTCAAACGCACCTTTTAGGGTCAGAATCAACATTGTAGCTTAAATCAATTATATTTCGCAATGAATTGAGCATGTTCAGCTTCCGTAGAAGCGCTGGGGGCTCTACGGAACATGAAATTCTTCGAATAAAACAGTTTCTTTTTTTCTCCATGACTTTGAAGTTCTTTCTCTATTCCAAGTTTTCACCGCACCACTCCATGTAAAATTGTGGGCTAGCGGTCAGTATTCTGCTGAATTTCTTTGTCGACAAGGTAATCGATATGGTGGCTCTGATACATCCGTGTCACCCAAAGACCTTCAACGTCGCTGTAGGAATATTTTGTTTTTTTCTGAACCGTAAGGTTGTTTTGGTTGTTACTTTAGCGTAATATTTTATATAATTTTTGCTGCAGCATAATCGGATTCGTTCACAAACCTTTATCACCATCACAGAATGTAACGCAGTGCTTGAACTTGTTCTAAACAAACTCCCGAATGAAGATAACACTTTTTACTGTTCGGCGACATCAAATTATATATTACATCAGTCGCGTAAGTTCTGCTCTAATAACATTATTACATTCTTGGTGTTGACTGAAGATCATTATCTATGGAACCTGTATATATCCTTAGAACAGGTAATGAAGTTCATTCTGTCCAACATAACTTTTGTAGAACTGCCTCGGCAATACACATTTCGACAACGGACTCGTACACGGTATTCACACCTATTTATTCTGGTACTTTAACACAATCTAAAGTAAACAAAATGAAACCTTTAAAAAATTTCTGATAGAATCTCTTACTCTTAATCGTGTCTTATTATTCCGAAAAGGAAAGATTACTTCCTTTAGAACACATAAATGTAATATTTCGGTTTGTGTGCACGTACTATAGTTCTCGATTTAGCGTTGCCTGATGATTTTCCATAGCGAGGAGTGCCTGCATAACTCGTTCTTTCCTGGCAAGAATTACTAAACGACATAATCTTCGCTACAAAGAGCACCAAACAATAACTACAAGCACAATATTGTCTTACATTAGTACGTCTTACACTCCAACCGCACCTTGAAACAAGCAAGACGCAGACTTCGAACAGAAAAAGAATGGAAGACAAGAGTGCTCAAACAGCTACTATGCGAAGATGAAACATGTCAGCAGAGTTGTCCTTTCCAACAAACAAGGAATTTTAATTTATTACAGCCCTTGCTCCCCATTTGTCACGGTAACCTCACTTCCCGATAGAAGGTATACAAACATTTCGAGGCTTCCCCAGAAGGGACTCAGAATTGTATCAACGTCATTTTATCACCACGGCAATACAGTCAAATCATGCTACAAGGAACACAACATTACACATTTCTCAATGTTACGAACATTTTCAAAATCAGCGCAAAGTTTTCTATTGTGTGAATGTAAAAATATTTCAGAACTATGAATTTAAGTTTAGCAACTACTTCAGAATAACGCACGTAAAGTGTTTGCTCCTTTACCGCGGAGCAGCATCAGTATTACGAATTCGCGTGAAGTAGCACTTCCAAAACTCCGGCGTGAAACAGAAACCATCGTTTCCGGGTGTGTTCCCCCAAGTGGAGTAGCTATCATCATCACCATGTTGAGTGCCCATTTCTAGCGCCACCACAATGGTGTAGTTTATAGTGGAGTAGCTTAGCCAGCCTAGCCGCCTTTGCTTCTTTTCTGTCTCGTTGCTACGGGTGTTAGTTGTGGCGGGTCGTTTGTTCCGTTGTTTCTCAAGCTATTAACCTGAGCGAAGGTGTTTGTTTTTGTGACCTATCATGCTTCGGGGTTTGTGCGAGATGCAACACAGCCAAGAAGAAGCAACAGCAGCCATCATTCCGATGCGAACGAAGACGTCTGGGTCAGAGAACACGCAGGAATATAAGATACTGTCAAAAATTGATGTTTTACTGCACACTACAATGTCCATACTTGCATCGCTCGTTGCGAAGTTGTACCCGATGAGGTATTGCGAGGGTGGAATCCATCGTGCGTGGTTCACTCGCCAGGAGAAAATGACTAGTTTTTTCTAATAAAGCTGCTTTGAACTGAGTACAAAGTTTTGAATTGAGAGTTTGCTTGTATGCACACGCGTATACTTCAACGGCACGCCATCTTCATTCCTTGGTATAAACTCTGGCATATAGCCGCAAGGTGTTCACTAGAATGATATTTCCAAACAACGAATAATTTTGGGCGGTCCAGGGTGATCCATTATATAGAACATTGACTGTATTACTTTGCATAACTATGTTCTTGAGAGTTCATATCTCGCTCCAGCCACCTATAGCATAAAAACACGACGTCTAGGTCAGCTGAAAAGGATTCGTACAAAATAAATACGACGACGACCACTGTATTGTTCACCCGCAATACGAACAAATCTGCATAGAATCTTTTCGATCGAGTCGGTTGCAGATACCACCAACTTGTTATATTCGACCGAGCCAAGGTCAAATCGGGCCCTAAATGTTTGCAGTAAAGCGCGTGCTGACACTGTAGGCTACAAAATTGGCTAGACGTTAATCGGTACCGGAAAATTGAAAGTCTTGTTTAACAACATACCACATATGTGCACTGCAGTTCAGTTTTGTGTTGACCAGGGCTCCAAGGTTACGTTAGAGAGGTTGTAAATAAATACACGTCTATAGCCTTGTCTGGAGACTGAAAAAAACTGCCGCTTCGTTTATGCTCAATGTTGTTTGATTGTTTTGTATACCAGTAATAGATCAAGTAGCTGTCATTCGCACCAATGCACAATTATGAACGTATTATGTTGTAGGAAAGGGTTTCAGGTCATCCGCAAACAATACACTCTTTGAGTGGCTTACATACGACCACACCTCATTGAGGCATAAAAAAACAAAAGCCGAAGGTTAAAATCCAGTTTAAAGCCACGTATAAAAAGCATCGCTTAGACAAACATTGGAAACGGTTTCCTTTGCTAGGTGGATTCTCAATCTAGCTTCCGAAGCAGGAGTCGTCGTTCTGACACCGCTCAACCAGCTAGGGTTCTGAAAAAAAAAGAAAAATATGTTAATTGTGGTCAGATGACTTTCAATGGAAAAAAAATTGCGGCGACTTTGCTTTTAGTAAATACAAAGAGACTTGTTAAGACACGGAAAACACACAAATTTGTTTCACATGGAGATGGGCTTTACAAACCCGCTTCGTAAGTGTAAAATATTTATTTGTATTTAGAAAGAACTAACGGCCGTACACGCCCTTTTAGAAGATTTAAAAAAAACTACGTAGGGTGAACCATGGTTTTAATGATCCCTCCATATTTAAAATAACACAATTGAAATATTTCACTGAGGAGAAAAAACCTGGGCGGACAAATTGAATTTTTGACTCGAGGCGGGGACAAAATATGTGTGAAATGTTAGAAAATAAACTTGGGTATCGCAAAACTACCACGGCAATCTTTTATTTTCAGGTTGCTCAACGCATTGGCTACATCATCTTCTGTGACACACTGGCAGAGTAATAAATATTAACTATTTTCAACATTGACGTCAGTGCGCGTGTTCTCTTACTGCGAGAAAGTGGAGCCTAAATGCGTCCCGAAAGTCTCGCATACTTCATTTGTGGGCGACATATCTTTCTATCCGTTTTCATCACAGTGGTATTTAGGTATTTTTTGTGTGAGCCCGTATGTAAAGCCAAAAAAATAAGGCTTGTTTTTGCAGCGTAAGCTACACGGGCCGAGGTTGAGCAGTTTTGCGTGTGCCGTGAAGGGCCCGTATGCGCAAGCACGAGCGGCATTGGATTGGCTTGGATTGGATTGGATTGCCTTTGGATTGTATTGGATTACAGTGCATTGTGTTGGATTGTGTTGCGTCATAGCCATGGCAGATCCACTGGCGCCGGCGCATGCTCAGTTGTGCACCTCAATTGTGCAGTAGCCAACTCTGACGCTGCGTCAGAGCCGCTTGATAACTGTTTGGCATGGCTAGTGAAGAGCAGTGCTGAGCATACGCGAGGAGCAGTGAGTGAACAGGACTGCACTGTACTGGATTAGACTGAGTTGGACTGGACTGGATTGGACTGGACTGGGCCGGACTGAACTGGATTGGACTGTATTGCTGAACGTTAGCTCACGCTATGTAATCCTGGCATAGCAGAGCTAAGACAAAACTAATTCTCAGCTGTGCTCAGGGCGTTCTTAAAAACCAACTGGAACGAAAATTTAGCTGCCCTAAATTTTGCTTCAATGTATGGTATGCACCTCTAAATTCCCTTGTGACATAATTTTAAACTCCACAAACGCGCAGTTTTTTTATTAAACCCGTTCGAAAACAGGCCACTTCAGCCGACGCAGCACCTAGCGGAGTGTCGCCGCAACTTCTCGCCATTGCGGCGGACTTCCGGATGTGACGTGCCAGTCAGGACTCCCGTGCGGCCGTCGCCTCTCCTCAGTAGCACTTTTACCAGGAGGCGGACACTTAGCCTTCAACCCAGCATCCGGGCTAATTGCGACTCATGCGGCATATTCTCCCCTGGTGAGCCTGGGGAAACATTACTGCGTTGTTGTTGCCCCAGCAACGCCACCGCCATGTTGGCCTTGAAGGCGTTATAATTGCCATGGCAACAATGCGAGGGCGCGCAGCTTGCGTGGGAGAGAGGTAACGCTCTCCCCTCTCATGCCGGTTGGATTCCTTCCCCCCTCCCCGTGTCCCCCCCATTCCCATCCCGCAACCGCCGCCGCCACCCCGCTGCCTCCAACGGTCAAGCCTCGCTCCGACGGCACGAAGCGACGCCGCTTGAGGAGTAACGACGCCAGCTCGAATATCACTTGAACACTTTATTCGCGTTACGTGCGCGAACGCGACGTGCGGCGACATGATGCGGCGAGAAACACCGATGACCAATACAACATAGACAAGGACAAGCACAGCACACGCACGACACAAGTCCTATACTTCAGCTCAGCTTCACGTACGGCATACGAACGACGTTCTCACCTTTTGCTAACAGCACCCAAAGAGTCATCGCGTTACGGTTCATCCTAGTGTTCTTGGCGTCCCTTTTGCAGCACCGTAATGTTCGAGGTGGCACATACGAGAAATCACCCACTACATGAGACGGGCGTCGCGTCGGCCTCGCTGCTCGCTGTTCGAAAGCAGCAACTCCGGTGACCGTTATCGCGCATGCGCGCCCCCCAGTCGCGCCGGAAAAAAAAGGAAAGAAAAAAAAATGAGAGGAGGAGTGTTTCCCCAGCGCCACTGCCTCTAGGCGCGCAATAATAGAACCGAAACTAGAAAAAGTAGCATTGGCCTGCTTTTACGTGCACCCTAGCGCGAGTGAGCAGCGTAATTCTTTCCTCTTGCATGAATCATTGCTTTCACGCGTTTCTTTAATGCGATAAGCTGAAGAAACTCTGGGTTGCCTATACATAAAGACCAAATTCGAAAAGTACCGGGGCCGGTCTGGAGCGAATACGGCAATAGCACAACGGCTGATTTCGTGGTCGCGACGGCGACAGCAGGCTCTCGGTCGACTCGAAGAGCACGCGAAACGCGTGTACGGCCTACGTGAGGCGATAAGGTACGTCCTCACTTGCGGCGCCGCGCGCGCGCAGGGCCGCGCGCGCAAAAACGCCGCCGCTTTTTGGAGACCACACTACTGGGAGCGCGCGCGCGCAAAAGCGGCGGCGGCGGCTCTGCAAACCGGTCCTCACCCACTCCTGACGGGGGAGCAGGGAAGAACGGATCTGAGGCCTCGCCGTCTCTCCACGCCGGCCAACCTCCCCGAGGAGAGCACTGACCTCGCAGCTCACGTGACCCGGCGCTGATTGGCTCGCCGAGTTTGCCGCAAAGCGCCTTGCCGCGAAAAATGGGGTCCTGCGCTATTTTTTTTGCGGCAGAGGAATCTTGCCGCAAACGGGTTTTTGCGGCGCCGCTTTTTGCGCGCGCGCGGCGCCGCAAGTGAGGACGTACCTATACGCTGTTGGCGCGGCTGGTCGGTGCGGCGGCGCGCGAACGACTACGATGGCGGTGCGACGCACTGCAAGCTCGCGGCCAGGCGTCTCCACGAGTGCGCAGTACGTAGAACGGCCGACGCGTGACGACACGCTGTTGCCGCGGCGCTCGGTGCGTCGGCGCGCGAACGACTACGGCGGCTGGGCGGCGCGCTGCAAGCTCGCGGCTGGGCGTCTCTACGAGCAGAACGGTCGGCGCGAGACAATAAGCTGTTGTCGTGGCCGGTCGGGGCGTGAACGAGTACGGCAGCTAGCTGTGGGGCCATGTGCACGATCGGCCGGTCGGCTTTTCGAGAGAGCGAGTACGCCGACGCGAGGTGATACGCTCAACTGTTATCGCGCCGCTCGGGGCGCGGACGAGTACAGCACGCGGCGCACTCACTACACGGAATCGATTCAGTTCAAACAACTTCGTCAAAAAACAAATAAATACTAGCCGCTGTGGGCAACATTTCTCTCGCCATTCAGAAAAAAAAACGGGGCCACATATTTCGCAGCACTGAGCCTTGCCTGCTTCACGAGTGAAGACACTGCAGTGCTTTCGTCGCTGCATGGCATCTTTATCTAAAGATTTGGCGCCGGCACCCTTCTAACAGGAACAAAATTGACCGTGTATACAAAAATAATAAAATTCTGGATTTGAACTTTTACAACATGCGTTGAAACCGAATTCTTACACACTAGCCGCATTGTTTTGACACTTTCCTCCCACGGTAGCATTTTTTTGTTTCTCTCACAAACACAGGATGGTTCGATCGCTATAGGACATATTAGCTGTGCCGACGCTCATCTAGCGCTCAACACTGCCTTTTGTGCACCCTGCGTCGCCACCACGTCACGCGATGCCTGCGTTTTTGTTTTACCTGACGACTATAGCGCGTCTCAGCAGCTCACAACGAAGTAATAATGGGGTCACGAACTTCCCAGCCCCTTTTCGCGCATGTTTTATATGTCTGAAGCAACAGAAGGCTTGAAACACGTCGAATGCGCGCCGTCTTCTCACGGGCAGCTTGGAAATACCCGCCTGCTGTGCCCACTCGATTCCTGAGTGTAACGTCACTTCCCGTCGTCCGTAATGGCCGCCCTTTTTTCGAGTTTCGGTTTGTAAAGTTTGCATGTTGCAACTTTTAAGGTTTTATTACCGCAAAATAGTGCATTTAAGCGGCCGAAAATTGTGGTTGCAGTTGGCTTTTAATAAAGGCTTTTAACACGTGCAAATAGCTTTTTTCCAAATTGCACGAGAAACACGACGTGGTATCCTAAAAATAGAAACAGCAGGTGACATCCCCTTTTGTATAGTAGATGAAAGCACCATTTCTGACGAATGTTTTTCCTCACGTCAGCCTGGAACCGCCCGAAAATTTCGTTTATAGGACCATCAACAATTTATAAACCCTAGAAAACGGAACTGTCAACAGATCTACATCACTGCTGCAACATTGCTGTTGTCTTGTGCACGGCGTAAGGGTTGCTCAAGCGGCACAGGGCACCTTTTGTCTTCCTCCCCGTCAAGACCAGAGAGAAATGTATACATTAACTTATTTAAACTCATCTTTAAAAAATGTACAAAATCAACGCCATCCAGAACCTTCCGCAATACAACATGATCGACAGCAGCATGTCTAAACCTTGGAATTCGTCGGACGTGTGGATTAATGTGATTGGGGCAAAAATATTTTGTGAACAAAAACTAGTCTAAATAGTAGAGAACCGATGATAAATAAAGAAATGTTTATAAGCGTGAAATGAACGTAAATTTAGAAGAGGTTATGGAGGTTTCGGTAAGGCGACACAATGAAGCTTCTGTAATTATTAGAATGGTGTATTTATATCCGCAAGAAACATGTCCACAAAAGCGTGCCGCTGATCTAATCATGTGGACTCAACTAAGTGACAGAAGCCTATCATTTTCTTATTCTGATTCGCTCCATGAAAAGCAAGGGCTCTGTAATGGCAGTTTTGGTTTCATAGGGACCTTAACAGGGTTCAACGCTGGTCAACCACTTTAGACATGTAGAAACTCGATTCACTGCCCGGGGGTTAAAAAAAACGACCCTTTTTCCCCGAGCAGTCCACGTGTCCCTGGCTACCACCATCTATAGCAGAAAAAAATACGTTAAAAAATACCGAGAAAATGGAGGGGAACGAAGCCCCGCCAGTAAAGTAGATGTCATGGCATCAGAAGAATATTCTGGAGGTCTTGGGTTTGAATTCCACACGGCGGGCATTTTTTCTAGAATTTCTTTGTCTTTCAAAAGTTTTCATCGGTTTCAATGACCTACGAAACTCTGCCCTTTGCTTTCAGGGGTTTTATTGACTCAGAACCCTCATTTCTGTCTAAGTTCAACGAGCCCCTCATTTTGTTATTCTGATTCGCTACATGCAAAGTGAGGACCACTGTTCTGGCAGTCTTGGCTCTATAGGAAGCTTAACTGGGTTTAACGCTTATCCACCGGTCTCGACTTGTAGACACTGGAATCACAGCCAAGGTAGTCCGAGCGGCGCTAGCTACCACCCCGAACCGCAGGAAACAAAAATAGCTTAACATAAATACCCCAGAAAGTGGAAGGCAAATTACCCCCGACGGTAGTGTCGTGGTCATCACACCAGACACGTATCTGGAGGACGTGGGTTTGTATCCCACTCGGGGTGCATTTTTTATCCACTTTCTTTCTGTTTTTCCAAATTATTTATCGGTTTGAAAGACCTATCGCATTTCGTCTTTGCTTTCCGAGTTTGTTAGAATTTGAACCCTTATTTATGTCGTTATTCAACGCGCCCCTCATTTTCTATTTGATTCTCTGCATGCAAAGAAAGGGGATCTGTTCTGGCAGTCTTGGTGCCATAGAAAGCTTAACAGTGTTCAATTTCAACACGCCCCTTATTTTCCCATTCTGATTCGCTAAATGCAAAGCAAAGGCCTCTGTTAGGGCAGTCTTGGTTTTAAAGAAGCGTAACAGGGTTCAACACTGGTCGACGAGTCTCTTCATGCCGTAGACAATCGAATAACAGTGCCTGGATAAAAAAGAAGGTGCCCTTCACACTGAGTAGTGTGAGTGGCGCTGGCTACCACCCCCCAATGGCAGGAAGCAAAAATAGATTAACATAGACCCCACAGAAAGAGGAGGAGAAATTACCCCCACCGGTAGCGTAGGGATTATCGCATCAGGTGCATATTCTGGAGGTCGTGGGTTGGCATCGCACCCGGCGGGGATTTTTTTCTACTTTCTTTCTTTCTTTCCAAATTCTTTATCTGTTTCAAAAACCTACCACATCCTTCCCTTCTCTTTTCGAGTTTTTATTTACTTCCAAACCTTATTTCTTTCTTCATTCAACGAGCCCCTCATTTCCCCATTTTGATTGGTGAAATGCATCGGGAGGGCATCTGTTCCAAATTCTTGGGGTCAAAGGAAGCTTACCAGGATTCAACTCTCTTCGACCACTCTTGACACGTCGTAGAAGCTGGATTCACAGCCCGGGGTTAAAAAGAACGCCCCTTCACCCCGAGTAGTCAGCATGGTGCTGGCTGCAACAGCCAAGTGCAGGAAACAAAAATACCTTAGCAAAATTACCCCAAAAAGTGGGGGAAAGTACCCCGCCGGTAGCGTAGTAGTTATCGCACCAGGCGCGTCTTCTGGGGGTCGTGGATTAAATCCCCCCTAGCGGGCATTTTTCTCAACTTTCTGTCTTTCCATATTCTTTATCTGTTTCAATGACCTACCACATTCTCCCCTTTGCTTTCGATTGTTTTCTTGACTGCCAACCCTTATTTTTTTCTTAATTCAACGAGCCCCCCCATTTTGCCATTCTGATTTGCTCCATGCAAAGTGAGGGCCTCAGTTCTGGCAGTCTTGGCTCCATAAAGAGTTTAAGAGAGTTCAACAAAGGTCGACCACTCTCGACATGTCGTAGACCCTCGATTCACGGCCCGGGGGTTAAAAAAGAAGGCCCCCTTCACCCAGAGTAGTCCGAGTGGCGCGGCTAACCCCATTTAGAGGAGGAATAAAATACGTTATCACAATTACCCAAGAAAGCGGAGGGGAAATTATCCCCGGTGGTAGCGTAGTGGTCATCGCACCAGATGCGTAACTGGAGGTGGTAAGTTCAGATCTCAAATTGCGCGCGTTTCGTTCGACTTATTTCCAGTCGTTTCAACTCCTCTATCTGTTTCACGAACCTACGACATTCCCCCCTTTGCTTTCCGTGGTTTTCTTGGCTTACAACACTCATTTCTGTCATAATTCAGCCAGCCGCTCATTTTTATATTTTGATTTTCTGCATGCAAAGCGATGGCCTCTGTTCTGTGTCTTGGTGCCACAGAACGCTTAACAGGGTTGAACGCTGGTCGAACAGTGTCGACAAGTCGTAGACACTCGAATCACAGCCCGGGGGGTAAAAAGAAGGTACTCTTCCCCCCGAGTAGTCCGAGTGGCGCTGGCTGCCACCCCCAAGCGCAGGAAACACAAATACGTCATCAAAATTACCCTACAGTGTAAGGGAAGTTAGCCGCGCCGTTATTGTAGTGGTCATCACACCAGACGTGTATTCTGGAGGTCGTGGGTTCAGACCCCAACCAACAAGCATTTTCATTGACTTTATTTCTTTTTTAAGAAATTCAGTAACTGTTTCACTGACCGTCCACATTCGCCCCATTTCTTTCTGACATTTTGTTTACTTCCAACACTCGTTTATGTCCTAATTTTGCGAGCCCCTCATTTCCCCATTTTAATTCGCTACATGCATTAGGAGGACTTCTCTTCTGGCAGTGTTGGTGCCATAGGGAGCTGAGGAGGGCAATGCTGGTTGACCGGTCTCGATAGGTCGTAGACCCTCGAGTCACGGCCAGGAGTTAAAAAGAAGGTCCCCTTCACCCCAAGTAGTCAACGTGGCGCTGGCTGCCACCGCCAACCGTAGGAAACAAAAATACCTTAAAATAAATATCCCAGAAAGGGGAGGGTAACTGAGCCCCACCGGTAGCGTAGTACTACGCTACCGGTGGGGCTCAGTTACCCTCCACTTTCTGGGATATTTATTTTAAGGTATTTTTGTAGTTATCGCACCAGGCGCGTATTCTGGAGGTCATGAGTTTTGATCCCACCCGGCGGGCATTTTTTCTCCACGTTCAGTCTTTCGAAATTAATCATCTTTTTCAAAGACCAACCACATCCTCCCGTTTGCTTTGCGAGCTTTTCATGACCACCAAAACATATTTCTTTCTTGATGCAACGAGCCCCTCATTTCCTCATTCTGATTCGCTACATGCATCGCGAGGACATCTGTTTTGGCAGTCTTGGTGCCATAGGGATCTTAGGAAGGTTTAACACTGGTAGACCGCTCTAGTTAGGCCTTAGACACTACAGTCACGGCCGGGAGTAAAAAGAAGGTCCCAATCACCCCGTGTAGTTTATGTGGCGCTGGCAGCCACCCCCAAGCGCAGGAAACAACAACACTTTATCAAAATTACCACAGAAAGGAGAGGGGATATTAGCCTCGTCGGTAGCGTAGTGGCTATCGCACCATGTGCGTAATTTGAAGGATGTGGATTCGATCTCTACAGGCCGGCATTTTTTCTCCCCTCTCTTTCTGTCTTTCCAATTTCTTTATCTCTTTCAATGACCTACTACATCCTGCGCTATTCTTTCGAAGTTTTCTTTACTGCCAACATTTATTTCTTGATAATTCAATCAGCCCCTCATTCACCCATTGTGATACCGAACGTATTCCGATCTTTTAGTGACTTTTTAAAGATGCTTGTTAAAATGGGAGGATTTGCGGCGAGTGATGAAATAGCGGAACGCGTGCTAATAGCGTGGTTTGGGGCAGCAGCAAATATTTTAATTGTGATGCGGATCAGTACCACTGTTTTCAATTTACAGGAGAGTTGTTATAGGTGAGCGCCACCGTTTGGTGTACGTAAAAGAAGAAAAGGTGGTGGGCCTTCAATATCCCGGGTTATCCAAGGCGTGGAAGCAACACCCCACGTGAAGAACTCTCAGCTCACCTGATGAGAGCCCAGCACGGGGCACCTTGAGTATTCATGGTGACGGTGAGCAGCGACACCGCGGACCCCGAGCTCCCAACATAAGCCGTGTCCAACCGTGGCGACGTGTTTAAAGGTGAAGGGTAGAAGCCGTAAACGGTGGCCGTCGGAGCCTTGGTCAAGCTCCGGCCGATGGGCTCCCTGCCTATCTACCAGGCAGGGAGCTCCGGGACCTCTGTGACTACCAGGGTAAGGTCAAAGGAGAAAGTACCCCCGTCTCCCTGCTTTTATACTATGCTTTATGGTATTGTCTAAAACCCCCTCCAACCGTGATCGGCCCCCTAAAAGGGGCCGCACCGAAGTATCGTTTCCCCCATTGCCATCTTTAACATTTCCTGAACCAGATAATTTTTCTCGATTTCTTGTGATGGAATCGCTCAATCCAACCCACCCTCTTGCATCTCAGTCAGTCTTCTTGATCGCCAAGTATCTTGAAGCCATAGTAGGAAAATCGTATAAATGCAAAAAACAAAGGTCTGGTGAACTCTTAATTGAAATAAATGACAAGCAGCAGTCTGCAAAGCTTCTAGCTCAGACTAGACTGGCTGATCTTGACATCCGGGTCACACCGCATCGGAGCCTCAACAGCTAGCAGGGTGTGATATCCGAGACAGACCTCCTGAACAAAACCGATGCGGATCTCCTTGCCGGCTTGAAGGATCAGGGCGTCACTGCCGTGAGACGCATCACCATCCGTAGAGACGACAAGGAGATTCCCACCAAGCACATCATCTTGACCTTTGACCGCGCAGTTCTCCCACAACATATATATGCAGGTTTTATCCGGTGCTCAATACGTCCGTACATCCCGAACCCGCGGCGCTGTTTTAAGTGCCAGCGGTTCGGGCACGGTACGAACTCTTGCCGTGGCCGAACGACGTGTGCGAAATGCGCGGCGCACGATCATCCTAGTGACAACTGCCAATCCGATACCCTCACTTGTGTAAACTGCGGGGGACCGCATGCAGCGTACTCCCGGAAGTGCGAAAAGTTCCATCTCGAAAAAAAGATAATCAACATCAAGGTAACCGAGAACATCACCTTCCCGAAGGCGAGAAAGAGGTTCGCCTCTTTCCCTCTGGGGAGGTACGCTGACGCGGCTCGCCGGGGGGCGGAGCGGCGTCTGGTGTCCACAGGGACCCAGTTCAGCGAGTCTGACCTGGTCCCGCCCCCGCCCCCCGCTGGGTTGCCTCACGCAGCCCAACCCGGCACCACGCCGCTTGCTGGGGCAGCAGCGGTTGTGGCGCAAACCACTCCTGTCGGGACCGGTGCCGCTCCCGCCTCTGTCTCCCCGTCCTCGAGTGCGTTGGAGGGTACTGAGGTGATGGACACCACGGGCACCGCACCGGCTCCCACCGCCACCGCACCGCTTGTGCCACCTCTGGCGCCCCCGACGGTGGCGGTTCAAACGAAGGGCTACCGAAGGGGGGCCAAGTCCGGTGGGCCCGGTCCGTCGGGCACCCCTCGGACATCCGACGACGAGATGGACGTCGGGCCGTTCCTGCCTGCAACGCAGCGCAAGGAGCGGCCACCGACTTCCAAGCCTACAGAAAGGCCCAAAAAGCCCAATCCAAGAGTAACAGCCCCGAAAGACGACACATTAACACACACGAACACACACATTCCAGTCATTCTTAAATTTAAATAATGGGAACAGAAAATATTATCCAATGGAACTGCAGAGGCCTCCTTAAAAATCTTGACGATGTGTATGATATCCTGCATGCCAGTCAGCCAAGTATTATGTGTCTCCAAGAGACTCACCTCAACTCTAAACAAACAAATTTCTTAAATAGGTACATGGTATTCAGAAAGGACAGGGTTGGCTGCACCCACTCTTCAGGAGGTGTGGCCATTATCGCCCGGAAATCATTAGCATGCCACCCTGTCACTTTAAACACTGTCCTCGAGGCTGTAGCGATCCGTACCATAATATTTAATAGGTTGATAACGGTATGCTCTATTTACATCTCTCCTTATTTTGCACTTCTGAGCTCTGATTTCGAGGCACTGGTCGACCAGCTGCCCGAACCATACATACTAACAGGCGACCTTAATGCGCACAACTCTCTTTGGGGCTCCACCAGAACGGATGCCCGAGGTCGCCTGATAGAGAAGTTCCTTACATCCTCCGTAGCATGCCTTTTCAACAAAAAACAGCCTACATACCATAACTTAGGACACAATACATACTCGCATCTTGACTTGGCTATTGGTTCCGCAGTTCTCTTTCCATGTCTTGATTGGGGTGTGGGCACAGACCCATATGGTAGTGACCATTTCCCCACTTCATTAACGCATATAGGTATAGGCCCGAGCAGTCTATCTTCCCATAAAAGGTTTAATGAATCACAAGCAAACTGGAGCACATTCACACAAACATCTCAACTACACCACACATCCATAAAACACCTACACGTGGAGGAAGCCGCCCAACTCGTCACGGCGCACATCCTCGACGCCGCCGAAAAGTCCATTCCCCAGGCCTCCAGTGGGTCGCGCTGCCCAAGGAGGCCCTGTTGGAACGAGGACTGCAGGCGGGCGCGAGAGGCCCAGAACAAGGCGTGGGGTGTCCTTCGCCGGTACCCCACGCCAGATAATCTCATTTCCTTTAAATGGGCAAAGGCTTTCGGGAAGCGTGTGCGTCGTGAGGAGAAAAGGGAGAGTTGGCGCACCTTCCTCACTTCCATCAATTCATACACTGACACACACAAAGTCTGGACGACACGAATACGAAAACTAAAAGGACAACAGACACACAGCCTGCCCGTGGTTAGTACAACAGGGGACACACTGGAAGACCAGGCTAACACACTTGCACAACACTTCGAACACGTGTCCAGTTCAGCACACCACACAAACACTTTCATTAAACACAAAGCATCATGTGAGAAGAAGTCCTTGCGAGACACTAATAAGTCGAACTCATCCTATAACATCCCCTTTTCACTTCATGAGCTGAAGGTCGCACTTGGTACTTGTAAACCTTCAGCTCCAGGTGCAGACAGGATTTCATACACAATGATACAACACTTACATGCAGACACGCTTGAAACACTTCTTCACCTCTACAATAAAATATTTCTTTCGGGGCACTTCCCACGCTCTTGGAGGGAGGCCATAGTAGTGGCTTTCCTAAAGGAAGGGAAGGACCCTTCCTCTCCCGCTAGTTATCGCCCTATTGCCCTGACAAGCTGCCTGTGTAAGCTCTTCGAGAAGATGGTAAACAGGAGACTCGTGTACTTCTTAGAGTACAACGGTCTCCTCGAGAGCTGCCAGGCGGGCTTTAGGGCGGGGCGATCTACGAACGATCAACTCGTTGCGTTAGAGTCATATATTAAAGATGCTTACCTCCATAAGCAGTACTGTATGACAGTATTCTTTGATCTTGAAAAGGCGTACGACACTGCTTGGCGGTACGGCATCCTCAGCGATTTGAAGTCCTTTGGTATGTCGGGTAACATGTGGAACACGCTTGCCAGTTACCTCTCTGAAAGAACGTTTCGCGTGCGTGTTGGAACTGCACTCTCTAGAGTTCATGTGCAGGAAAACGGTGTTCCGCAAGGTGGAGTTTTGAGTTGCACTTTGTTTATTGTAAAAATGAACTCTCTTGGGAAGGCTATGCCACCAACCATTTCCTGCTCAATCTATGTAGACGACGTGCAATTATCCTTTAAATCTTGTAACCTGTCTATCTGCGAGCGCCAAGTCCAGCTTGGTGTTAACAAGCTAGCTGGCTGGGCAGATAGCAACGGTTTTAAATTTAATCCAGTGAAGTGTACTTGTGTTTTGTTTTCGAAAAGGCGTGGCATTCGGCCGGATCCAGACATCAAACTCAATGGTGTCTCAACTCCGGTCAGAAATGAACACAACTTTTTAGCTGTAGTCCTTGACGAAAAGCTCTCGTTCATTCCACATATAAAACAACTTAAACATAAATGCTTAAAGGCCATGAATATACTCAAGGTTCTCTCCCACTCTTCATATGGTGCTGACAAACAACTCCTTTTACGTGTTTTTACTAGCCTGATAGGTTCACGATTAGACTATGGAAGTGTTGTTTATGGGTCAGCAAGTAAGACATCCCTCAAAATGTTGGACCCAGTGCTTCATCTGGGGGCTCCGGCTGGCATGTGGTGCTTTCCGGACTAGCCCGGTCGAAAGCCTCTATGTGGAGTTTAATAAGTGGAACCTACAACGTCAGCGAGCATACACAGATCTTCTTTTTGCTTTTAAAATTTCATCTATGCCACACCATCCTTTTAAATCGGCTTTTTATGATACGTCTATGACTGCACTACTCTTAAACCGAACATCGTTCTCTGCGCCCTTCTCTTACAGAGTTAGAGAGGAAGCGTCAGAGCTTTCTGTCTCCTTTTTAGACACCATACAAAGTTCTCAAACAGATTATAAAGCACCATGGCATCTCCGCCCTGTCTTATGCGACACATCCTTCACACGTGTTGATAAAAACCAAGCTCCCACATGTGCAATTCTGCAGCATTTTTTTGTATTTGCAGCAGAAGTATGAGTGTTCTGAATTTTATACGGATGCTTCTAAAACTGCCAGCTCTGTGTCCTGCGCGGCGCATGGGCCCGGCCTTAGTGTCACCAGAACTCTGAATAGTCATCCTAGTATCTTTACGGCAGAGGCTTACGGTGTACTTCTTTTGTCAATCACATACTTAAAAGCCACATTCCACAATCCATTATCTATACAGATTCCCTCAGTGTTGTGCGGGCACTGTCGTCAACAATGCCTTCGAAAAACCACGTTGTCAATCTGATCATCAAGGGTATTATGTCGGTTTATGTACGCAAATTTGAACTGGTTCTTTGCTAGGTCCCTGGCCACAGTGGTATAGCCGGAAACGAAGCAGCGGATCGAATGGCTGCTGCTGCTACACTCTTGAATACAGTTGACATAACCACATTACCCTACACCGACGTGAAACCACACATCAGACAACACCTTCGCACAACACGGCAAGCGCACTGGAATCAACAGACTGACAACAAACTACACATTATAAAGCCACTCTTGGGAGCATACACCACTGATACTCACAACAGACACAACGAAGTTACCCTGGCTCGATTACGGATAGGCCACACGCATGCAACACATTCCCACCTGCTCACGGGATCTCCAAGACCCCTGTGTAGCAGGTGCGGGGAGGGCCTATCCGTAGTCCACATACTAATAACATGCAAGGCACTTCACACAACACGACACAAACACTTCAGAGAACTCTACAGACAACATATCCCACTACACCCATCGCTGTTTCTAGGTGACGATGCCAGTGTTTCTATGAAACGTGTGTTTGATTATTTGTCAGATGTTAAGTTTTTAAACCTTATCTCATATCACGCATAATCAAATCTGGCCCTATACACCAGCCATCACCATTACCTTTAATTGATTTTACAATGTCCGATTTACATGTTTTTATACCTACCTTTTTATGGTAATCACTTCGCTTCATTATACAACTTCTTTTCTGGCGCTCTTTGCCCCCGCTGGCCTTGCGCCATGAAACACCAACCATCATCAACCTGACGAGACCAGGTGCTTCGATCATGTCAGCACGGATGATGGGCCGCACGGAGACAGCCCTCAGTACATTCGCGAACTCTATCATCTCATGATACGTGATATACCATCCCACTCAATTCACGTACCCCCCAAAACCAAAAGCCCAGGTTTGCTCTCGCTGCCGCTACATCGGCAACCGAGTGGACGTCTCTCCCTTGCCTTCTTCCACCGGGCTCCGCCCAACCTGCTCCAGTGATATGACCAGCCTGGCTGCAGAACAGGAATACGACGGCGTTCAAAAGTGCCACCTCTGCCGGGGAGCTCACGCCAGCCCTTCACCCAAGTATCCTACACGCATGGATGCCGACGTACTATCGGCACGTCGCACCTACGAACGTCATTTGGCTAACCGCCGCTCCCAGGGACCGTCCCTCAACATGACGAGCTCAGATTTTCAAGACCAGCGTCACCGATCCCCGTCGCGAAAACGACAGCCCTCTTAGTCGCGACATCGAAAAGGGCTCTGCTCCCAGCAGCGACACGGCTCCCGATCCAATCGCCACAACCGGTATTCATCTTCTTATCGCCACATCACTTCGTCCCAGCATGTTCGTGTTAGCTTGCCAGGCGATTCTCAAGCACAACAAGGGGAGGTGAGCCAGCAGCGTTCCGTTGGGCACCTACGAACCCTGCACCTCACCCTGCCACGCCAATCACGTCATGTCTCACATATTGCTCTCGCCCCGCCAGATCCTTACCACTGTCCTACCCTACCGGTCCCACCCACTGCCCCACAGACAATGCCTTCGCTTTATGCCCTCATGATCAATCTTTCTTCGCACGTCTATCGCCGCCTCACCACCATCAAGGAGGGCCTTGACTATCGGTTCCGTAATATAAGCACCCCACCCAGCAAGAGCAGTTACCCTTCACCTCGCTTCCGAGAGGTTAGTTTCACCTCAGACACCGAAGATAAAATACAACGCTGTCTCGTCCCTCAATTAAATGGCGATGAAACTGTCGAGGACTCTGTCGCAAACTCTTCTCTTTCAAACCTCTCTTTTCATCACTAACCCCTCAGCCAGACTTGATTCTTCTTCAAGAAGCCTTCCACCGCCACAAGCTTCCTGGCTACGATACCTATTACACAGGCGTTGCTGACAACCCCACCACACCCGATAGTATCACCCCTATTTCAAAACGCCTCATCTACACCCCCGCGACCTCACTTTATACAACCCCACTTTTCCATGCTCATGGCATCCTCATTAAACCATAAACAAATTATGTTCATACGATAAAAATATTCAACGTGTATTGTCACCCAAACACACCTCCATCCTCTCTTTCAGCCTATTTGGCCTGCTGTCCGCCCAAGGACCAGGTTACACTGGTTGTAAGTTACTTCAATTGCCACCGCCCCCTTTGGAGGCATACTAAAGCCAGCCAATGGGCCGAAACTGGGCCACCGTAATCAGTCAGGAATGTTTTCATCTTTTGAACAATCGAGCCTTCCCAACACGCCTCAACAAATCGGTCGAACGTGACACCTCCGCAGACTTGTTCTTTCAGGTCACAGGCACCACTTTGTGGTCACACCTCCATGAAAACCTCGGGAGCAACCATTATAATATTGATATCTGTCCACTTTTTATGCGGGCCAAAACTCGTCTAGGATTTCACGTGGCCCTCACTGACTGGCATCGCTTCCGCCTAGCCGATCTCACCTCCAAATAACCAACTAATCACGGCACCTGGCTTTGTGTTATCATCCGCAATTACGATCGGCACACTTAATATGTCGCCCCGATAGGTGATCCCCTTTCATCGACCCCGCCGGAACAAAACTAACCGTCACCTTCTCCGTCGAATAAAAATCCCCACACAAGAAGCTCACACCTATGCGGATCAGTTTGCTCGCTCAAACTGGTTGACTTTCTGTGACTCTCTCAATCCAGCAATAAACACCAAACGGGCTTGGTATATCCTGCGCTCATTCATTCAACCTCCTCACCGGTCCACCGTGGTTCCCGCATCCTCCTGTGGACAAAGTCACATCCTAACACAGTAGCAGATCACCTGCTCTTGCTCGTGCATCCCTCTAGCACACATATTTCTGCTTCTGCACTTCAATCTTGAGGTTTTCCTCCCTCACCCCTCGACCACCCTTTTACAGTAACAGACCTTCACTGATCACTTAACATGTTTCGTCGCAACGCGATGCCCGGGAAGATCGAATACCTTAAAAATCTATCGCAACCTTCCCGACAGCGCACTTTCAGGCCTCCAGGCTCTCTTTAACCACATTTGGTAAAGTGGCGAACTGCCACCATCTTGGGAATATTCCAAAACTATTTTGATCCCCAAACCAGGCAAACCACACACTCTTCCAGATCTTCACCCTATCTTGGTTACATCTTGTGTTGTTAAATTGGTTGAGCGTTAGGCATTGACTCGCCACGAATGGCACCTTTCTCACACCTCTGCCCCCTTTTTACCCTAACGGGATTGCTATATTACATATCCTCTCGGGATAACCTCCTACGTATTTGGCACTATGTTTACGGCATTCGTAGCTGCGCTCAGATCCGTTGCATACTTGCTCTCGACATTCATAAGGCCATTCATAATGTTCAGCACCCTTCCTGTCTCGCTAACCTAGCCAAAACTAACTGCGGATCGCGCATGTATACCTAAATTCGCCCTTTTCTCAGTAACCGTGCCGGTTGTTTCGGTATCCCGGCTCTACCCGCCCCCCGCATTTTCTCTATCAGCTGGTGCCTCTCAACTCTCCATCTTTTCACGCTACCTCTAAACAACGCTTTACATCGCTTCCTCCAAAATTACATGCCATCCTCATTCCCTCCTACTCTGTATACGGGGATGTCATCACGCCCTGGTCAATAAAGGACAGCCCTGGCCAACTGGATAGCCCTCTTCAGCAAGCGTGAGACGTCATCCAAGGTTATCTCACATCTATGGACCTCTCTATTTTTTCTTCAAAATGCGCTCCACTCGTAGTCAGTGCTCAGCGCGTGCTGGCACCGGATCTCTTTCTTCCCCAGATACAACTATTGGACAGGCGTATACCGCCTGTTGACATCCTCCGGATCCTCCGTCTCACCTTACATTGTGGGCAGCTCTGTACTGACTCTGCAGACGCCACACAATCAGATCACTCCACTTCCCTATCTTTTTCGCCGGGTCGCCAACCGAAGAGCTGGACTACACGTACATCACTTTATCCGCATCAACTATGTCCCATACAGTGTATATACTGTATACAATTCCGTAGTTGCAACCCTCGCAATCTCAGCACTCGTCCCTCGAAGCCTGCCCCCGTAAACTTTAATATATCGCTGTTCGAGTAACCTCCCATGCCCCCAGCGCCAGCATTCTAAACTCTTGATATACAGTACGCTTGAAGAACACATCGCGTGCCATCGCCCGGCCCAACGGGAACATTTCCTGACTTCTGCCGAAGGTCGTGCTGTTCTTTACACACTTAACTACCCCACTTCACAACTACGCCCATACCAACGGAACTACCCGCTTGGGCCACGTTCGCTAATTTACTGGTCCAGTCTGCCCCGCAACACAAATTCTGATCGACACCCGGCGCGTCGCACAGTGCGTGTTGAGGCCCTCTAAATGAATTCATTTTCTACTCTCCCACGGTTCACCGTTTACTTTACTGACGCCAGTATCATCCCCTCAAACTCAACGGGCATGGTATCATTTCTCCAAATACCTTCTTTAGACACTGCCACGGTTTTTTGCTTTACCTACCAGGCTCGAAATTCATCAAATACGCCATTGCCCTTCCAATAGAGCACGCCACTCTGACTGTTCCTACTACCACGCCAGTGTATATCTTCTCCGACTATCAAGTAGCCCTTCGTAATTTCGCTCACCATGAGATCCCCGCCCACACCACTGACATCGTCAGTTCGATACTTTGTTCAAATCCTCGGTCACGTTTCACACTGGCTTGCGTTCCTGGCCATGCTCGCATTTCCAGAAACGCCCTTCCAAACGCGCTCACCCGAGGACCTTTCCCGGATCCGTTCATATCCTGACCGATCCTGTACGACCCGCAGACGGTTCGTGCCGAGCACCGTGCATCTCGCCGTTACCAATTCCATGCCGAACGCCTATCAGGCACCCTGTACCCACCAACCAGTTCCCGTCTAACTCGTGAGGCTGCGTGCCTCATTCAGCAGGCTCAAGCCTTTTTCAGCAGGCTCAAGCCAGGCTCAAGCCTCAAGCCATCCCATTCTTAACCGCATCTATCGGCAGCCTGGCCATGCTTTCTGTCCCACTTGTTCTTCCTACCTATCCTTACCTCATTCTTATTAGGGACCTCACCCCACCATCTCTTGCCCCATCCCTCACCTCCATCACTTCTTGGGAGCTATTGTCTCCCCGTTGACAGTAAACATCCAGACTGCTCAGGAAGGCATCTATGGACATATGCACCGGATCAGCACGTGTACCCTGCACTACTAAGTGGACCAGGTGAATTGAACACTGAAATTGGGACCTGGACATAGGTCCAGCGTTAAATAAAACACACACACTCTCTCTCTCTCCCGAATAAGCGTTTCTGCAATCGAAATGGCTAACCTAGCATATTTCCCCTTTGCGCTATATACCTGGCCCCTCCCTTTAACTTCATTTTCACATTTGGTGTTCTATATTTTATAATATGATGTATAGTGCCCCGTGAAAGATGACTTCTATGCAATGTGTTTGTGTTCGGAGTTCAAGACGACCTACGAAGTATGGTGCAAGCTTGGGTTGTGGTGCGCAGTGAATTTAACTCATAAAAATGGGTCACAGAAGGAAAGCACGGACGGCGATCACCACCCCTATGCGAAGAGTGAGCGTGACGTCCATTGGAACCCCGAATACCCCGATATAGAAAAGGGAACTCGTCAGCGTCACTGCAATACCATAGAATGCTTCCTCGTGAAATGGTTTATTTTAAGAAGAAGCTTCGGCCCCAACATTTTACTCCGCTTGTGCTCTCTGAAATAGGTATAGAGCGTAGCACTTAGGCGCCCGCTTCTGTGGTTTTGGCGCCGTTTGTTGAAGTCGGCCTAGTGGTAACCAAAAGAATGAACTGGCCTTCGGTGACAGAGGTAAAAGGAACGTGGAGGTTGGAAGTACTGGGGAAATGTGAGTGGGAGGGCAATGTGCCCAGGTGGCGCAAGACATTCTCGGCGGGGGGATTTCACATGGAGATAACGACCATATAGCGCACCGTTTCATTCGTTTGCTGATGAAGTTTTGCGACGCAGTAGAAGTTCGGCGTCGCCCGAAAAACTCTTTTTTGCACTGTGCTCAAATTGACTATTAGGATTCGTCGTAAGTGTTAGTCATTTTTTGTTTTGTCTTGACATCAATCGCGTTACAACAGTAGCCCAAAATCTTCGCTGGTGGCCCGTTTGCGCAAGCGCCTAGCGGCAGAGAACATTTTAAGGAAAAGTTTCTGTTCCCCTACTGTGGAGTTGAACAGCAATTATCCTTGCAGGAGAGGCAACTTTCACCGACTATGACAATGAATTAGCAATGGTGAAAATGAAAGAAAAAAAATTTGCACTTCTCCGTCAGACGACAACCATGGTTACACCCGAACCTTTCTTGTGATGGATTGTTTGATTTTGCATTTCCACACTGCAAGTGCAGGGTGCTCTAGATGTTCGCAATACTTTCTAGACTACTCACAGCTACTCTCGGTTGTGCACTCCGTAGGCTTAAATTTTGGTTTGGGTTCACGTGCCATCACATTCAGGGATCACGGAGCTCGCACAATTCACGACATTTTATGTTCCAAACTAAGTGATGCAAAATAAATGAATCGGTTTCAAAGTTCGGGCTTGTGGGCCAATTTTCAGAGTGTGTAGATTTCTAGAAACGAACAAATTTTGGTCTACCGTCCCGATGCGTTTAGATAGCATAGGTTGCAGAGCTCGTGGCCTACCAGGATGCAGACCCGGTATAAAACAAATATTTGTTCAGAAGTCTCATGGTGTTGTAGGAGATAAGGCAGACGTTAAAGAATGGGAAGGCGTGTACATTCTATTGTGCAAACCCGCGGTACTCGAAAAAGTGAAGAGTGATATGGCAGTCTGTTTTGGTTTTATATCCAACAATATCACGTATGTGTTTTTAGGTATTATAATTGAGGTAACCAGGTTGTTGTCAGAAAGCTAAAGCAAAAAAACAACGGTGTTCTGCACATTAGGGCTCGAAAAGCATTCGCATTTAAAATAACAGAATCGAAAAGAACGGTGATGACCTGAACGGTTTGTTAAGCCGCAATTAATCTTGATCTGGCAGTGCTTAACTTTGTGGGGCGTCCTTTCTCTACAACACCTGGTAAAGGGCAAGAACATTCGAATGGATGTTTCGTTTTTTGCAATGATGATGCTTTTGACCCCACGTAACGAATATGGTTTGTTCTAGTTGAGGGACAGAAATATCAAGACCCAGAGCACGACATAAACAAGGGCGAGATAGGGCCCATACTTACCACCCAGTAGTTTTTGTTCTGTGATTCTGAAAGAACACTGCGTGAGGCAGCGGTGTGTATTGACGGTCTTACGTGAATGTCCCTCACTTTCGCTTTCAATGGCGCCAAACACAATCTGCACACGTCTTGAAGCAATTATCGTCCAAATAAAAACTACATAACAAGTTCAAACTGCGGCACAGGTGATACCTTGAAGTTTACAATAGTTGCGGACAGCCGCGACACCTTTATTTGGCTTGGTACTACTCGTGTCGTAATAAAGAACAATTTCAGCCGATTGAAGCGCACCCGTAATAGCAGTTTGCAGGTGGGCTGAATACCACGCCACGCAGATACGATCGGTAACAAGACCGCTTACGGGTGGAGCCTGCAGAACACCCCACTAACGTGACATGCTCACCCACGGTGCAAACCGAACCTCGTAAAAGTCAAAGCGGCAGCTATGAACGCGCGTCCAAGGAATGTCTCCGGAGTCTTATGCCATACAATCCTGCTCTATTGCCGGCCGGATTACCGCGCGGCACCTTAGTGCTCCTGCACAAAGCACGGGCTGGTGCTCACTCACACACGATATGCTCGCCAAGTGACAGGCCTAGGCGCTGAAGTGTTAGACGGTTGACCAGGACGCACAACCCGTGACAACGGTTACCTGAACCTCATGATTCATAGGGGCAACAAAAGACGAAGGGTACATCATATGCTGTTGTAATGCCCTTAACTATCAAGGCAACGACACAACAATATTCCGCGAGTTGGGCAGCGTCTTTTTGACTAGATTACTACAGGTCACCAATACAGCGCACAGGCTGCTGTGTCATTTGGATTTTTTATTTATTTATTTATTTATTTATTTATTTATTTATTTATTTATTTATTTATTTATTTATTTATTTATTTGTTTATTTATTTATTTATTTATTTATTTATTTATTTATACTGCCAATCTCATGAGGGATTATTGCAGGAAGGGCAAAACAATACATCCGCTAACATAGTACAAAGATACAGCATTTACGCGTTCATTATAAAAAATTTAAAGAAGACAGTATCGGTTTGTGCACCTATGTTTGTAACAGTTCAGTATTAGTACATGACAACAATCATGCCGCTGCAAACAGCGTCTTAGATACCAAAAACAAAACAAAATAAAAAAAATCAAATAAAAAAGAAAAAAAAACACATGATGCGGTATAAGTCGAACCTACTATGACTGAATTACATCGATGTTCAGAGGTGACTTTCCAGCAAAGACGAATAAGTTTCATAAGTAGGACTGCTCGTTACGGAGGAAGGCAAGTTGTTCCATTCATGTATTTCGAGTTGAAAGAAGGAGAACTTAAAACAGTCGGTGCGGCATTGGTATTCTCGAAGTGTTAGTGGATGCGTGTGTCGTGTTTATCTGGTTTCTTCTTTTGATATATACATGAAGCTATCTATGTTTAAGTGCTTGTTTACTAACTGGTATAACATCTTCTGCCGAGCAAGATTCGCTCGCTGTTTAAGAGTTCATATTCCTGCTTTTTTTAGAAGATCTGTGGGCGAATCAGTTGTCCTGTATTCCTTATAAATAAATCTAGCTAGCCGAAGCTAGCCGAAGCCGAAGCCGAAGACATCTCCTGCCAGCCCGCCTCAGATCCAGACAACGAAAACAACTCGCCCTCAAGCCCACCACTTCTAGCCCTCTCCCTGCTTTCCGCCTGGCCACGGAGAGCTACTTCCTGCGCGGGACACTCCCTGCCGCTACTTAAGCAGCCCCCGTCCCGGACCCACTTGGGGCACGCCAGCGGACCGAGCGTGGTCATGACGCCGTTTTTGCTTGTGCAGGTTAGTTACCTACCTTGTGCAAGATGTGTATGTTCTAGCGACCGAATGTTAATCGCGGTGTCGTGCCCCACCGACACTTTTTATGCCACTCGAAAACTGCTTTACCAATCTCTCAGTTCATTCTGTGTCAATGCTCACCTTACTCTTCTTTTACTTGCCCTTTCTGGGGATGTTGAACTGAACCCTGGCCCCGACAATGCAACTCCGACTCCTGTGACCCTTGAGTTTATTGCAAGCACCCTATCACGCCTTGAAATTTCGCAAAACACTGTTTTGTCTGAGCTAGCCATAATTCGTGCCGCTCAGTCCTCCATTGAAAACCAGGTTGGTCGCCTATTCACCCGCGTTGACGAACTTGAAAAAATAGTCGAAGCTATTAAACCACGTCCCCCGATATCTGACCCGAGTAGCAAACCTGAAATAATTAGACTCTCTTCACAATTAAATAACCTCGCGCAAAAATTCGACGACTCGGAAAATCGCCTTCGCAGGGATAACCTACTGTTTTTTGGTATTGAAGATGTACGCGACGAAACTTGGGAAATATCGGAATCGCGGGTTATTTCTCTCTGTGCACAGAAACTTGACATTCCTATTACAAAAGAGGACATCGAACGAGCACACAGGCTCGGGGGTTTTCAGGATGGTAAGAACCGCCCAATCATTGTTAAGCTTGCGCGGTTTAAAGTTAAAGGTAGTATTCTGTCAGCCGGGGCAAAACTTAAAGGTTCACAAATTTCTATCCGTGAGGATTTTTCATCGGGCGTTCGGCTTGCAAGGAAAAAGTTGTACGCGTATGCAAAACAAAGCGATTTCTCCAGTTTTAAGATGAGATTTGATAAGCTACAGATGAACGGAAAGCAGTTTTGTTACGATGCACAATCAGATTCAGTCTTGGAAGTTAAATCCTAGCCATCACAGCAGGCCTGCCCGACCCAACTTTCCCTTCCCCAGCAGCCGCTATTAACCCCAATTCATGCATCACCCAAACACACATTATCAGTCATTATGGCTAACGTTCGCAGCTACATGCCGAAAAAAGACACCGTGGTATCCATTCTCGATGACAACAACACAGACATGGCCATCTTCACTGAGTCTTGGTTATCTTCTGACATCAACGACACTGAGCCACTGCAAGCCAACTCCCCCTACACTGCTTTCCGACGCGACAGGAATGGACGAAAGGGTGGTGGTGTCCTTGTATTCACTAAAAGCAACATTCCTTCCTACCAGTCCCCCAACAACTGTGCCCACGAAATCCTTTGTGTGCACTTTTCCGTGCCGTCTCGCACATACGTACTGATATCTTGTTATCGCCCGCCAGATTCCGACTCTTCCTTCACCAATGAACTTCACTCCGTCCTCTTAGATATAACCTTTAAATTTCCCCGGGCCAGCTACATTCTTTGTGGGGATTTCAACTTTCCGGAAATAAACTGCGTCAATCTAACAGCATCATCGCGCCAGTCAAAAGACTTCCTTGACCTAGCACTAAACTTCAACCTTACGCAAACCGTAAATTTTCCAACCCGTGGCACAAACACTCTTGACCTGGTTTTGACTTCTCACCCCGAAAACATTGAGTCTTTATCTTCCGTAGACGGGCTGAGTGATCACAGTATTGTTCTATTAAATTTGAATATTTCCGCTCCAATTAGACAGCGTTCAATAAAATTAATTCGAGACTACAGTAAAGCTGACACTTCTAGAATTAACAGTGAACTTACCACCTTCTTTGAATATCTAAAAGAAACTGCTTATACAAGGTCTGTAGACGAAAACTGGCGTTTTTACAAGCAAAAACTACTCAGCCTAATTAGTAATTACGTACCCCTCGTTTGCATCCGTGGTGAAATGGGAAGGCCCTGGTACACAAATCTGTTAAAAAAACTAGCCCAAAAGAAAAAGCGCCTCTTCAAAGTGGTAAAAAAATCTGGTACTGCCCCGAAATGGAAGAACTACTTCAACTGCTTGCGAGAGTACAACCGCCTCTTGAAGCGCTCAAAGAAAAAATTCGTTCACCAGGACCTTCTTGATATCCTCCATGGTAATCCCAAAAAATTCTGGAAAATACTCACTCCCAACAGACATCAGTCGCATAACATCACCTTAACCAATCCTGATGGGTCACACGTCCCAGTCGCAAAACGCTCTGACGTCCTAAATGCCTATTTTTCTTCCGTTTTTACGTGTGAACCTTCGACCAACATTCCTGCCTTACCAAGATTGGACTTCACTGACATGCCTGCCATTGAAGTGACTGCTGAAGGTATCATGAACCTAATAAAAAAGCTTAAAATTTCTAGCTCCCCCGGACCTGACAACATACCAGTGAAAATACTAAAAGCTACCGACGTCATCTCCAGCCAGATCTTACAAATAATTTTTACCCAGTCCATACGCGAGGGTACTCTGCCGAAAGACTGGAAAATAAACAAAGTAGCCCCTGTTTTCAAGTCCGGCAAGCGCTCCGACCCAACCAATTATCGCCCGATCTCACTTACATGTATTGCCTGTAAACTTTTGGAACATATCATATATTCGCACATAGCTAACCACCTCGAAAGAAATTCTTTTTTCTTCAGCAATCAGCATGGCTTCCGTCCAGGCCTGTCATGTGAAACTCAACTTTTTGATTTCACCAAAGACCTTCACCTAAACTTAGATTCTTCATTCCAGACAGACGTCATTTACTTAGATTTTTCAAAGGCCTTTGACTGCGTACCTCATAAACGACTAGTGTGCAAACTTTCGTGTCTTCATCTCGACCCGCTAATCCTATCATGGATCACCGGTTTCCTAACAGATCGCGTTCAGTTCACTTGTGTTGGAGATGGCTGCTCAGAAACTACCGAAGTAATATCCGGGGTTCCTCAGGGATCAGTACTCGGTCCACTTCTTTTCCTTATTTTTATAAACGACCTCCCAACTGGCATTTCATCTCCAATCCGTCTTTTTGCCGATGATCGTGTAATTTACCGCCGTGTCACAACCAGCGACGACCAATCCGTCCTCCAAAAGGACTTAACCTTAATTGCCAAATGGTGCTCACGCTGGATGATGAGTCTAAATGTTAGTAAATGTAAGTTCATGCATGTTACCCGGAAGCGCTCCATAACTACATTCCCATACTGCTTAGGCACAGTTAATCTATCTGAGGTCCATAGCTACCGCTACCTTGGCGTTACCATCACTAACAAACTAAACTGGTCTAACCACATTCTAAAATTAACAGCCGATGCCTCGAAGTCCCTGAACTACCTCAGAAGATCGTTATACCTGTCCCCTCCATCGATCCGTAAAATAGCATATGAGACTTTCATCCGCACCAAACTGGAATATGCCTCCTCCATTTGGAACCCGCACCAAACGTACCTGGCTGATATACTAGAAGCTGTCCAAAACCGCGCTACCCGTTTCATCTCATCCAAATATGGCCACACTACCAGTGTCACCCACTTAAAAGCATCTGTCGGACTGCCACTCTTAGCATCAAGACGTAAAATCTCACTACTCTGCCTATTCCATAAATTGTATTATAACTTCTCTGACCTTCGTTCTACGCTTTTATTTCCACCCGTGCGCTCATCACATCGCCTCTTCAATTCTATGAGCATTCAGAGACTTCACGGTTCTACCAACGCTTTCAACAAATCTTTCCTTCCCGTAGCAATAGAACAATGGAACTCCCTACCAGAATCTGTCGTTGCCGAGCATACCCCTTCGAAATTCCGTGAGTTACTAAGCTCCTATATCCTTAATTAACCTACAATATTCTGTTTCTCGTTGTTTTTCTACGCGTAATTTTAGCGTCATTTCCAACTGCTTTTTCCTCTGGTTGCTTCTTTTCATGTCTGGAAAAATATAATTACTCCCCCTGCGTCCCGATGACGGCAATTGGATTGGAGTAAACTTTATTTGTGCCTGCAGATCGGCGTTTTTGTGCGCCGTGACGCGGGCCTGGCGTCGTCCTAGGGGTTAGCCGTTACTCGGCCGGAGCCATCCGCTCGCCGTTGACGGCTCGCGAGTCTCGTGCCTTTCGAGCGCCCTCAGGACCTGCTGGACGGCCCAGAGTTGATGTTCGCGGTCGTAGCTCTTCGCGGCTTCTTCCAGCCGCGGCGGGATTTTTCTCGATGCCGCTTCCTCCGGTTGTTTTGAGCAGGGCTCCTTCTTCAGAGGTGACACGGTTTACATTGCAACGCCGCCTTGCAACCCTTCGCCGCTGCCAGCCTTCCACGAACCCCGCCATGCGGAACGCAGCTCGTGTGTTTACACAGACTGGGGAGTCCCTTGCGAGCCATTGCGGCTCCGTGGGGTTCGCTGTAAAAGCACTTCCTCCAGTTCGCCCCTTTTTCGAAGATGGCAGTTCGGGCAAGGTCAGCTTTTTGGTCTGCCGCCCCGCATTGTTCGTAGACGGGGGCTGCGTTCCTTGTCCTGTCTGCGGTCGTCGTTCTTGCCCTGCCTTGTCCTCCCGGGAATATTTTGGGGTACTGAGCGCAAAGAGTGGGGAATTCTACTCCGAGTGCTTCGCCCATTGTTGCATGGTCCTTGGGGCAAGGGGATTAGCCGGCCCACTGACGCCAAAAGCTTGTGACCGTGTGAGAGTACTCAGGACGGCAGGCCGGCGCCCTTCTGGCTGCTTGTTCATAGGGCATTGGCACGCGTTTCAAATGCCATACGGTTGACGCCCTCAGTCAGTTCATTGCTCTTTTTAGCTTTTTTTTTTGGCGGACTAAGGAAACTTTGACTTCTTGAAATTGCTCACCTCTCTCCCTCCCCCTTCTCTCTTTTCATTTCTTTTTTCATGCCTGTTCGTTTTCCCTTTCTTTACACGAATGTATGTCGGAGTTGTTTATGTTTTATTGTCTTAATTCTTGCTATGTGTGTGCTATTGTTTTGCCCCCCCCCCTTTTATTCTTTTCATGCCTGTAGGTCTACACTTTCTTTACACGAATGTATGTCGGAATTGTTCCTGTATTACAGTCTGTATTCTTGCTAAGTGTGTACTATTATTTCGCCCCCCCCCTTGAGTAATACCCCGCAAGGGGCCTTTAAGGGTACAATAGATGATGATGATAATAGCCTTCCTCTGCACCATTTCAAGCCTTTGTATAAGTGTGTTAGTGTAAGGAAACCAGGTGACGTTTGTTTATTCCAGAGTTGGTTTTACAAATGAATTAAAAGTTAGTAGTTTTGTTTCTGGTGGTCCCTGCTATAGTCGTCTTCACAGAAAAAAGAGTCGGCGTAAGGCAGCGGTTTTAACATTGGCGACATGCGAGTCACATCTAAGGTCATGCGTTAAAGTTACTCCCAGATATTTCTGTTGATTCACGACTGTCAAGGGAGTGTTATGAACGGTGTAGCCAAACATTGATATCTGATGTTTTCTGGTTATTCTTGAAAGAGCTGATTTGGTTGTGCTCAGGGTCATCTGCCAGTCGGAGCACCAGTCGGACACTGTTTGTAAAGCACTGTTAAGCGATAGATGGTACTGGGGGGAATCGATTTCTCGGTAAATAATAGAATCATCCGCAAATAGCCTTATGTTAACTCTAATATTTTTAGGTAAGTCATTGATGAATAATAAAAATACGATAGGGGCCAAAAAACTACCTAGGTGTACACCCGATGTGACTTTGACTACGGATGACTTTTCTTGATGAATTTGAACGTATTGTGATCGGTGGGACAAGTAGTCTTTAATCCAGTCAGTGATAGCGCTTTTTCCTATGGTTGCTTCTAGTTTCTTTATTAGTTTACTGTGAGGTACCTGGTCGAATGCTTTCGAGAAATTGGGCAATATAAGCTCCGCTTGTTTCTGGTGGTCTACGCTTGAGGAGAGGTAATCAAGAAGTTGGGTGACGGTTGACATACCTTGATGAAAACCGTGCTGATATGGTGATAAAATGTTTTCATGGGCAAGAAAAGTTGTTATGTGTTTCAGGATAATATTGCTACGCCAATATTACACGCCAGGGGTTGCAACCATGCCAGCCTCATCACCGGAGTTGGAGAAAGAAGAGAACACACTTTACTCCATCGCGCCCAAGTCTCAGGCGAGACGTGCACCACCTACATCGAAGATGTCTTAAAGCTCTGCAGACTCGTCGACCCGCAAATTTCTGAAGATGATAAAGTGGGTCACTTATTAAAAGGGATCGCTGAAGACGTCTTCAACTGTTTAATAGGACGTGAAAAGTTGGAATCGGCGTCAGACGTTGTCCAGCATATTCGCACCTTCGAGGCGTTGAAGAAGCGTCGCATTACACCTAAGTTCGGCCGTTTGGCTAATGTTACGACTGTGGCAAGCGTTGACCTGCAACCGCTTGCCGACTTTGCTGAAATGATACGACGCATTGTTCGCGAGGAACTGCTACGACAACAAGAGTCTCGGCACTATACCGACAGCGTACGCATCCGGAACAGCTACGTGCTACAGGACGTCCAGGCCAACACACTTTCTCTGTCGAGTGTTCCATTCCACGATGCGAGCTTTATGACTCGCACTCACAGTCCGCAGCGCTCTGATGTCCACCAGTCAGCACGCAACAGTCGCGACGTTGCACGGTTGTGTCAGCGTTCCCAACGTACAACGTATGACCAGCGTCCTCGGCGTCCAACGTTTGAACCTCGTTCTGACGACGTGTACGAGGAATACTTCCCTAACCGCCGTGAGCGTGGCCCTACCTGCTACAATTGTGGTATGGAGGGACACATTTCTCGCTTCTGCCGCCGTCGTCGTCGAGCACCACGGTACGAGCAACCGCCCATGTGGAACCGCCCCAACACTCGGAATGGCACTACGACACTTCCCTGCCACAGTATCTGCGCCCTATGGAACAGCTACCGCCTCGTCGTGATTCGCCTGCATCTGACCGGAGTATAACACCTCCCAGCACACGACAGCGGCGTTCACCCTCACCTTTCCGGCGTCGGTCGCCACCACCGGAAAACTAGCCGGCGCGGCCAATGGAGGTGAGGCCGCAGCACAATCATCCCGTAGTATGCCTCTTACCGGACAGTCCCAATTGGAGCTACCTTCGCCTGTATCTATGCTAAAGAACACAGTTGAAGTATTGGTAGATGACACCAGAACAATGGCTTTGATTGATACCGGAGCAACAGTGTCTGTCATGAGTTTAGCTTTCAAAGCCCGCCTTGGCCCTCAAGTTATGGTTACATGGGACCGAATGGTGACTTTTCGGCGTGTTGGTGGTGAGTGCCTGTGCCCTCTTGGGGTTTGCTCAGTGAATGTTTCGTTTGGTGGCCAAACGTTCAGAGCGGAATTCGCAGTGCTTCCACGATCTACGCACGATGTTATTTTGTGTCTGGATTTCTTAAAGCAGTGCGGGGCCACCGTTGACTGTCGCAATGGAGAAATTTACGTGGATGGGACCGTGCTACCTGCCCTTGTGGAAGGCTCTTTTTCCGATAACCGTGCCTTCTGCGTATTGGCTGACACAATCATACCAGCGAGGTCAGCGGCATTTGTTTCTGTTATTTGCCCCGGAGTTGACGTAGACGGCTTTGAAGCATTGGTCGAACCAGTTCCTCTGAATTGTGCCAAAAAAAGACATTCTGGTGCCACGGTCAGTTGTTTCAGTTGTCCAAGGATACACCGCTTTGTGGACAGTTAACTACTCTTCTGAGCCCGCCGTGCTTCCCCGTGGCCTGAAGCTTGCCAAATTCTCCAATTCGCGTCTTCTTCAGTGGCGGTTTTGACAGAAACCTTGGATTCCCCTTCTCACAATTGCCCGGTGGACACTGCCAAGTTGGAGGGCATGGTAAATGGATCCCTTGGCCCAGAAAAACGTCGCGCATTGGTACAAGTGCTTACGCGGTACTCAAATGTGTTTGATTTCGCCCGCCAACATCAACGCTCTTCTGTACCGAACACACGGACCCACAATTTAATTAACACTGGAAGACCACGGCCCATGCGGCAAAAGCCTTATCGCGTCTCTCCTTCTGAGCGACGAGTCATTAACGAACAAGTCCACGAGATGTTGCAGAAGGGCGTGATTAGGGAATCATCAAGTCCTTGGGCGGCGCCGGTGATTTTGGTCAAAAAGAAAGATGGGTCATGGCGCTTCTGCGTCGACTACCGGCGCCTTAACGAAATTACCAAGAAGGACGTATATCCACTGCCCCGGATAGGCGACGCCATAGACTGTCTCCATTCGGCTTCATACTTCTCCACAATTGACTTACGATCAGGCTACTGGCAAATTCCTGTGCACCCCGACGATAAAAAAAAGACCGCCTTTGTCACGCCCGATGGGCTTTTCGAATTTAATGTAATGCCTTTTGGACTCTGAAACGCCCCTGCCACGTTTGATCGCTTTATGTACACTGTACTTCGTGGACTTAATTGGGAGGTGTGCATGTGCTACCTTGATGATATCGTGATTTTTGGTCGCACTTTTCAAGAGCACAACGCTCGCTTGGCCACTGTTTTGGAATGTTTGGATAAGGCTAGCATGGTTGCAACCTCTGGCGTGTAATATTGGCGTAACAATAAGTTCAAGTAATTTGCATGCGGTGCTTGTCAGGAAAATCGGTCTGAAGTTGGAGGCATCTGCTTCGCTGCCGCTTTTGTGTACGGATATTACTTTTGCCGTTTTCCATTCGGCGGGTTGCGAGTTATTTGACACAGATTTGGTAAACATTTTGCCCAAATACTTGGCCATCCATTTAGCGTATCTTTTGAGAAATACACTTTATTTATTGTCGGGTCCAACCCCTTTTTTAGTATCAAGCATTACCAAAACGTTGAAAACATCGGCTTCGGACACTGTAAGTGGGGGAAGTCGCTGGTTCAAAGGAATGCTTATGTCAGGACAGATTCTGTTATCTTCAGTAAGGACTGACTTAAAATTATCGTTAAAAAAGTTTCCTTTTTTTTATTATGATCAGGGGAAGCAATGTTGGAGTCACATTTCTTAGGGTTCAGGTAATTCCAAATTTTGGGGGAGATTTCCTCAAAAACATAGGTAGCGTATGGCTAAAATACATATATTTGGCTAATTTTATTTCTGTTTTCATACTCGTTCGAGCTAAGCTAAGATTGTTTCTAAGTTCAGGGTCACGTTTAGCCTTAAGCTGTTTTCTAGTTTCTTCACTTTGCGTTTCACATGAATAAAGTCTCGTGTTATCTATGGATTTTGCTTTTTAGTTTGTTTCTTTTTAGTTGCACATAGTTATCAATGCAATGTAATACGATAGCCTTAAATTTTTCCCACTGTGTTTTTATATCTGTGTTTATGTCATTGCCTAGGTGTTCAAACGAAGCAAGCTCAAAAGAAAGATGGTCTGTTACACTGATATCGTCAGCATTGTGAAAATCGGGATTTAAGTAACAAAAAATTTGAGTTGAGTATGGGTGTCTGACGTAGGAACAGTGCACAAAATAATACTGTGATCTGACATTCTATCCAAAATATACACTTTAGCTTTCTCCGATGGAAATGTTCACTTAAAAATACCAGATCAAGGATGCTTGAACAGCTTTTTTGTACGCGGGTAGGTTGAGTGACCATTTGGGAAAGATTAAGCGTTAACATCGTGTCGATAAGTATGTCGGTACACGTGGAGTGATGCTGCATGGTCTGCCATTTTATATCCGCTAGATTAAAATCACCAAGTAGCACAAGTTTCACCCCTAGAACGTGCAGGCGCATGTAGTCATAAAGAGATTTCAGGGCATCACATTCGGATGAGGGACTGCGAAAAACACAGCCAACGAAAATTGGGCGAGGGGCATACAGTAGCTTACAGAACACTGTCTCGACTCCAATCACTTCTGGCAGGGCTACAAAGGGGATATTGCGTTTTATTAGAATGGCCACACCATCGCCTTGGGACGGTTGATCTTTGCGCACTATTGCATAGTTAGGAAGCGTCACCTAAAAATCTTTGATATCCTTTGTTAGCCAAGTTTCAGTGAGCGCTAACAAGTCCGGCTCGATGCTTAGCGCCAAAGATTCTAACGATGTTAATTTGTTTATGATGCTACGGGTGTTCAAATTTACAAAAGTTATTTCTTTCGCTGTGGTGCGCGACGTGGAGGTTGGGATCGCGTTGCTGTTTCCTCGTTGTTTTCCTGGTCGCGGGTTCGATTCCCAGCCGCGGCAGCCGCTCTTCTGATGGAGGCGAAAAGCAAAAACGCCCGTGTGTACGAGATTTCGGCGCACGTTAAAGATCCCCAGGTGGTCAAAATTAATCCGGAGTCCTCCACTACGGCGCGCCTCATCGCCTGCGTTTCGTCGGCGCGTTAAACCCTACAATCAATCAATCGTTTTTTTCCTCTTGAGATGCTAGGGGCCTCGTGATGACTAGCACAGCGTCACTTGTTTCTTCATACCCCCGATATAAGTCGTCATTTACCCGTTGTTTGTCGTAAAGCAAAGATACTTTATCTCCAGATTCTTTTCGCGGTTTTCCAACTTTCCACAACTTTTTTCCGGAGATTACGTACCCTAGTGGACAAATCCTCTCAAATCGAGAAATTTGTTTCTTTTAGCTTCTGGCAGTTCTTTAGGATGGAATTTTTGTATCGGAAATCTAGTAGTTTAAGGATAACTGCTCTCACTTTTTTTCCGTCAGGTTTTCCATTTTTGTGGATGTGTTCGATGTCAACCGGCTCAATTTTCAAAATTTCTTTAACAATTTTCTCATTTACACTTTTTTCTAATGTGCCAGCATTTTCTTCTGCTTCCTCAGGCACGCCATACACTAGAACTTACGACCTCCTTGAGCAATTTTCCAAGTCGTCGAGATTCATTTCTAAGGCTGATACTGTTTTCTGTAGCTCGACTACCTGAGCCATGCGAGAATAAACTTTGTTATTTAAGGAAGTTAACCATTCCAGGTTATTGTCGATGGCTTTTATTCGCTGTTTTTTGATTTCCTTTCGATCCCCTGTGATTATTTGAAGCTGCTTAAAACGTTCGTCGAGATCGGGCCCCGGGTTGGTCTCAACATCCCCAGCTAGTATAAGTAATTCCTTGAAATAGGTACACACATCGCACAACATTGGACAAAGTAGCCGAGGGCACGGCACCACAACTAAACAAGGGTTGTTTGAACGAATACATTTGCCGTAACGTTTGCAAACCTGCAAGAAGTAAACAAACGGGTTCAGGTTGCGCATGCCGGGTGAGCTGTCGTGCCCTATGCCGTGCCGGTTTCTGCTTCCAGGCTTTATAGGTTCCCAAGGTGAACGCAGCGCCGCCGTTGCGTCCTGGACTTCCACCGGAAGACTGAGGGTCATCGAGACATGACGGTCCAGGATCCCATCGCAATTTCTTGCGATCAGCTGCGCACTCGGTCCGTGGAAATCCTTATGTCTGCGCAGGTCCGTTGTGTTTCTTCGATACTGCAGCAGTGGTGCATTGTTCCCTGCTTGCTTGAAGAGCAGGGGAGCGGTCAACTGGAATTAGTAAACAAACGGGGCCAGGTTGCGCATGCCGGGTGAGCTGCCGTGCCCTGTGCTCTACTCGTGTTGGTGAACAGCCGTTGACCATGCAATTTTAATAATATCTTCCTCACCGTTTCTTTGTTTTTCTCACACGAATGAACCTGTCATTCATACCCTTATAAAGCTCTAATATGTTAATTTTGGCGTTTGTGGCACAGAACTAGAGGAACTTGGGGCATGCCACAGCCTGGTAAAATGTTTCAATTTGCGTTTTTATGTGCAATGATAGTCTCACGTCTTGTGTTATGTGGTCACATGAGTGTAAACGTTCAGGAACCTGCAGAAGTGTGTTCCGATTCCTTCCCATTGGGATTATTTGTTTATTCTTACTAAAAACCCGACGTAATATTGTCACAGGGACAACCTTAGCAGGGCCATTGGAACAGCACAGCCTCTACCAATAGAGTGCCGATGTGGTGTATCCCGCAAACGTTAGCAGGAAAGGGGACTGAATGAAAAGCGCAAATGCTTTTTCCAGGTGCCTTTTCCCCAGCGGTGCCGACATTTTGACTTTCGCTATACTGATTGGGGCTAAGGCATTAAAAGCCTTTTATAACTCTACCAGCGCAAAGACACAATAAAATAAATACCCTTCGTAGAAACTGTACGTGACTCTGGTCTGGTCCAATCACCATCACAGCACAAATTGGTTTATGTTTTTTTTTTATTTTCAACATTGCCAATAGTTGAAATAGTCTCCTCCTACAACTTTTTTTGTTTTTCCTTGACCCAGGTGCTCTATGACGGCGAATGGGCATTCCTGTAATTAGAAAAACTACATAATACCCGTATTTGTATACTAAACTAAACAGTACAATAAAAAAAGCAAAACAGAGAAACTGCTGAAGGTATGCTGCAACAAATGTCTGAAACTTAAAGGGCTCCCGAAAATATTTTTGAGAAGAGCAATTAGACAAGCATAGTCGTTAGCTTAGGATACGATTGTCATGTGTGCAAAGTAAAACATTAGCAAGTGCAGTTGAAATCTGCTACTTCCCACAAATTTTTCCACCCCAAGGTTTTTCGCCACTTTTTAAAATTATCCTGCATGTTTCTGCGCGTTCCAAAAAAAAAACGCATGTAGGTCATGGATTTCTCACGTGGGTTATGAACAGGATTCTTTGCCATTTACAGCTTTTCCATATTTTCGGCGAAGTGAAGGGTTGTGTCGTCACCATAGGTGAATTGCATTAGCGTAATGAAGTAGCGGTTACAGCAGCATGCTTCTGCGCCATCGTATCATCTATATTTATATTTTAAGTGCGATGCACTTCTTAAGCGACCCTGAACCTGCGTCCACCGGCGATGTCCGCATAGCATACCCACGCGGGGGATTGGCCAGGAATCTCCTCGTCTTCCTTGACAACGGGGGGAGATGGGCGCGCGCTGCCTGGCCGCTGACATGGCACATACCCACGTGGGGGATTGGCCAGGAATCGGGCGTGAGAAGGGCTAATGCACCCGCTTAAAGGAGTACTGACACGAAATTTCAAAGCTTAGATCCGCTCTAGCAATCAAGTACAACGACAACACAAATAGGTGTCTGTGAATAAATGCATCTTTCTTTCTTTGTAGTTGTGTGTGTGTGTGTGATCTCTCTTTCGCGAACATTACCGAACCGCGCAAATTCAACTCGTGCATTCGCACTTTCACATTCTTCCCCTCGGGGAAATGCGGGGAATTTTCTTCCTTGTCTACCCCGCTTCTTTTTATGGCCCTCTCAAACTTTGCTGACGACGACGGCGCGACGACGACAGTACGGCTACACTGACTCTGAGTTGGGACACTGCGTTCTTCACGTGTCACGCGACACCGATGGTGACCAAACACCTCGCCCAATGAGAAGTCGGTGTAGTGTACCAGGCTCGCTATCTGAACGCGCTAACAAAACCGATCATCTGAACTGTCTGCCGACAAGTTGCGGTTAATTGATTGAGAAGCTTATACTGCGCCGCCAGAATATTTGGGCCGTGATAAATGCCGCCCTGATTTGTTAGTTTCAAGAGCCTAATAAACTCTGTAAGGTCCACGAAGGGCATACAACTCCACAATCCCGCTAATGCTATCGTTATGTTTTTTAGCACGCTTTGGTTGTGTGATTGTTTTCCCGGAGCTAACTGATATATGTGTTCGACGGGCACGCTTGTAGAAAATAGAAGGTAACTTCAGTGCAGAAGATGAGTTACGTTATCTCTTTTATTGAGTAAGGAATCAATATCGGGCAAATGCTTCTGCGTGAAGTGTGAAACAAAAGGACGGCAAGAAGTATTCCTGAAGTCTGAAATCGCAGCCGCAGACGGGAGCACATATGCGATCATGGTTTTGCGCTTAGCAGCACAGTTACTCGACATCAGCTATAGTGGAGCTTCAGGAAACCTTAATGCGCATACGTTAGTCATGACATGTTCTGTTAAGCTTTGGAGACATTTTTAACCAAGTAGAAAACATTAACGCGAGACACAAACTGAAGGCATATATTCAGTGTAAAGGTTATTTCCTTTGCCTTTTTCCTTTGCCTTACCGCCCTTCCTATTCATGGTGCAGTGTTATCGAGTGTAGAGCGCCTAAGGTTATCGTTGCGGATTCGAATCCCGGGTGGTGCTAGCTTTTCTTTTTTTTCTTTCGCAGTTTTAAGTTACATGGCACGCACATTCTATTCACGAATTCGCAACAAAACTTTGTGTTTGAACCGCGGAACTGCTATTTTGAACTCATGCTTTTTATAAGAAAATGCCAGTTGTCTCCTCGCATGGTAACCAAATGAGTACCGTGTCGTGACTAGCACCCCTGAGAAAAAACGAGCGAGCAGCCTTTATGGCAGAAACTGTCCTCTAGGCCATCAGGCGAAAGAGCAAGGGCCGAAAACCTGTTTGGTGCAATCATATGCAAGGTCCCTTGAAGAGACAGGTGTGGCCGCAAACTCCCACTACTCTGACTCCACTCGTAATACCGGCTACAGTTCAATTGTACATTTTATAAACGCAGGATCACGTAGAAGTTCGGGCAAAATTTTAGGGTATTGAATCCGCAACGCTCCCTAAGAAAACCTTAGCGCTGTATCTTGCAAACCTTCGGATGCTTTTTTGCTACTCTTATAAATGTTTAGACGCGATCGTAATGACGGAACGAAATTGTACTACTGCCTGTGTACGCGCTTCCATGACGTCAGCACAACACGACCAAGGTCGACATTTCCGTGAACGAGCGGCCAAATACGCTACTATATAAAAACCACTGTCCGTTCAAAACGCATGTACTACATGCTCACTGTAAGCAATTTTCCGGCGATGTTCACACCTTTGATGACAAAATGTAGGCTCCCATTACACGAACCAACACATGTCATCGCCGCGTCAGCGCGGTGGTTGTGTCAGGGTCATTCTTTCCGCGCGCTCTTTTGGCGTGGTGGGCGGCCATAAAAATTACACCCCATTCTTTCTCTAAAAATATCTGCCGTGAGTAGAGTGCGGAATTTATACAATACTCCCTAATGCGATATTCTGGCGCAGCAGCAGCCCGCTGTGGCAGCGCTCACTCGTGCGTTCTGTAAGCGGCAGCGATGATGAGCCTCTGCATCGGCGGCACGAAGTGCGTCTCAGGAAGGGCCCGCGAACTGCCTCCTAAGCGAACGCGCGTCATAGTCGACCGCACGCCCCCCTCACGTTTTCGCCAAGCGTCGCGCCGTCGAGTGCATGTTGCGGGAAGAGCACACTGCCCCATCTCTCCCCCAAAGCACACTTTCAGAGAGCGCAGGTTCTCGCCCGCGTTGGCGTCCGTAGTCCTAATCGCTCCCCTCACACTATATAAAAAAATAATGCTTACCGGCGCCAGGTTTCGGGCGGAACGCAAGGTACATGGTACTCTACCCACTGCATCACAAAGCCAACACAGAATGGAAGGTTACGAACACGCCTTATATCCTTGACTCATTCAACCGTCGGCCACAGGAGCGCCCTCTCCCCCGCGTCCTCCTCGCCTTCTCTCCGCACGCAACGCCCTCTCTCGCCGCGTTCGGTTCGGGCGCACAACAGGTGGGGACCTGCGCAACACCCTCTCTCGCCGCGTTGGGTTCGCGCTGATCAACAGTCGGTTCCCGCGCAAGAACAGGTGGGGGCGCTCGCATCGCTCTCTCTCGCCGCGGTCGGTTCGCGCTTAAACCACATATGTCGTTCGCGCGTGCTCCGGTCGCTAACATCTGTGGCGTGATCGTGACGTCAACATCACGCGTTCGTGTGGTGGCGCGATTTTGGCGCTATAACACTCCCTCGCGAGGGGCATTGGATTGGATTCGATTGGATTGGTTTGGATTGGCTTGGCTTGGCTTGGATTGGTTTGGATTTGGATTGGATTAAAGGGGATTGTGTTGGATTGTGTTGCGTCATAGCCGCGGCAGGGGGTTCACGGCACGTTTCACCAGCGACTTCATCGACAATGTCTACGCTGGAAGACAACAATCACAACAACAACCAATACGTAATCCATACGACTTGCAGGCGCGCCCCCCGCGGAAAAGCTCGGCATTTGATCGTGCCCCTCGCGAGGGGGGTGTTTTTTATAAGTTTGCGGATGAGGCGATAAAAGCATTCCGTGTCACTTTCTTTCACTCGTCTGTCCAGGCCATCGTTCCATCGGTTACGCCGACAACCGGCTCACCCCAGAGACGGCCGCCAAAGGGCTGCGCCCTAAAACGCAGTACACTTAATCCGTCCGCCATTTTTTATATAGTGTGTGGGGAGCGATGCGGACTGTAGCGAAACAGGACCAGTAAACCAGGCGTCCGGCTATCAGCGATGCCTACGAACGACTGCCGCGAGAGCCGCGCTCGTGGAGCGAGCCCCCGCTGCCTGCCTCGTGGCGCGCTTCTTTCTCTTTATTCAACATACTCCCGAGGCCCCAAGTTGATCAGGGGTTTGCTTCAAAAAAGCACAGCCGCTGCACTGTTTTACTGGTCGATCTTCACGTCTTTCGCTGTTTAATTTCACGACCTTTCCATCGTTCTGCAGGTCATGATGACGGCGACGCTGGTCAGCCATGAGACGGGAGACAAAGGGCTGCGTCGCAAAAAATTCGCGAACGCAGAAGGTCACACAGCTCCATTGACAGATGGTGTCAGATTAGACCCACGTGAAATCCAAGCAGTCAGTGATTTCAAAGAGCTGCCTTCTGTCAAGGAGCTACGAAGTTTTCTTGGCTTTTGCTCTTATTTTCGCCGGTTCATACCTGCATTTACAGACACATCTCATACTGTGATTTCACTACTAGAGAAAGTTGTTCTATTCACGTAGACTTCTTAATGTAACGCTACGATTCACCAGCTCAAGCTGCTTTTGACGGCGGGGCCCATACTTCAACACTTTGACCCATTGGCTTCTTCATAGGTTCATACCGACGCCAGATGTATAGGAATAGGGGCCGTGATAATTCAATATCATGGTCCTTATGAACATGTTATTGCCTACTCCAGTAGGGCAGTGTATAAGTGAGAATGAAACTACACAGTGGCAGAACAGGAGTGTCTCGCTGTCGTCTTTGCCACGCAGAGATTTCGCTCCCCTCTCTATGAATAACCGTTACATCGTAACTGATCATCATTCGCTATGCTGGCTCATCTACCTTTGTGATACTTGCGGCCGCCTAACACGTTGAGCCCTGCATCTGCAAGAGTATACCTTCACCGTGTCGTACCAGAGCGGCCATAAGCATGTGGACGCGGGCTGCCTTTGTCGCCTGCCACTGGAAACAACAGCCTGTCACGACTGTCTTGCTTCTTTGGCAACACCATTTCCCGATCTATCAACCTTCAAGATTGAACAGCGCCATGACAAGAGTCTGCAGCCCTTCTTAGTTTGTGCCCGTGCCGACAGACGTGATATGCACTTCTGCGTTCGCGATGGCCTACTGTACAAAAAGAACTACTCTGCACTTGGTTGCACCCTTTGCTTGTGGTACCCCAAAGCCTGCGCAACAGCGTTCTAAATTTTATGCATGACGATCTCACACCTGTACCTATAGGATTCGCCCGTACACTCCACCGCACGAAACAACGTTTTTACAGGCTAAAGATGCGAAAAACCACAGAAAAGTATGTCGCAACTTGCATACAGTGTCAGCGGCACAAAGTACCCACTGCCGCTCCGGCAGGAAGACTTCACCCTCCGAATCCGCCAACTACCCCTTTCGGAAAGGTCAGCATCGATTTACTGGGACCATTTATGCGCTCATCGAAGGGTAATCGTTGAAATATCGTGTGTGTTGACTACCATCACGTTACTCTGAGAGCAACGCGCTACCATCTGCTACTGTGGCGGAAGTGTCAAGGTTCCTGCTCCGCGCTATACTACTTCGCCATGTACCTCCCCGCGTCATCACAAGGGACCGTTGCTGCCAGTTTACAGCGGACGACGTTGAAGAGTTCCTTCGCGTCTGTAAAGTGCAGTTCCGACACTCTACCTCATACCATCATCAACCGAGTGGTCTCACTGAGCGAACGAACCGAACACTATCTATTATGCTCGCTATGTACGAAGCCTCCGACCACAAAACTTGGATGACATCTTGCCTTTAGCTTCGTACGCCTACAACAACGCCAAGCACGAAACCACCGGATACAGTCCTTTCTTCTTTATGCACGCCAACCTCGCTGCTGCCTGCACACAATCTTCCCTTTCGCGGAACACAGAGAGCCTTCAGTAGCTAAGACGCTTGCCCTTGCCAAAGAGGCCCGTAGGCGTGTGCACCTACGCACTTTAGCGTCCCAAGACCGCTCTAAACAGCGATATGACCATCGTCACCCTGACCTCGCTTGCTCTCCAGGTGATCTGGTCTGGCTCTCGACCACGCAGCGTCGACGTCGCATCTGCGAAAAACTTTTCGCCCATTACTCCGGTCCCTTTGTCATTTTAAACCATGTTGGCGACGTTAATTACGTGCTGTCACGCCTTACCACCACTGGTCGACCGTCCAAGACGACCCAAGGTGTACATGAGGAGTGTCTAAAACGCTACAAATCCCGTACCGCACAGTCACTTGCCCAGAGGGCTTTGTCTACGACGAGGGAAGTGTAACGGTAAATCAATTCTTTAACTTCGCCAAGTGGATTGGGTCAGCTGAAGAAAAGAAGGAGGATGTAGGAGCTGGGCTCTGGAAAAAGAGGAAGAAGAATCCTGATTTATCCGTCGCATCGTGCTCAACGATGCTTGACTTTTCCCTTCCTTCGGATGCCTAACTCTTGCATAGATAAATCCCTACCGAACGCCACAATATATATACATATATATATATAGAATCAGAATAGAAAATGAGGGGTTCGTTGAATTAGGACAAAAAATAACTGCCAACTGCCAACTCTTATTTTCTGTTTATATATATATAAATATCTATATATATAATCTGGAAACAAAAACTCACACAGAGCGCGAAAAATAGCGGTAGTAGAGACAGAGACACACGAAAAGGACATTAGGTATAAAAATAAAAGTTTACTGACGTTTCAGGGAGCGGACTCCCTTTCTTCAGAGTACAAAATAAGTTCGCTTCAGAGTTATATATATATATACAGAAAATGTAGCAAGGGTGAGGGCAAGGTAAAAGAAGGGACATTTTGTACAAAAGGATCGTGGTTGGTGGGTACAAAAAGAATAAAGAGCGAGCAAGGAAATAAATTATAAAATGGGATAATAAGAACACGCAGTCACGCGGTACGAACATGGGAAAAAAAGGATAGAGAAGAACCAAACACAGAGAAAAAAAATTAAAAAAATAACAAGGTAATTTACCCTCCCCGTGGCAACGGGGGTGAAACAGGGGTCAAAACTAGGTATGCCCAGGCACGTGTTTGACATGGGCAAAATGATAAGTCACGCGGAACAAAGAAGTTTCAAAGAAGATATGCAAATGCACACAAAGGGCGAACATCTGTCCATACACACCCGTTTTAAAAAATCTAGGTAAGGTCATTGAAACATAAGACACGTGGTTTCTGTTGTGGGGAGGCAAGGGTCATGCCTAAAAGCAGTAGGAAAGGCAGTTTAGACACGAAATGAGTGTACATTGGTATGAGAAAAAAAGAAAGAAAAGACAAGGTCAAACAAGTCATGAAAAGAAAAAAAAGGAAGGTGATCGCGTATGACGCGGCAGCAGGTGGTATTCATCTGGCCGGCGCATGGTGCCAGTTCACGGAATGCCGAGGTGGTCAGCAACGAATACTAGAAAACAACAATACAAAAAAGAAAGAGGACACGAAAGCAATCACATACGCTCGCGTTCGCAATTTAATTACAAGGTGAGAATATCAAAGCTAACAATGGTACTGCAGCCTTCTACCCAGAACACAATGTCCAGACTTGTTGGTCAAATTTGTTCAGTGAAGCCATTGTGCTAAGAAATGTCGTGCGATCACGAAACTATACCCAACTACGGGAGCTCGCCAACTCATTGGAGAATAATATTGAGGGAAAGAAATGAACAGGCATAACACTAGCCTCAGAATTGCAGCCGAAATTTAATCGGAGGCAAGACACGTTTTTTTTGCATAACTTTCATTTATGCCAAACGACGGTGATTTAAACTTAAGGATAAGGTAGGACTCACGAACTTCGCGATCGTGATGGGTTTCAAAACTAGATTCAAGAATTGTGGCCTTCAGTTGTTCAAAAGAATGTTCAGGAGTGCTAATACGCTTTGATAGAGGCAAAGAAGGTCAGATTTTTGCATGAGAGCGGTGATTGTTAAACCTCAAACGAAAGGCTGTTTCAGTCAGGCCGATGTATTGTTTGCCGAAGAGGGTGCATTCCCGCAGGTATACGACGTTGGCGGAATCGCAGTTGAAGTTCCCTAGTTCATTAACATAATAGTTTGAAGCTGTGCTGACGGCGCGCTGTGTGGTGGTCATTTGTGGGCATACTTTATTCCGTGGTTTGTCAAAGGGCATGCAACCAGTAGTCTGTTGTCCGCCGATGCTGGATTTAGGGACAACGTCACTCAAATTGTTGCTGCGTCTATAAACAACACGTGGCGGCTCGGGGAATATATTATTTTTTAGCGTTAACTTTGAGCAAGGATATTGTGTTATTTCCTTAGTATGGATGCAACTTTCGGAGAACAGGCCGAATGGGTCAAAACGAGGTTTGTTTGTTGATTGGGTTTTGGAGATTTATTTCGGAGAATGTCTGGGCGGTTCAACTGGTTAGCTCGTGTAATCGCGTCATCGATCACCTGCTCAGGGCATTTTTTATGAAAAAGCGCGGTATTAACTGCTCTGCAGTTAGAATCGAAATCCGCCTGGCTTGTGCAGATTCGCCTAAAACGGAGAGATTGGCTGTAAGGTATTGCAGTCCTGCAGAGCCTGACATGGCTGCTGTGGAAATGCAAATACTTGCGCGTGTCCGTAGGTTTCCAGTAGAGATTAGTCTGAAGTCTGGCCTGATAAACTCTGACAGTAACATGCAGGAAACTTATGCTGCGCGTAGAGAAGGAATGAGAGAGGGAGATAGTAGGATGCGCAAGGTTAAAAGCCTCAATAAACGCAAGACGTTTCATTTCACCGTGCTGCCAAATCATGAATATATCATCTATATACATTTTTTTAGTACAATGGTTTCAAATTTCGCGTTGTGAGGAAATTTGACTATAGACATCACAAAAACATGTTCGCGTAGTTGGGCCAGATTTTGGTTCCCATTGACGTTCCGCTGACTTGCACGTTGTTGACACCATCAAACTCAAAATTGTTAAGTTCAAGGATAAGGAAAAGAAAGTTTCAAGGGTGAGAGAATCGATAGGTTTTTCGCCCACCGACCCCTCATACGCACATGAAACAGCGGTGATCCCATCGGCATGGGGAATGTTAGGGTATAGGTACACGACATCTAGGATAAGAAGTAAACAATTGTTAGGAATTTCTATCTTCCTGATATCCGAGAGAAAATCATTTGTATCCTGAATGAAGGATGGAAAGCTGGGGAGAATGTCGCGAATGAGAGAGTCGACATAGCGCGAGAGGTTCTCGGTGACAGTACCAATACCAGAGACAATGGGGCGACCTGGGTTGTTATTTTTATCAATCTTAGGAAGAAGATAGAATCTACCGGCTACGGGGCTTAAGGGGATGAGAGAACGAGCAGTTGTTTAAGTTATTTCCTGATTTTGAAGAAGCTTAGTGAGTTTTTCTTTGACAATTAGCTTATAATCATTAGTGGGATCGCTAGGGAGTACTTTGTAGAACGCAGATTCTGATAGTTGTCTAGGAGCCTCGTTGATATAGTCAGCTTTGTCGAGGATCATGATCGCGCCTCCTTTATCGGCCGGTTTGATTACTATTTCGGGGCAACCTACAAGTTTCTCCAGGGCTTTCTTTTCCTTGTTTGTGATGTTACAGCGGAAAGGGATTTGCTTTTGGTATGCTGCTCGTACATCGCGATGAACGGCTTTAATGTACATGTCGAGGCATGTATCGCGCTGCGTGGGAGGGGTGCAGTGCTTATGGCTAGGCAAGGCGGTTCGGGCTTCGTCGGTTGGAGGACGGTCATAGAAGTACTCTCGCAGTCTCATATTTCTGGCGAAGTTGTCTAAGTCCTTAAAAAGTTGAAATTCGTTGAAACCACCGGTTGCCGGGCAAAAATTCAGACCTTTTGACAAGGCGCTCATTTGATCTGGTGAAAGGGAAATACTAGAGAGGTTCATCACATTTCCGGTGAGATTTTTGTTAGTTTTAGTAGCCTAGGGAGAGGTTACAGAAGGGAAATAAAAATTTGGGTTTGCGTTGGCAGACTCACTAGTACTGGCACTAATGAGAGCTTGTGAATGGTTAGTATTTGGTGCATTTAAGAGGCGATTTACATGTGCATTCCTAGATAATGAACAGCAATTAGTAATGGGGCTAACTTTATTCTTGCGGGTGTAGTCATTGCTAGAGATATTATCTCGGGAAAATTTACGGACTTTTGTTTCAGATATAGTGGATGCCTTTTTCGATTCATAACTGCGTAGAAGGCCTGACTTTCTTTCGCTTAGTTCCTTACTAAGAGTTTCCTCTTCCTGGCGGAGGGAATGGGACATAGTCTCGTAGTGATCTAGAATTATCTGCGTTAATTGCAAGGATGCGTTGTCTAGTACGTGTTGCTACTTTTTCTTGTTGGAAGGGGACAGTTCGCCAGTTGCAGGTCTCAGCCTAACCCTCAAACCAATTGGAGCTACCTCGGCACACAAATACTGTGAAAGTGCGGAAACGTGCATTTGGGAACGTATGCTATTTTCAGTAATGTTTCTTAAATTTAAGAACTGTTTTGATACTGGGTAGGAAGCTGCATTATCGGGTTTTCCGAGTCCTAGTCAGTTTGTCGGCGCAGACGACACTTTCTTTCGGAGGTTGTACGGGGATGGGCTGGTTTCGGGGCGTCCGAAGGCAATGCGGATTCGCTGCTTGCGGTTTCCCGTGGCTCGGTGGTGGTTGGGGCTCCGGTGGCTGCTGTTGATCTCGAGGGCAGGCGCGGCAGACTCTGGGCGCGGCGCACTCTCGGGGTTAGGCTGCAGGCAATGCGTCGGTGCTGCGTGGCCGTGGCCTTAGGAGCATGTACGGGTGGCAGGCTGCGGCGTGCGTCCGGGGACTCAGGGGGCAGGTCCCTGGTGCTCAGCGCAAGGTCCGTGGCCACGGTGGCATGCGGGCCTGGCCCATCTGGCCCGTGTGTCCGGGGACGTTAGGGAGGGTGTTGAGCTGGAGGGCAGCAGAGGCAACGGTGGGAAGTCACTGTCGTATGAGGACACTGCGGGAGCTTGGGTGGCGGTGCACGCGTCCTCCCGCCATCCAAGAGGGTTGCAGCACTTTTGCGTGAAGCAAAGCTCGCGGATGTGTTTAGCACGGACAGCCACACCCTCAAAGCTGGGGTGCAGACCATCAGCAGCAAGGACTCGCCGGGCGGGGAGGTGCTGGAAGCCGTGGTCAATGAAGCGGACACAGCGAGAGTGGCGGCAGAATTCGCACAGAAGAGAGTTAAACCGTCGTGCTTTTTCGTTGCAGACAATGGCAAAGCGGGAGATGCGCTAGTCACGGCGGTGGTTAGCGGAGCGCTGAACAATCAAGCTGGCGTAGATGGTAGAGATCTACGCCAGCTTGATTCTTCCGCGCTCCGCTAACCGCCGCCGTGACTACCGCATCTCCCACTTTACCATTGGCTGTAACAAAAAAGCACTACGGTTTAACTCTCTTGTGCGCGAATTCTGCCGCAACTCTCGCTGTGTCTGCTTCATTGAACACGGCTTCCAGCACCTCCCCGCCCACCGATTTCTTACTGTTGATGGTCTGCACCCCAACTTTGAGGGTGTGGCTGTCCGTGCTAAACACATCCGCGAGATTTGCTTCACGCAAAAGCGCTGCAACCCTCCTGGATGGCGCGAGGACGCATGCACCACAACCCAAGCTCCCGCAGTGTCCTCATACGACAGTGACTTCCCACCACTGCCTCTGCTCCCTTCCAGCTCAACACCCTCCCCGACGTCCGCGGACACACGGGCCAACGGGCCAGCCCCGCATGCCACCGTTGCCACGGACCTTGCACTGAGCACCAGGGACCTGTCCCCGGAGTCTCCAGACGCACGCCGCAGCCTGCCACCCGCAGGTGGTCCTAAGGCCATGGCCATGGAGCACCGACGCATCGCCTGCAGCCCAACCCCGAGAGTGCGCCGCGCTCAGAGCCTGCTGCACCCGCCCTCGAGATCGACAGCAGCCACCGGAACCCCAACCACAACCGAGCCACGGGAAACCGCCAGCAGCGAATCCGCACTGCCTTCGGACGCCCCGAAGCCAGCCCATGCCTCGTACAAAGTCCGAAAGAAAGTGTCGTCTGCGCCGACAAACTGACTAGGACTCTGAAAACCCGGTAATGCAGCTTCCTAGCCAGTATCAAAACAGTTATTAAAATTAAGAAAGATTACTAAAAAACGCATACGTTCCCAAATGCACGTTTCCGCACTTTCACAGTATTTGTCTGCCGAGGCAGCTCCAATTGGTTTGAGGGTTAGGCTGACACCTGCAACTGGCGAACTGCCCCCTTCCAACAAGAAAAAGTGGCAACAAGTACTAGACAACGCATTCTTGCAATTAACGCAGATAGTTGTAGAGCACTACGAGACTATGTCCCATTCCCTCCGCCAGGAAGAGGAAATTCTTAGTAAGGAGCTAAGCGAAAGAGAATCAGGCCTTCTACGCAGCTACGAATCCAAAAAGGCATCCGCTATATCCGACACAAAAGTCCGTAAATTTTCCCGAGAGAATATCCCTAGCAATGACTACACCCCCAAGAATAAAGTTAGCCCCTTTGTAATGGCTGTCCATTATCTTGGAATGCACATGAAAATCGCCCCTTAAACGCGCCATATACTAACCATTCACAAGCTCTTATTAGAGCCAGTACTAGTGAGTCAGCAAACGCAAACCCAAATTTTTATTCCCCTTCTGTAACGTCTCCCTAGGCGACTAAAACTAACAAAAATCTCCCCGGAAATGTGATGAACCTCTCTAGTATTACCCTGTCACCAGATCAGATGAGCGCCTTGTCAAAAAGTCTGAATTTTTGACCGGCAAATGATGGTTTTAAAAATTTCAACTTTTTAAGGACTTAGAGAACTTCGCCAAAAATATGAGGCTGTGAGAGTACTTCCATGACCGTCCTCCAACCAACGAAGCCCGAACCGCATTGCCTAGCCATAAGCACTGGACCCCTCCCACGACGCACGATACATGCCTCGACATGTACATTAAAGCTGTTCTTCGCAATGTACGAGCAGCATACCTGAAGCAAATCCCTTTCCGCTGTAACATCACAAAGAAGGAAAAGAAAGCCCTGGAGAAACTCGCAGGTGGCACCGAAATAGTAATAAAACCGCCTGATAAAGGAGGCGCCATCGTGATCCTCGACAAAGCTGACTATGTCAACGAGGCTCCTGGACAACTATCAGAATCTGCGTTCTACAATGTACTCCCTAGCGATCCCACTAATGATTATAAGCTAATTGTGGAAGAAAAACTCACTGAGCTTCTTCAAAATCAGGAAATAACTGAAACAACTGCTCGTTCTCTGATCCCCTCAAGCCCCGTAGCTTGTAGATTCTATCTTCTTCCTGAGATTCATAAAAATAACAACCCATGTTGCCCCATTGTCTTTGGTATTGGTACTGTCACCGAGAACCTCTCGCGCTATGTCGACTCTCTCATGCGCGACATTCCCCCCAGCTTTCCATCCTTCATTAAGGACACAAATTATTTTCTCTGGGATATCATGAAGATGGAAATTCCTAACAACTGTTTACTTGTTACCCTAGATGTCGTGTCCCTATACACTAACATTCCGCATGCCGATGGGATCACCGCTGTATCATGTGCGTATGAGAGGTCGGCGGCTGACAATCCTATCGATTCTCTCAACCTTGAAACTTTCCTTCACCTTATGCTTGAAATTAACAATTTGGAGTTAGATGGTGTCAATTACGTGCAAGTCAGAGGAACGTCAATGGCAACCAAAATCGCGCCCAACTACGCGAACATTTTTATAGGACATCTAGATTCAAACTTCCTCGCAAACCAAAGTTTGAAGCCATTGTACTACAAAAGGTATATAGATGATATATTCATGATTTGGCAGCACGGTGAAATGGAATGTCTTGCGTTTATTGAGGCTTTTAACATTGCTCATCCTACCATCTCCCTCTCTCATTCCTACTCTACGCACAGCATAAATTGCCTGGATGTTACTGTCACAGTTTCTCAGGGCAGACTTCAGACTAATCTCTACAGGAAACCTACGGACACGCCCAAGTATTTGCACTTCCACAGCAGCCATCTCAGGCACTGCAAGACTGCAATACCTTATAGCTAATCTCACCGTTCTAGGCGAATCTCCACAAGTCAGGTGGATTTTGATTCAAACTGCAGAGACCTTAAAACCGCACTTTTAAATAAAAAATACCCAGAGCAGGTGATCGATGACGCGATTACACGAGCTAACCAGTTGAACCGCACCGACATTCTCCGAAATAAATCTCCAAAACCCAATCAACAAACAAACCTAGACTTGACCAATTCGGCCTCTTCTCCGAAAGTTGCATCTATACTAAGGAAACTTCACAATATCCTCGCTCAAAGTGAACGCCTAAAGAGAATATTGCCCGAGCCGCCACGTGTTGTTTATAGACGCAGCAAAATTTGGGTGACGTTCTCACTAAATCCAGCATCAGTCGACCCCAGACTACTGGTTGCATGCCCTGTAATAAACCACGGTGTAAGGTATGCCCACAAAAGACCACCACACAGCGCGACGCCAGCACAGCTTCAAACTATTATGTTAATGTAAAAGGGAACTTTAACTGTGATTCCGCCAACGTCGAATACCTGCTGGAATGCACCCTCTGCGGCAAACAATACATCGGCCGGACTGAAACAGCCTTTCTTTTGAGGTTTAACAATCACCGCTCTCATGCAAAAACCTGCCCTTGTTTGCCTCTATGAAAGCAGGTTAACAGTCCTGTTCATTCTTTTGAACAACTCAAGGCCACAATTCCTGAATCTTGTTTTAAAACGCATCACGATCGCGATGTTCGTGAGTCCTACCTTATCTATAATTTTAAATCAGCGTCTTTTGGCATAAATGAAAGTAATGGAAAAATAACGTGTCTTTCCTCCGATTAAAATTTCGGCTCCGTTTTTCAGGCTAGTGTTATGCCTGTTCATTTCTTTCTCTCACTAATATTCTTCCATGCGTTGCCGAGCTCCCGTAGTTGGGTATAGTTTCGTGCTAGCACGACGTTTTTTAGCACATTGGCTTCACTGAACCAAATTTGACGAACAAGTCTGGACATTGCATTCTGGGTGGAAGCCTGCAGTACGATTGGTAGCTTTGATATTCTCACCTTGTAATTAATTTGTGAACGCGAGCTTGTTTGATTGCTTTAGCATCCTCTTTTTTTGTATTGTCGTTTTCTAATATCCGTTGCAGACCGCCTCGGCATTTCGTGAACTGGCACCATGCGCCGGCCAGATGAATACCACCTGCTTGCGCGTCATACGCGTGCACCTGCCTGTTTTTTTTCTTTTCATGACTTGTTTGACCTTCTCTTTTTCTTTTTTTTATACCAATGTACACTCATTTCGTGTCGAAACTTCCTGAACTACTGCTTTTTGGCGTGACCCTTGCCTCCCCCCAACAGAAGCCACGTGTGTCATGTTTCAATGACCTTACCTGGATTTTTTAACACGGGTGTGAATGGGCGGATTAGTACCCTTCGTGTGAATTTGCGTATCTTTGAAACTTTTTTGTTCCGCGTGACTAATCTTTTTGCCCATGTCAAACATGTGCATGGGCATATCTTGTTTTAACCCCTCTTTGAACCCCGTTGCCACGGGGGAGGGGTAAATTGTTAATTTTTTCCCCGCTCTTTGTATACCAATGTACAATCATTTCCTGTCGAAACTGCTTGTCCTACTGCTTTTGGGCGCGACCCTTGCCATCCACAGAAGCCGCGTGTCTCTTGTTTCAATCACCTTACCCGATTTCTTAGAACGGGTGTGTATGGGCAGATGTTCGCCCTTTGTGTGCATTTGCATATCTTCTTTTCAACTGCTTCGTTCCGCGTGACTAAATTTTTTGCCCATGTCAAACACGTGCATGGGCATATGTTGTTTTTACCCATCTTTCACCCCCGTTGCCACGGGAGAGGGGAAAATTACCTTGCTATTTTTTCTTTAAATATTTTTTTCTCTGTGTTTGGTTCTTCTCTCTCTCACTTTTTTTCCCATATTCGTACCGCGTGACTGTGTGTTCTTATGATAATTTATTTTCCTGCTCTCTCTTCATTCTCTTGTTACCCAGCGACCATGATACAATTGTACAAACTGTCCCTCCTCTTACCTTGCCCTCGCCGTTGCTACAATTTCTGCATATATATAACTCTTAAACTAACTAATTTGGTACTCTGAAGAAAGGGAGTCATCTCCCTGAAACATCAGAAAACTTTTATTTTCATCTTTAATTTTTTTCTTGTGTGTCTCTGTCTCTACTAACCTTATATATAAATATATATATATATATATATATATTATAATGGGGTTTATTGGCAGGTCTTGCAACAGGCACGAACGAGGTCTGGCGTCCGCGCGCAGGTCTCGCGCCGCAGCACTGTCGATGGAGCTGCCGCTGTGTCGCTACGGGGACATATACCCACTGGGGGATTGACGCCACTCAGAAGGTCAGCCTCCAGTTTAGCCGAACACATACCCGCTCGGGGAGACTGGTGCTCTAACGGTCGCTCTCTATCTTCGTTACAATATATATATAAGTCAGAGTGGCGCTGGCTACCACCCCCAAGCACAGGAAAAAATTGCCATGACATAAATACCCCAGAAAGCGGGGGGGGGGGGGGAATCGCCCGGCGGCAGCGTCGTGGTTATCGCACCACACCGGTATTCTGGAGGTCGTGGGTTCAGATCCCACCTGGCGGGCATTTTTTCTCCGCTTTCTTTCTTTCTTTCCAAATTCTTTGTCTGTTTCAATGACCTACAACAACCTCCCCTTTGCTTTCCGAGGTTTTTTTTACTGCCAACCCTTATTTCTGTATTATTTCTACGAGCCCCTCCAATTCCTATTCTATTCGCTATATATATATATATATATATATGTATATACACACATATATATATATATATAAATATATATATATATAAATATATATAAATATATATATATATATATATATATATATATATATATATATATATATATATATATATATATATATATATATATATATATATATATATATATATATATATAGTATAAGTAAAGAGTCGCATAAACAGCAAGAACAAAAACAAACAAGGTTTACTTACGTAGCGGCAACGGGACTTGCCTTCATCAGAGTAAAGTTACATGATTTTGTTGTCGCAAACATTTCGAACACATTTCTTATATAGGTTTGCAGAAAACTGTGAGAAGGAGTGGAAAATGTTTCGGAAATAGAGAGTGTGCATACAGTCGGGCTACGCCTATGTTAAAACAGCAACAAACCAAAAAAAGGGGGGGGGGTGAGAGAGAGAAAAAGGGGTCGTGTTAAAAATGCAGCGTTCAAGCTTGCACCATGACGGGTCAACGTATGCCGCGCGGGCTGCAAATTGAGACAATGGGGAAACTGGACAACCGCGGTTTAAAAAGAAAGAGAAGAGTATACAGTAATGTATTCAGTTGCTGGGAGACTGGTTGCGGCGGAAGCGAAGATGGGTGTGCCCCCCGCTGATGAAGAGAATAGATAGAGGGCACAAAAGAGCATTTCACAGAAGCTAGCAACTGAACAGGAAATAGGTAGGGTCACAAAAGGTTAAACATGAATAGATCACAAAGAGGTAAACATTCTTAAGTGGTGTTGGGAACGAGGCCTCCTTCCCCAGGACAAATGGCATTGTTGAGCCGCATTAGGCTAATAAAGCTGCTGTATTAGGAGACTTTCTGCGAATTCTGATGGGAAACTCGAGGGTAGGAATATTGAACATAGTTATAAAAATTATGAAGCCGCTAATTTTAATCGAGGGATAAGCATGTTAGTTTTTCGTAACTTTCATTATTCCAAGTGTGGCTGACCTAAACTTATAAATGAGATAAGATTCCCGAACCTCGCGGTCGTGGTGCGTTTAGAAGGCGGATTCTAAAATCGTTGCTTTAAGATGTTCAAATGCATGCCCGTGACTGTTCACATGTCTTGACAGGGGCAAATAAGGGCAGCTTTTTGCATGAGAGCGGTGATTATTGAATCGTATTCGGAAGGGCGTTTTAGTTTGGCCGATATATTCTTGCCTACAAACAGTGCACTCTACAAGATATACGACATTAGCGGAGTCACAGTTAAAGTTACCTTTTATATTTACGTAGTAGTCTGAAGCCGTGCTGGTGGCGCGCTGTGTAGTGGTCATGTGTGGGCATACTTTACATCGGGGTTTATCGCAGGGCATGTAGCCAGTACTTGCCGGTCGGTTGATACGAGAGTTAGTAAGAAAGTCACCTAAATTCTTATTACGCCGGTAGACAACGCGTGGTGGTTCGGGGAATATGCTTTTTAAGCGGTCACTTTGCATTAGGATATTGTGATGTTTTTTAGCACGGTTGACACTCTTGGAGCGGAGGATGAGTGGGTTAAAACTAAGTGAGTTTGCGGGTTCCCGTTTGTGGCTTTTTTCTTACCGATTTCGTTACGGTCTAATTGGTTGGCTCGCACAATAGCGTCGTCGATAACTTTTTCCGGGTATTTTTTATTCAGGAGGGCGGTCTTGAGTTCTCGAAAGTTTGAGTCAAAGTCGGCTTGGTTTGACAAAATTCTCCTAAATCGGTGGGCTTGGCTGTAAGGTATTGCTGTCTTGCAGTGTCTAACATGGCTACTTCGGAAGTGCAAATACTACCGCGTGTCTGTCGGTTTTCTACACAGTTTCGTTTGAAGCCGACCTTGGAAGGTAGTAACGGTGACGTCCAGAAAGTTTACACTGTGTTCCGAATAGGAATGAGCAAGGGAAATACTAGAACGGGTTAGGTTGAATGCCTCAATGAAGGTGAGAAGCTCCGCTCCGAAGGTGAGGGGAAACTCTCCTAATACAGCAGCTTTATTAGCCGAATGCGGCTCAACAATGCTATTTGTCCTGGGGAAGGAGGCCTCGTTCCCACCACCACTTAGGAATGTTCAACTCTTTGTGATTTATTCATGTTTAACCTTTTGTGACCCTACCTATTTCCTGTTCAGTTGCTAGCTTCTGTGAAATGCTCTTTTGTGCCCCCTATCTATGCTCTTCATCCTCGGGGGGCACACCCATCTTCGCTTCCTCTGCAACCAGTCTCCCCAGCCACTGAATACCTTACTGTATACTCTTCCCTTTCTGTTCAAACCGCGGTTGTCCAGTTTCCCCCATTGTCTGAACTTGCAGCCCACGCGGCATACGTTGACCTGTCATGGTGCAACCTTGAACGCTGCATTGTTAACACGACCCCTTTTTCTCTCCCTCGTCCCCCCCCTTTTTTTTGGTTTGTTGTTGTAACATAGGCGTAGCCCGAAAGTATCCAAACTCTCCATTTCCGAAACATTTTCCGCTCCTTCTCACAGTTTTCTGCAAACCTATATAAGAAATATGTTCGAAATGTTTGCGTTAGCAAAATCATGGAACTTTACTCTCTTCACTTATACTATACATGCGCGCTTTCTGAGTTTTATCTTCCTTTATATTTATATAACTATATATTATATATATATATATAGTTATGTAAATATAAAGGAAGATAAAACTCAGAAAGCGCGCATGTATAGTATAAGTGAACAGTCGGATACACAGCAAAACCAATAACAAACAAGGGTTACTTACGTAGCGGCATCGGGACTTGCCTTCATAAGAGTAGTTTTATTTTTTGCTGTCAAAAAGTTTAGAAACACATTTCTTATATAGCTTTCCCGAAAACTGTGATCAGGAGCGGAATATGTTTCGGAAAAGCAGAGTATACATGCAGTCGCTCTACGCCTATGTTACAACATCAAAAAGGAGATAGGAGAGAGAGAGAGAAAGTGGTCGTAATACCAATGCAGCTCTCAAGGTTTAAGCACGACGGGGCAACGTACGCCGCGGGCGCTGCAAGTTCAGACAGTGCTGAAAACTGATCAATCGAGGTTTCAAAATGAAAGGAAAAGTACACGGTAAGGTATTCAGTGGGTGGGGAGGCTGGGTGGTGCGGAAGAATATGGGTGTGCTACCCGCGGATGGAGAGAATAGATACAGCGCACATTAGAGCATTGCCCAGGAGGTAGCAACTGAACAGGAAATAGGCAGGGTTCATAGATCACGAAGGGTTATAAATTTTTGTGTAGAATATATATATATATATATATATATATATATATATTGTAACGAAGAGTAGGAGCGGAGGTCCCAGAGCAAGACAAACTAACGCAGCGCTATCCGCCGATGCGGGTATGCGGTGCATCGGTGTAAGAAGACTTAGAAGCAGAACGCTCGGCGTCTCGTCTCGCGGAACCCTGCTCTCGGCTCTTGCGTGTGCAAGCCTCGACCGTCAATAAACCCCTCTCTAAGCGGCTACCCATGAGTCGGCTATCTCCTTTACAAGTGGTGGAGTAGCCGGGGTATCGATCCAGTCCTGGAACTCCGGAGCCGGAAACTCCCCGCAGTCATGAACACCGAAGGCAGCCAGAGCGCTACGCCCTCGCCGCCGACTGTGAGGTGCTGAGGTGGCATACGTGAGCGAGATCCACTGGGCTTCAACGGCGCCGGAGAAAATAAGGCGGAAGATTGGCTGTCATCATTCGAGCGAGTGAGTACACATAATCAATAGAAGAAAGCTATGAAACTAAGCAAAGTGAGCTTCTCCCTGCACGCCGTCGCTGAACATTGGTAAGGCAACAACGCGCATCGCTTCAAGACATGGGCTGATTTCAAGGCTGATTTTTTGTTTACTTTTGGCCGTCCCGCAGTCCGAAAGCTTCACGCAGAACAGCGCTTGTGCGAACGTGTACAGCGCGCGGGTGAAACTTTCACAAGTTATATTGAATATGTTGTCGCCCTCTGCAAACGAATAAACAGCGGTATGACTGAACGCGACAGTCAAGCACATTCTGATGGGCATTGACGACGACGCTTTTCAGATGTTGCTGGCTAAAAACCCGCAAACGGTTGGCGATATCATCAGTAATTGCCAGTCTTACAAGGAGCTGCGCAAAGATCGGGCACTTACGAGGCGCAAAGTCATGCCTGAGCCCTTGGCAATGCTAGCCACTGATGCCCACCATGATCCCGCCATGCTCCGGCAATTTGTGCGAGAAGAGGTTGCTCGCCAGCTATCTCTTCTGCCGTACACGGAACCGCCGTGCTCCCCACTTGCCGGAACTGTTCGAAACGTCATCCAAGGGCAGGTTGCCGAAGCACTCCCTTGTGTACGCCCGCATCCTCCTGTGGTCGCTCCTTTGCCTTACGCCGATAACACCGTTAGACCATTTGCCGACGTCGCAGCGCCCAGGATTTTCCACGACGCCGCGCCGACACCATATGCTGAGGCTGCAACGAGTTCCTGGATCAGGTTTCCCGTGGCCGCCCTCCCATCACCATTCTGAGGCCATCGCCGCGTTCAGGATATCAAGCTGGCAATCCCTGGCGCACGGCCGACAACCGTCCCATCTGTTTTTCGTGTTGCATTCCGGGACACGTGGCTTGGTACTGCCGTCGCAACATGGTACCCCCTCTAGGAATTCCCCCGAATAGTTACCGTTTCTCGCCGCCTTTCAATCTGCCGCCCAATCGTCCTCTGCACGAGTCTCACCTGTCTGACCACCGCGACTTCAACAATCGTCGTTCCATGTCCTCACGGCGACGCTCTCTGTCTCCTATGCGTCGCCGTCCTGCCTCCAGCGACGCGGAAATCTAGATGCCGCAGTTCCGGAGGCAAGAACTGCGTCGTCATCAAACAGCCGAAGACCTAACTTTCCCCCTTCTGATGTAATTGATGTCGGTGTCGAAGGTGTCGCTACGGTCGCACTCATCGACACTGGAGCCGCCGTTTCAGTTTTAGACGCAAAATTATGCCGCCCTTTAAAGAAAGTGACGACGCCACATTCATGACTATCATTACGCACCGCTACCGCAGAACACATTTATCCCTTAGGCGCATGCACCGCACGAGTCGTCATTCAGGACATTCTGTACGTCATCCAGTTCATTGTTCTCTCATCGTGCTCACATCAAGTCATCTTGGGTTGGGATTTCCTGTCACGGAACAGAGCTGTTATCAATTGCGGCCGTGCTGAAGTTGAATTCTCCCCCTTCCTGGACTTTCCTGCTACCAGTTCCCATTTTCAAAAAACTTGTCGTTGCCGAGGATACCACCATTCCACCATCCGCTGCCGTCCTCATGAGTTTATCCTGCAGCGCTGTCTCTGAGGGAAACGTTCTCTTTACGCCATCCTCCCTGTTCCTTTATCGACGGTCTATTCCGTTGCCCTTCGCCATGTTGACTGTTACGGACGGCCGCACCGGAATCGTTGTCGCTAATCCCGACTCCTGTCCCCGCGGTGAATGTCTCGGCACCATCGAGCCGACAGGCTCTTCGTCGTCGTAGATGTGTCCGACGATTTGCCGCATGTTGAGATCGACGCGCTCTCTTCTTTATGTCCAACGTCGCCGCCTCCCTCGGAAGTTTTCCGTCATGCTATCGATGCAGATCTCACTCCACAAGAACAAGACCAACTTCTGCAGTTACTACATCGATTTCAGTCGTCCGATTCTGCAAAGACATCACTCGGCCGATCGTCAACTGTAACACACCACATCGACGACGGATCCCACGCACCTGTACGGCAGTGACCCTACCGCGTGTCCACCACTGAACGTCACATTATTGACGATCAGGTAGACGACATGCTGCATCGCGGTGTTATCCGCCCATCAAGCAGTCCATGGGCCTCCCCTGTTGTCCTTGTCAAGAAGAAAGACGGCTCCATCTGCTTCTGTGTTGACTACCGACGTCTCAACAAGATTACTCGCAAGTATGTCTATCCTCTTCCAGGAATAGATGATGCCCTCGACTGCTTGTAGGGAGCTGAATTTTTCTCCTTCCTCAACTTATGCTCAGGTTATTGGCAAGTCCCCATGGCAGACGCAGATCTACCTAAAACGGCGTTCGTTACTCCCGACGGCTTGTACGAATTTAACGTCATGCCGTTCGGTCTATGTAACGCGCCCGCAACATTCGAAAGAATGATGGACAACATTCTTCGTGGCCTGAGGTGGAAGGCTTGCTTGTGCTACCTTGACGACGTCGTGGTATTTTCTCGGGATTTCTCGACGCCTCTCAAATCCTTCCCGATCCAGCTAAGCTCCATTGCGGTGGCGGAATTCCCGAAACCTACTACGCAGAAGGCTCTTCGTAGCTTCCTCGGCCTGTGCTCCTATTTCCGCCGCTTCATCTGCAACTTTGCAGCTATCAGCGCTCCGTTAACTCAGCTCCTCGGTGGCGACAGTGCCCTGTCTGCGTGGTCACCGGCTTGCGACGACGCGTTTGCAACACTACGTCGTCTGTTGACATCTCCGCCCATCTTGAGGCATTTCGACCCCACGGCCCCGAATTAAATCCGCACTGACGGCAGCGACATCGGGCTGGGAGCGGATTTTATGAATACGTAGTCGCCTATGCCAGTCGCACCCTCACAAACGCAGAGACAAACTATTCAGTCACTGAGAAAGAATGTCTAGCCGTCATTTGGGCCCTCACGAAGTTCAGACCGTACCTATATGGCCGCCCATTCGACGTTGTAACCGATCAGCATGCACTTTGCTAGTTGTCCTCGCTGAAAGATCCAGCAGGTCGTCTTGCGCGATGGGCTCTCCGTCTGCAGGACTACAATATTCCTGTTGTATATCTCTCAGGACGCAAGAACAACGACGCTGATGCCCTTTCGCGTTCTCCTTTGACATCTGATGTTGACAGTGTTACCAGCTCAAGCTGCTATGAAGCTCCCCTTGACGCTGACTCCATGCTAACCGAGCAACGCAAAGACCCGTGGATTGCTGCCATTTACGACCATCTGACCATGCCACCCCAACTGCAGTGTCTCGGGCACTTAGGCGCCGAGCATCTCACTTAGCTATTCATAACAACGTGTTGTATCGACGCAACTATCACTCCGACGGGTGCAAGTGGCTTCTCGTAATCACCCGCCACTTGCGCTCCGAATATTGTAGTTCCTTTCACAGTGAGCCTCATTGCGCCCACGCCAGTGTCCTGAAGACCTACCGACGTCTTCGGATCCGATACTACTGGCGTGGTATCGGGGCCGACGTTGGTGCACAAACGTTGCTGCACAAACGTACCCCTGCAACGCTTGCCTTCTATAGGGATCCACTCTGTTACCGTTAATGACCAGCGGTTATCTTGCCTTCGCATTACATGCCCTGCCCACGTCCATTTCATCTTCTTAATTTTTAGTAATATGTTCTAACACGTCTTTCTTTCCTGACCCACTCCGCTCTCTTCTTCTCCCTTAATGTTACACCTATTATTTTACGCTCCATTGCCCGCTGAGTCGTTCTCCATTTCAGTTGAACCCTCTTAGTGAGCCTCCAAAATTCTGCCCTTAGGTGAGTATAGGTAAGATGCAGCTGTCACAAACTTTCTTCTTCAGCGACAATGGTAGGCTGCTATTCATTATCTGCGAATGGCTGCCATATGCACCCCACCCCATTCTGATCCTTCCAATTATCTCTTCCTCGTGGTTGCGATCTGGGGTCACAACTTGGCCTAAGTAGATATATTCGCTTACCAGTTCCACTGCCTCGCCACCTATGTCAAACCGCTGTGCTGTCCAGAGGTTATTGATCATTACTTTAGTTTTCTGCATATTAATTTTCAGACCCACGGTTCTACTCTGTTCGTCCAGTGCCAACCCTTAGTTTTGTGTTAATTCAGCGAGTCCCTCATTTCCCGGTCCAAATCGCTACATGCATAGTGAGGGCCTCGGTTCTGGCAGCCTTGGCGCCATAAGGAGCTTAAGAGGGTTTAAAGCTGGTCGACCACTCTCTAGATGTCGTGGACAATCGAGTCACAGACCGGGGGTAAACAGAATGCCCCCTTAACCCTGAGTAGTCTGAGTGGCCTGGCTACCACCCCCGAGTTCAGGAAACAAAAATACCTTACATAAATATTCCACAAGGTGGTGGGTAATGAGCCCCGCCGGTACCGTAGTGGTCATCGCACTAGACACGAATTTTAAAGGTCGTGGGTTCGGATACAATGAAGCGAAAATTTTTTCACCACTTTTTTTCTGTCTCAAAAATTTTTTATCTGTTTCTAAGAAGTACCCTAGTCTCCGCTTTGCTTTCCGAAGTCTTCTTGACTGGCAACCTTTATATCAGTCTTAATTCAACTAGTGCACATTTTCCATTCTGATTCGCTACTCACAAACGCATCTGTATATATATATATATATATATATATATATATATATATATATATATATATATATATATATAGTAAGGAAATGAGGGGCTCGTTGAGGAAATAGAGAAAGATAGGGCAGCAGTCTACAACGCCAAAGGAGTCATAGGGGTGTGGTTAGGCTCTTTTTCACTACGGTTAATGAAGTAAACATTTTTTTAATATACAGAAGAAAGAAGGAAAGAAAAATACGCGCCCAGAGTGGGGACCAAACCAACGCCTTTTGATTACATGTCGAATGCCTTACCAATTCGGCTATCTGGGCCACTGTGTTCTCCTTCACTTTCTGAGCTATTTATATTTACTAGAAGTGTATGTGACGCTTGAGGGTGGTAGCCAGCGCCACTCTGACAATACGGGGAGAAGGGGACCTTGTTTTCAACCCCCGGGGCGTGACTCGAGCGTTTACAGCCTGTCATGAGCGGGTAACTGGCGGGAAGCCCTCTTATGCTACCTAGGCATCAAGGCTGCCAGAACCGAGGCCCTCTCCAGGCTTTCGGAGAATAATATAGTAAGGAAATGAGGGGCTCGTTGAGGAGATACAGAAAGATAGGGCAGCAGTCTACAACGCCAAAGGAGGCATAGGGGTGTGGTTAGGCTCTTTTGTTTTTCACTACGGTTAATGAAGAAAACATTTTTTTAAATATACAGACAAAAGAAAGAAAGAAAAACACGCGCCCAGAGTGGGGACCGAGCCCACGCCTTTCGATTACATGTCGAATGCATTACCAATTCGGCTATCTGGGCGACTGTGTTCTCCTTCACTTTCTGAGCTAATTATATTTACTAGAAGTGTATCTGACGCTTGAGGGTGGTAGCCAGCGCCACTCTGACTACACGGGGAGAAGGGGACCTTGTTTTCAACCCCCGGGGCGTGACTCGAGCGTCTACAGCCTGTCATGAGCGGGTAACAGGCGGGAAGCCCTCTTATGCTACCTAGGCATCAAGGCTGCCAGAACCGATACCCTCGCTAGGCTTTCGCAGAATAATATAGTAAGGAAATGAGGGGCTCGGTGAGGAAATACAGAAAGATAGGGCAGGAGTCTACAACACCAAAGGAGGCCAAGGGGTGTGGTTAGGCTCTTTTCTTTTTCACTACGGTTAATGAAGTAAACATTTTTTTTAATATACAGATGAAAGAAAGAAAGAAAAACACGCGCCCAGAGTGGGGACCGAACCCACGCCTTTCGATTACATGTCCAATGCCTTACCAATTCGGCTATCTGGGCGACTGTGTTCTCCTTCACTTTCTGAGCTATATATATTTACTAGAAGTGTATCTGACGCTTGAGGGTGGTAGCCAGCGCCACTCTGACAATACGGGGAGAAGAGGACCTTGCTTTCAACCCCCGGGGCGTGACTCGAGCGTTTACAGCCTGTCATGAGCGGGTAACTGGCGGGAAGCCCTCTTATGCTACCTAGGCATCAAGGCTGCCAGAACCGAGACCCTCTCCAGGCTTTCGCAGAATAATATAGTAAGGAAATGAGGGGCTCGTTGAGGAGATACAGAAAGATAGGGCAGCAGTCTACAATGCCAAAGGAGGCATAGGGGTGTGGTTAGGCTCTTTTCTTTTTCACTACGGTTAATGGAGAAAACATTTTTTTAATATACAGACGAAAGACAGAAAGAAAAACACGCGCCCAGACTGGGGACCGAGCCAACGCCTTTTGATTACATGTCGAATGCATTACCAATTCGGCTATCTGGGCGACTGTGTTCTCCTTCACTTTCTGGGGTATTTATATTTACTACAACTGTGTCTGACGCTTGAGGGTGGTAGCCAGCGCCACTCTGACTACACGGGGAGAAGGGGACCTTGTTTTCAACCCCCGGGGCGTGACTCGAGCGTCTACAGCCTGTCATGAGCGGGTAACTTGTGGGAAGCCCTCTTATGCTACCGAGGCGTCAAGGCTGCCAGAACCGAGACCCTCGCTAGGCTTTCGCAGAATAATATAGTAAGGAAATGAGGGGCTCGTTGAGGAAATACAGAAAGATAGGGCAGCATTCTACAACGCCTAAGGAGGCATAGGGGTGTAGTTAGGCTCTTTTCTTTTTCACTACGGTTATGAAGTAAACATTTTTTTTAATATACAGAAGAAAGAAAGAAAGAAAGAAAAGCACGCGCCCAGAGTGGGGACCGAACCCACGCCTTCATTAACCGCAGTGAAAAAGAAAAGAGCCTAACCACACCCCTATGCCTCCTTTGTATATATATATATATATATATATATATATAAATATATATATATATATATATTTAACAGTGCAGGGCATCGCAGCTGAATCGTTTAATAAATTAGAGTAACCACGAAAAACATAATAATTAATAGGACGTTTCGGGTGGGAACCAGCCTTTTTCAAGTTAAGTACATAGGTCGAATACAGGGTATATGTAGTCTCGCAGGGAGCGCTGTGAGCACGTGGACACATTATTTCAAAAGTGTCAAGAAGGGAGTGCAGCAAGAAACAAGTGGAAAGAAATGTACTGCACGACTGGGCGCGCAGGTAATCCATCTCAATATACAATGCGGTGAAAAGCAAAAGCGAGGCACTTAGAAAGCGTGTTTCCTTCAGCCACAGCCCACCGACGCACAGCAATATTAAGAAAAGTAAACAAATAAGGAAGTTGTACTGGGCATCTCACTCCAAAGGATCGGAAACAACCTGCCGCATAAGGCGGAAGCGTAGAATCGACAATTAGTCATCCAGACACTGGGAACGCAAAATAGCAGAAAGCGACATTGAAGTTCAAGAATGCAGGTGGGAGGATTAGCGAGGGGGCCGCGTCCTCAAAGGAAAATGCCGCCGCTTCCCCTGGAGACCAGATATTAGCCACAAATGGCCTATCCGCGGCCCGCGTCCGGGCACAAGGCGGACAATGACGACCCCTCGAAGGGCGCCGACGCCGATAGAGGTGTGCGTGAGCCAGCCAAGAAGAGCGCAGGTTGTGCGAGGATTTTGAGAAATGACACACAAGGCAGGAAATAAACAAAGAAACAGCACCCAGAAAAAAGCAGTTGAATGAGCCCCCGGCTCATGACATGAAAAGGATAGATACAAAAATTGTTAGCTTACATTTGATATTTTTGCAAGTAACAAGGGTTTGCACATTATGAAAAAGTAAAATAAAGATGTGACGTACGTACGAGAAGAAATCTCCAGTGATCTAGAAGAAAAAAGACACTTCGTAGCTAGTAATCAATGGCAGTATGAATTCGCACACAACATTCTTTAAACAAACTGACAAACGAAAGAATACAAAGAATACACGTGTACAAATCGTAGAACATGGGGAACCATAGCAGTGAACAAAAATAGCTTACAAAGTGACATTTCGGGCAAAAGAGCAATGAAGCATACGGAAAAAATAAGTTATTCACAACACTAGACCGAATAGTGCTTGAAAAGTGTAATGATGGGATACAGCAAGATTTCGTGCAGGAGAAGCATTAAAGCATAAAGAAAAGTAACCTGCTGACAACGACGAACCATACAACGGTTGAGAAGTGGTAACGTGTGATACGTGCCACTACAAGGTCTAGGTTTGAAGGCATGACAGCCTTCTTTGAGACTCATTGATACCTCTTGTGAGAGTGTTATATTAGTGGATCAGATAAGATTCGCAGGCTTCCCTGTCGAAATGGGTTTTAAATCCTGATTGGAGCACTGTGGCCTTAAATTGGTCGGACGGGTGTTTCAAAGAGCTGATATGTTTTGAAAGGGGGAGATAAAGTTTTGTTTTTGCATCGGATCTGTGATAATTGATGCTAGTTCTAAAAGAATTTTAAGTCTGTTCAATATATTGCGCACCAAAATCACCACATTCTAGGAGGTAAACTATGTTTGCAGTGTCACAATTAAACTTGCCCCTGATCTGAATGGAAAAGTCAGATTCCCTGCTCTGAGCGCTTGTTGTTGGTGTCCTCATTAGACACAATTTGCACCGGGGTTTCCCACATAGTTTGGAACCTGTGAAACTAGTTTCTCTTGATCGAGATGATGTTACAATGTCTCTGATGTTTCTTGCCCGGCGATACACCACGCGTGATGGGTCTGGAATGACGTGCTTCGTTCTTTCACTCTGGAGCAAGATGTTGTGGTGTCTTCTTAAAATTTCATTGACGTTTGGGCCAGATGCCGAATATGTCAGAATCAGAATGGTTTGCGACCTCGAAATGTAGGTTTTATTGCCACTAATAAGGCTAGAACGCTCCTGTTCTGATGCCTTCCCGATTGAATGTTCAATGAGTGATAGCGGGTATTTTGTCGTGCGAGGTCAATACGGAGCTTATCACAATTAGAAGCGAAGTCTATTTGGTTAGAGCAAATTCTGCGGAAGCGTAGGGCTTGGCTGTATGAAATGGCCGTTTTGCAGTGTCTCACATGGCTCCTGTGAAAGTTCAAGTATTGGTGTCGGTCGGTGGGTTTTCTGTACACAGAAGTATCCAGTCTGTGTCCGTTAGTTGTTATCTGCACGTCCAGGAAATTTATTGTAGAAGTTGAATTCTCATGTGAGAATGAGATATCACTGTGAGCACTGTTGAAATCGGATATGAATTGTTTCAGGGCCTCCTCGCCATTACACAAAACCAAGAAAATGTCGTCGATGTACCGCTTGTAAAACAGTGGATTTAAAGGGGAGTTCTCCAAGAACTGTGTCTCAAGGGTTCCCATGAATATGTTTGCATAATTTGGGCCTATTGTTGTCCCCATAGATGTGCCACTTATTTGAACGTAGTGCTGGGTATTGAATTCAAAATTGTTTATATTCATGTATTAAAGTTAGCAGTTTCGCCAAACTGTTGCTGTGAATATTTCTTTCCCCTTGTGAATTTTCGTAGGCTCTTATGACGGATTCTATTCCACCGGCGTGAGGTATGTTTGTATCCAAAGAGGCTACATCTAATGTTACAAGAAGGAGTCATCCGGTATCGTGAGGTCTTTTATTTCACTTAGAAAATGAGTAGTATCCTTTAGGTACGAATTGAATGTGGGCGGAATTTCCCTTATAATGTTGTCGACATAGGTAGAAATGTTCTCGGTCACGGTTCCTATGCCAGAGACTATGGGCCTGCACGGATTGTTGAATTTGTGAATTTTGGGAAGGAGGTAAAAACGTCCTGGCGTGCAGTGCAATGGAATAAGAGCTCGCGCAGTTTTTTTGTCTATCAGGTTTTCATCCTTTAGTTCAATTATGGTACTGCGGACTCGTTCTTTGTATTCTAATGTCGGATCGGCCGCAAGGGGCTGGTAGAAAGACGTGTCACCTATTTGCCTTTGCCCTTTAGTGTTATAATCCGTTTGATTCATGACAACAATGGCTCCTCCGTTGTCAGCGGGCTTTTTAATGATGTGAGAGCGGGTGCTAGGGATTTCTAGTGCCCTCTGTTTCTTTCCTGTGAGATTCGGTCGGTAGGAGGTGCGCTTTCTTGCTCCAAAGTGAAAGAATGAAGCACGTCATTCCAGACCCACCACGCGTGGTGTATCGCCGGGCAAGAAACATCAGATACATTGTAACATCATCTCGATCAAGAGAAACTTGTTTCACCGGTTCCACACCACGTGAAAAACCCCGGTGCAAATTGTGTCTAATGATGACACCAACAACAAGCGCTCAGAGCCGGGAATCTGACTTTTCCATGCAGATCAGGGGCAAGTGTAATTGTGATACTGCAAATATAGTTTACCTCATAGAATGTGGTGATTGTGGTGCGCAATAAATTGAACAGACTGAAAATTATTTTAGAACTCGCACCAATAATCACAGATCCGAGGCAAAAACAAAACCTTATCTCACCCTTTCAAAACATATCAACTCTTTGAAACACCCGTTCAACCAATTTAAGGCCACAGTGCTCCAATCAGGATTTAAAACCCATTTCGACAGGGAAGTCTGCGAATCTTATCTGATCCACAAATATAACACTCTCACAAGAGGTATCAATGAATCTCAGGGAAGGCTGCCGTGCCTTCAAACCTAGACCTTGTAGCGGCACGTATCGCACGTTACCACTTCTCAACCGTTGGATGGTTCATCGTTGTCAGCAGGTTACTTTTCGTTATGCTTTATTGCTTCTCCTGCACGAAATCTTGCTGTATCCCATCATTACACTTTCCAAGCACTATTCGGTCTAGTGTTGTGAATAACTTATATTCTCCGTATGCTTCATTGCTCTTTTGCCCGAAATGTCACTTTGTAAGCTATTTTTGTTCACTGCAATGGTTCCCCATGTTCTACGATTTGTACACGTGTATTCTTTCTATTCTTTCGTTTGTCAGTTTGTTTAAAGAATGCTGTGTGCGAATTTATACTGCCATTGATGACTAGCTACGAAGTGTCTTTTTTTTCTACATCACTGGAGATTTGTTCTCGTACGTCCGTCACATCTTTATTTTACTTTTTTTCATAATGTGCAAACCCTTGTTACTTGCAAAAATATCAAATGTAAGCTAACAATTTGTTGTATCTATCCATTTCATGTCATGAGCCGGGGGCTCGTTCAACTGCTTTTTTCTGTGTGCTGTCTCATTTTTTATTTTCTGCCTTATGTGTCATTTCTCAAATTCCTCGCACAACCTGCGCTCTTCTTGGGTGGCTCACGCACATCTCTGTCGGCGTTGGCGCCCTTCGAGGGGTCGTCATTGTCCGCCTTGTTCCCGGGACGCGGGCCGCGGATAAGCCATTGGTGTCTATTGTGTGGTCTCCTGGGGAAGCGGCGCGGCATTTTACTTTAAGGACGCGGCCCCCTCGCTAATCCTCCATCCTGCATTCTTGAACTTCAACGTCGCCTTCTGCCATTTTGCGTTCCACAGTGTCTGGATGACGAATTGTCGATTCTACGCTTCCGCCTTATGCGGCAGGTTGTTTCCGCTCCTTTGGAGTGAGATGCCCAGTACCCCTTCCTTATTTGTTTATTTTCTTAATATTGCTGTGCGTGGGTGGGCGGTGGCTGAAGGAAACACGCTTCCTATGTGCCTCGCTTTTGCTTTTCGCCGCGTTGTATATTGAGATGGATTACCTGCGCGCGCAGTCGTGCAGTACGTTTCTTTCCACTTGTTTCTTGCAGTATTTCCTTCTTGTACACTTTTGAAATAATGTGTCCACGTGCTCACAGCACTCCCTGCGAGCCTACGTATACCCTGTATTCGACTTATGTACTTTACTTGAAAAAGGCTGGTTCCCAGCCGATACGTCGTATTAAATATTGTTGTTTTTTGTGGTGACTCTTATTATGTAATATATAACCCTTCATCATCTATGAACCCCACCTATTTCCTGTTCAGTTGCGACCTCCTGTGCAATGCTCTAATGTGCGCTGTATCTATTCTCTCCATACGCGGGTGGCACACCCATTTGCTTCCGCACCAACCAGCCTCCCCACCCACTGAATACCTTACTGTGTACTTGTCCATTCCTTTTGAACCCACGATTGTCCAGTTTTCAGCACTGTCTGAACTTGCAGCGCACGCAGCGTACGTTGCCCCGTCGTGCTTCAATCTTGAGAGCTGCATTGGTATTACGACCACTTCCTCTCTCTCTCTCTCCTTTCTCCTTTTGGATGTTGTTGTAACATAGGAGTAGCGCGACTGCATGCCTCCTCTCCTTTTCCGAAACATATTCCGCTCCTGCTCACAGTTTTCGGCAAAGCTATATAAGAAATGTGTTCCAAATGGTTGTGACAGCAAAATAATGTAACTGTACTCTTATGAAGGCACGTCCCGTTGCCGCTACGTAAGTATACCTTGTTTGTTATTGGTCTTGCTGTGTATCCGACTCTTCACTCATACTATACATGCGCGCTTTGTGAGTTTTATCTACCTTTATATTTACATAACCATATATATATATATATAGATAGATATATATATAGACTGAAAAGATAAAAACTCACACAGAGCGCGAAAAAAATAAAATAATACTAACCTTATATATATATATATATATATATATATATATATATATATATATATATATATATATATATATATATATATATATATATATATATATATATATATATATATATATATTTATATATATATATATATAACTGGCATGCTGGCGATGGGGCCGAAGGCGTGGTGAACACAAAGTAAGAAACCTCGGTAACAGCAACAGCGGAGGGTTTATTTCGACGTTTCGACTTCGAGACAAGTCTTCTACAGGAATGATGGCTTCGGTCGTTTCGGAAGAGAGCATATATGTCGAAAGTGGAAAGCGGGTTTACGAATGGCCAACGATACCACACACAAACATACGTGAACAACACAAACACGAAGCGGGAATCTTTCTTATTGGAAGAATGAACAAAAAATGATCAACGAAGAGAGAGACGCCAAGATAGTTGGAGGGGAAAAAAAGGCAGAAAGGGAGATGAAAAAGCACTGAACAGGAATTCGAGTGGTGGCGGAAACGCGAAAAGCTCAACAGCGTCCGAAAGTGGGGTTGTAGAACAAAGGAGAGAAGGCAATATATCTTCCGCCGCTAGCCGTCACCATGCCAACGCCCAGACGCTCTGAGGGATTGCGTTTCCATTGATTGAAAGCGAGTGTCCCGCCATATGTTCGGAAAGTGCGAACAAGGCATTTTACAGCCCGTTTATGGGCCCGTTCCCGGAGCTGAGACAATTAAAGGACGTTTTGTGGTCGTGCAGAAGGAAACGGTCCGCCACCATTCCACCGTTCCCTCGCCGGACGGACGCCTTCCGAGAACGGGGCGCTAGGCCGAGTTTTCAGGTCTTTGTTAAGAGCTGCCACTTTGCAGTTCAGCGACAACCCCTGCGTCGTCGGTGTCTCCCCTCCGCTGAGTGGGGGATGGGGGGGGGGCGAAACAGCCAAACCAGAACGCAAGCTGCTCAACGGGATAGGGGGGGGGGGAACGGAGAAAATAAACCCCGATGGTTCGGTAGCCGGGCTTAGAAGACGACTGTAGGTGCAAGGGAGGGAAAAATAGATTTGCAAGCAGTCAAAAATGTAACCAGCCCGCGGGGGCGAATAGTGATAAAAGCGCCAAAGATATGTGCGCTCGAGTAATAACGCAGACCCAAGAATGGTATTGCTTATCTTCCGGGTTATGCGCCTTATCCAAACGTGTAAATCCGCCAACCAATTTTCGAACACATGTTTTGGGGAGAAGGTAAACAGAAGTTATTGCTGATACAGCACCGACACTAAGCAACATTACTTAATTGTAAGATTGTGACGGAGATTTAGAAAAGGTTTCCAAAGTTATAAGATAATATTATAAAAGAGAGAATTAAGAAAAAAAAGGATAGGAGTGAACACGAAGAGCGGAAAAGGAGAGAAGGAATAAAAATGAAAACAAAAACGGAAAGACATCAGCAATGTGGGAAAAATCCACTGAACAAACGCTCACTTGCATGTGATTTCGAGAGTCCGGCTCCGGCTACACCCACAGCGCCACTGATACGGTTAGGTAGATGACAATGTTTTAATCGCTGCAAGTGTGCCTGGGTCCTCATTTATACCTTTTTTGATTGTATTGAATCGGTATATGAGGTATGATTCACGTTGTTCTCGTTCACGGTTTGACCTGAACCCCGTCTCTAAGAGCGTGACGCTTAGTTTATCGAAAGAATGATCTGGAAGGCTGAGGTGTCTGGAGAGGGGCAGGGTCGGGCGCGTTTTGGCGTGCGCTTTGTGATTATTGAACCGGAGCCTGAAAGAGGTCCCTGTTTGCCCTATATATTGCATTCGACACACATTGCATTCAATCAAATAAATCACATTGGAAGTGTCGCACGTCATGTTCCCGCGAATTTTTAAAGAGTACTCTGAGTTGGAGCTTTGAGCAGTGCTTGTCTGTTGCATTGCCTTGCAGACAAGGCACCGCGGTTTCAGGCATGGCCGGCATTCATTATGTCATTATGCGCGGACAATGAATTTGTCCTTGCGTTCACGAGTGTGTCTTTGAGGTTCCGGGATCGTCGGTAGACGACGCCTGGAACCGACGGAAACGCCCGTTTGAGGCGTTCACTTTGTTCGAGAATGTTGTAGTGCCGCTTCAAGATGTTTTGTACGTTAGGAAAGTTGGTGCTGTACGTTAAGCATCGGTCTGTTCGTTGTAAGTCGCGTTGTGGGGGACGGTTCGCAATTAGGTCCACGCGGTTGAGTGCTTCGGCCTTTTTTATGGCGTCATCAGTTACACGCGCTGGGTACCCCTGCCCCTCCAGCATGGTTTTTAAATTTTTGGCGTTGGTAGTGAAATCTTCCGATTTTGAGCAGATTCGTTTGAAACGGTGGGCCTGGCTATAAGGAATGCTATTCTTACAGTGACGTGGGTGATCGCTTTGGTAATGTAGATATTGCTGGCGATCTGTTGGCTTCCGATACAGCTTTGTCGTGAGTTCACCGTCTTCAATTGTCACGGTCACATCCAGGAAGTTTATGCTCTCTTGAGAGTAGGTGTGAGTAAAATTGATGTTCGGGTGTGCAGAATTGTAACAGTCGATGAAGTGGAGGAGCTCATCCTCGTTGTAGGTCCAAATAAAAAAGATATCGTCAATGTACCTTTTGTACAGGGGGGGTTTTAAGTGGGATTCAGACAGGATTGTGGCCTCTAACTTCCCCATAAACAGATTGGCGTAGCTTGGTGCCATCTTGGTTCCCATGGCGGTTCCACTAACTTGCCGAAAGTACTCATTGTTGAATTCAAATGAATTTAGTTCTAAGACGAGGGCCGCTAACCTCGCAACTACATGGCAGTCTGGGGTATCTGGCTGTTTATGGCGCGCATACATGCTGGTTAGTGCGGCTATCCCTTCGTCATGGGGGATGTTAGTGTAAAGGGAAGATACGTCAAGGGTTACTAGGTACGAGTCCTTTGGTACACGAAGATCCGAAATAACTTTGAGGAAATCCGTGGTGTCTTTTATGTACGAGTCCAGGACGCTGGGAATGTGCCTTATTAGTTTGTCCACAAACCCCCATATGGGTTCGGTGATTGTGCCAATGCCGGATATGATTGGGCGCCCTGGGTTGCCAGTTTTGTGGATCTTAGGAAGCATGTAAAATCGGCCCGGACGGGGTTGCACTGCTCGCATTAAACTGTGCTCACTGGAGGTTATTTTTCCCCTGTCCAAGAGATCTTTTAATACCGAAGTTACGTTTTTGGTGTGCTCAATCGTGGGGTCCTCCGCAAGGCAAAGTGGCAGCTCTGCAAAGTGGCAGCTCTTAACAAAGACCTGAAAACTCGGCCTAGCGCCCCGTTCTCGGAAGGCGTCCGTCCGGCGAGGGAACGGTGGAATGGTGGCGGATCGTTTCCTTCTGCACGACCACAAAACGTCCTTTAATTGTCTCAGCTCCGGGAACGGGCCCATAAACGGGCTGTAAAATGCCTTGTTCGCACTTTCCGAACACATGGGAGGACACTCGCTTTCAATCAATGGAAACGCGATCCCTCGGAGCGTCTGGGCGTTAGCATGGTGACGGCTAGCGGCGGAAGATATATTGCCTTCTCTCCTTTGTTCTACAACCCCACTTTCGGACGCTGTTGAGCTTTTCGCGTTTCCGCCACCACTCGAATTCCTGTTCAGTGCTCTTTCATCTCCCTTTCTGCCTTTTTTTTTCCCTCCAACTATCTTGGCGTCTGTCTCTTCGTTGATCATTTTTTGTTCATTCTTCCAATAAGGAAGATTCCCGCTTCGTGTTTGTGTTGTTCACGTATGTTTGTGTATGGTATCGTTGGCCATTCGTAAACCCGCTTTCCACTTTCGACATATATGCTCTCTTCCGAAACGACCGAAGCCATCATTCCTGTAGAGGACTTGTCTCGAAGTCGAAACGTCGAAATAAACCCTCGGCTGTTTCTGTTACCGAGGTTTCTTACTTTGTATATATATATATATATATATATATATATATATATATATATATATATATATATATATATATATATATATATATATATAGCAAATCAGAATAGGAGATGAGGGGCTCATAGAAATAAAACAGAAATAAGGGTTGGCAGTCAAGAAAACCTCCGAAAGCAAAGTGGAGGATGTGGTAGGTCATTGAAATAGATAAAGAATGTGGAAAGAAAGAAAGTGAAGAAAAATGCCCGCCAGGTGGTATCCGAATCCACGACCTCCAGAGTACAGCTCTGGTGCGATAACAACTACGCTACCGGCAGGGCTATATTTCCCTACACTTTCTTGGGTATTTATTTCAGTGTAATGTTTTTCTATGCTTGAGGGTGGTAGCCAGCGCCACTCCGACGACTTCTCGGGGTGAAGGGGCCCTTTTTTTGTTTAACCCCAGGCCCGTGATTCGAGTTTTACGACATGCGAGAGTAGTGCCAGCGTTGAACCCTATTAAGTGCCCTATGGCACCAAGACTGCCATAACAGCGGCCCTCGCCAAGCGTGCAGCGAATCAGAAATAGAAAATAAGGGGCTTGGTGAATTAAGAAAAAATATGGGTTGACAGTCAAGAAAATCTGGGAAAGCAAAAGGAAGTATGCGGTGGGTCGTAGAAACAGATGAACAATTTTTCGAGTCAGAAAGTGGGGAAAAACTGCCCGCCGGGTGTGATCCGAACCCACGACCTTCACCACTTTCTGACTAGAACAATTCATCTCTGTCTACGACCTACCGCATAATTCCCTTTGCTTTCGCCGGTATTCGTTACGGCCAACCCTTACTCTGACAATATATACATATATTTGTATATATATATATATATATATATATATAAATAAATAAATAAATAAATATATATATATATATAAATATTTATATATAAATATATCTTTATATATATATATATATATATATATATATATATATATATATATATATATATATATATATATATATATATATATATATATATATATATATATATATATATATATATGTATAGAACAGAGACGTACGGGACGACGGATTCCGTAAGGACACATATCAAAGTTGCAGTCCTTATCGCCAGTGCTGTTTGGCGTTTTAACGGTGTTTTATAGTGCCGAATGAGGTATGAGTGCATGTTTTTTTGCAGGAATAAATAATTGAAAATTTAAGTCGAGAAAAAATGCGCCGTTTTTTCCGGAAGCGGGAATCGAACCGACAACCTCCGCATAACGCGTGCGGTGCTCTACCATTGAGTTAGTTCCGCGGCGACTCCCTTCTCGACTACACGGCGGGGTTTTGTATTTACGACTGCTCAGAGCCCGGTCAACTAGCGCCGCCCCTCGACCACCGCGGGAAGACGTAGAACGTCTTTGGGAAAAACACTGTTAAAACGCCAAACAGCACTGGCAATAAGGACTGCACCTTATATATATATATATATATATATATATATATATATATATATATATATATATATATATATATATATATATATATATATAAATATATATGTGTATATTTACATATATATATATATATATATATATATATATATATATATATATATATATATATATATATATATATATATATAAGAGAAGAAAAACTTCGAACAAGGTAAAAGCACGATTGTGGCCTACGTTTCAGCAAAGAGAACTTGCTTTCCTCATATATATATATATATATATCTTGTCATTTTTGTTGAGGTTTCATCATTTTAATCCTAAGACAGGAAGCCCCGAGGGCGCGTTGTACCAACTTCTGAAAAGGACGCGGAAGTGCTCATGCCCCTTATGCTTTTTCTCTGCCAGTGATCGCCATACACTTAATGTGGCTCGACTTTACACTTTGTATAGCAGTGTGGCTTGTGGTTTGTGTGGCACGTGCCTATTCATTGTGAACACTCTGAGCTGCTTACGTCTTTTTATTTTTTATATGCGAATGCGGCCAGCGATTACTTCCCTACGATAATTAAAATCACCCCCCGTAACGATAGCGCACCGTCGCAAGTCGCGAATACGAGACAATGACAAAGTTTATGTGTGGCATGAGCCTGTGAACGTGGAAGCATGAAGGATGTTTTAGCTGCGGCGGAGCTGGTTGGGTGAAAGCGTCACGGGCTCAACCATATATAATGGATACGTACGCTTGGCCATGCAAAAAAGACTGTGGGACTGCTAAGGTAGTTTACCACTGAAGCCAAGAAAATCAACGGGCAAACACAATCAGGAAAGCGGGGAAAGTTAGTATGTGGGAGCTGACACTAATTTTTTGGGATTCGAAGTCTGGTACTCTTGGTCCTGCCTATTTAACAATCGGGGCAATAGAAGGAATTGACTGGCATAATTGGCAACGGAGAGATGGGTGTACAGTCTGGGTCATGTAGGTTATAAAGAAGTACGGGGTCCAGGGGCACATTGGCTCGCGTCTAAACAAAATAAAAAGAGAAAGAACGCGGTCGTGGTTGGTGTAACAGTGTTGCACGAATATGGAACGAATGACTGGACTTTGGGAGAGTTCGAATGGTTCTTCGCAACTTAAGTTGTAAGCAGTTACCCAAGGTCAGTTTTCGGGTACCGCCGGCGGTTTCCAATCTTGGTATATCTCCTTTTATACCAACACAGCCATGTTACACGGTTCTATAAAAATATTGATTCCAGCTTTGAGAAATCCGTTAAAACTCCGAATAACGTTCTAGGAAACCATTTATCTCTGGTTGGTAGGCTGTGGTGATGCGTTGGAAGGCACGGCAGGTTTGAGGACGCATCTACAATATAGGTTCACGTTGCGCCCCATCCCGCAAAGTGCACCGCCAAAGAAGTAAGGAGGTAAATTTACCAGCGACAGCAGCCGCTATGGCAGGATTCTGCATTTTGAATAAGCAATTTCGCAGTGACAGTGACATGGAGGTTGCCACTTTCAGTGCAAGGGAAATGCCCACACTGGTATATACAAGAACGGTTTTGTGGTAGCACTGAACAAGGTAACAGTGGGAGAGGTGCCGTGCTTTAGCGGACTGAAGATTTTGGGCGCTGGCATAGAACACATGAATGATCGTATTCTCGATATGAGCGGTGCCTGTCTCCGAGTAGTGCATAATACTTGACCTGTAGCACCTCAAAACGAACTGATTGGTGTAGTTTTTGTGTAAATGGGTGGAAACAATGTGACTCTGACAAACATCTGCACATATTTTTAAGCATAAACGCGCGGTTTTACAGAATCAAAAAACCATTAAAATCGGTGCAGTCGTATAAGAAGTCGCTCTCAGTAATACGTCAGTAACTCTATAAATGTCCCGACGAATGAACATGGCGGAGGTGGGGTGTCGCCACCGAAACGGAGCGCACTGCATTGACCTCAAGGGAGCATAAATTGTTCGTCACGTCTACATCAACCACAATATTGACAATATCGAAGTGGCCGTCACCTTCACCATGTGAGAAGGAGCAAGGACATCAGACGTGGTAAGAAAGAAGTGGTGCTTGGCTAATACTGATGAGAAGTCGGGGAAGGGAATCGAGAAGAAAATGTTGTCATTGAAGCAGGTAAAGGGTATGGTACCTTAGGGAATAAACGGGCATGATAACGACAGAATGGCGGCAGATTGTAGTTTAAGGCTGACTTGTTTTGTGACTTTTACAGCAGATGTACCTTCAGCGGTGTACTCAAGGGGTGAAAAGATGTCGACATAAACATAGGGATGGTTGGTTATAGCGGCATGTTGAAAAAAGAAGTCCAAGCTATACATAACATCACATTAGCACAAAGAGGATCACGACCGAAGAGTAGATTACTATATAAATAAGAATATTTTCAGTGCACATGGCAGCCGAAAAAAATAGGGTGAGCTGCAGTGGTGCTAATTACTCACGAGGTGCGCCGCTACGGCATTTTCAAGCAGCGAGAATGTTTGGCGTCTATAACGAAAACGAAGCCTCGGGGTTACAACGGGCAAAAAGTGCAGAGGTATTCATGGCAACATCAATGACGTTTGTGGGTGAGGGGGCTGGGTTTTGCCATGTCGACAACTGTGCAGTTAATTCCTCCGAAGCTGTAGTGCAAAGATTTATGCTTCTAGGGCGGCAAGAAAACAATGTTTGGCGGACAAGACGCACCACCATTTACATGCTTATTGGCGGCTTCCGAAGTCCCGTTCGTCGCGCGGAATGCATATCACCAGTAAATGGGCTTTGGCTGAGTGGCGGAGGTGCGTATGAATAGGCCAGGAAATATTTGCACCTAATCGGCATGCCGTGGCGGGAGAATCCTGCCACGTGTTTCTGATCTTCGCAGCAAAAAGAAACTGAAAGAGTCCGGCGTCCATCGAAAATAAATAAGCTAGAAACCAGAACGTACGGATGGACACGTGGGCCGGACAGGCGAAATGAAGACAGGGTACGGGTGCCTACATATTCCAGCAACTTTAGGGTTATCTCGACATGGGATGGCGTTAACAACGTCCAAGGAGCTTCCCTCGTCTTCGTGTGTATGGTTTTTCCGTCTGGGCGGCGGCGTAGCTGAACAGCGACAGCAACTCTGCATAACAACATTCGGAAGTTAAGGGCTGAGATTAGACAACTTGACAAGAACTCAGTGCACTATCGGAAGCTGACGACCGTTTTGTCTTTGCCATGACAAAAGTTTTTGATCTGCAGAAACAAGGCACCTTTGTCGTGATCAGGTACCAAACGTGACCCTGACTTGCAAATGGTAATCATGTCTGTTAGCGTTCGAAAATTTTCACCAGCAGAGAATAAAGAGCATTTATGCGATGCCTCCCAGGACATGGTTTATAAGTTTGTTTCGTATATCCACCGACAATACTCTTACAGAGATTGACGACGTTGTCAATGTAGGAAGTGAGGTTTTTCTTCTGTATTCCCAAAACGTTTCCCCAAACTTCTGCTAAGCTGTACGTCCTGACTATTGGTGCAGTTTAATATAGAGGGGTCTAATAGTGGAACCCTATCTTGGGAGGAGTAAGTTGTTTAAGTATAGAGGGATGGCAATCGTAATCTCGATATATTTTTTGACCAAATGATCAAGTCTGGAGCTCCAGGATCAACAATCATTACTGCTGCCCTTTTTGCAAGCTTATCAAAGGCATTTTGGGCTCATTTTCACCGAGTAGAAGACAGATATCGAGGACATCCGGAACGTAGGAAGCGATATTTTTTACATCTGTTTCTCCACAACGTTCCCCGAAACTTCTCTAAATTTTTACGTCCTGCTTATCGGTGCTGCTCAACATTGAGTGGTCTTACAGTAGGACCCACTCTTGGCAGAAGTGCGACGTTTGAATGCAGAGTGATCGCGGTCATCGTCCCGAAATATTTTGGGACCAATGACCAGAGTCCGGAGTTCTTGGGTAGAGAATCATCAGTGCGGCACTCTCTGCATGCCTACCAAGAAAGTTTAGTCTTATCGTCCCAGAGTTGAAGACGAGCACCAAAGCACTACGTTCCCACTGTACTGTACAATCAGACGAGCGAGAGAACGAGCTCCTTCGTTTTTCACACAGGTCATAACCCGGCTGCATCATTGGGTGCCACTTCATGTGCATGGAAGTGCGGCTTTTTGCTCAGGTGGAACAGCCCATTTGTGGCGAATGACCGGATGTGGTGAGGTCAGGTGTGTCGGTTGTTTAATAAGAATGGCACTGCGATGGCCTTTCCACAGGTGGTACTCCACACTGTATGCAGCCATACTAGTTCACGTGAGGAACGGAGGGCTGTGCTGACAAAAAGTATAGGTGTTCATGCATTGTGCACTCTACAATGTTGCCTAGCAGTGACGAAATGCAGATGGCTTTGTGCTAACAAGGGTCATGTGACCACCGGATTATATTTAGCAAAAACGTAACCCTCAGCTCTTTCTACACTGACGAAAGTGGCGAAAGATTAGATACGTTCGAAAAGGGTAAGCAGAAATGAAAACGTTTGTTCCGCTAGGAGTTCTAACATGTTGCTTGTTATACCTTCGGCCCGGAATCACATTGGAGGTGTAATCTTCAATGAAGCAATTGAAGTTTATACCAGATGAAATCATGCTCTCGAGAAGGTTGAGCATACGACATTTTTGCATTGAGTGGGCTCACAGCTTGGTGAGCAAGGATTTCGTTGGGGTGGTCGTCAGCCAGCAGAAGAGATCAGAGCAGGCGCTCTGCCAATTTGAGGAAGAATGTCAGGAGCATACATTCGCGCTTAAAAAGTACAAACCTACCAAACTTCCGAGTATCCAGAGCAAAATGGAGTGAGCACGAGTCCCACCTAGCTGAGTAATGTTGCACCTGAGCACCCTGCCGTAACTTGCCTGCATCTTTTTGCAAACCACAGTTTTCGGATATTTGGCGACGCGAGAGCAAGTCATTACGACGGAGCTTAACCCTCCACGTTTTATACAGGCAACAGCACTCTGGCTTCCCCGGCGTAAAACTTGTTAGTCACAGCTGAGGATTGGCCACTGCTTTCACTATGAAAATGCCGTCCATGTGAACTGCCGGAGCACTTACTGTGATCCTAAACCTCGTTTATACCGCCCAGTATTCCACGTCCGCGCTAGAGTCAGCCGCCTCATTATATTGCGAATCATATTCGACTAGAGTTCACGGTGTGCAAGCTGCAATCGGCGGACTACATTCCCAGCCTCCACGCCACCCGCTTCACCTACGCAACGATCGCGTCGTGAAAGTCTGTCTACCCTATCTCAGCTTAGTTCATAAGCCAGGTGTGCCTGTAGATAATATTTCCGGTGCGAAGAAATTGAGTAGTCCAGCGTACGCCGAAAATACGACCTAAAGTGCAAAAAAGCTATATTATGCTTATCGCCCCAATAACATGGACGGCATTGTGGACAGCCGCAACTTGGCTGTACTGATAGAGATAAAGGTGTAGTGTGCTGTTTTTAGTGACATGGACTATAAGTACGTAGAAGGTAACAAAACATTGGGATGGTCACTTATATGCACCACTGGGGGACACTTTTTTATCAATTGGGTTTTATACTGCCTACAGTGAAATCAACGACCGATCAAATAAAGTAAAACGTCTCCTCCCGAAGAACTGCTGAACCGGAGGACTGAATTGACATTGAGAAGGAGTATGGTGCCATCATCTTCTATAGAGGGATCAGACTGACGGTTCGAAAACAGATTAGTCCCAAAGAGCATCCTCCATAACATTATCCCCAGGAATATTGTCCTGAGTTCCTTGCTCCCTTTCGGGTCTTAGTAGATCACTTGTAGCAGTCAACGCCTTTCTCTGCGTTCTTCTGTGTAGTACTAGAGACGCCATCCACCGTGGATAATCTGGTTGAGTGAAACTCGTCTTTTAAATAGAGTTCGATTTCTGCGACGCTTGACACAGTTTTGTTTTGGGTATACAAAAGGTTCTTCGTGAACTTCTGCAACGAACCACAGGACCTAACAAAAAGAATAGCTAAAGCACATCTTTATGTAAGTAAAGATTTTTTACCAGCTTTTGTTAAGACAACTTGAAACAGAGAGGGAATAGAACCTGTACAGTACTGTGCCTGTCGGAGACTGTGACCAAAAGCTCTAACCTTTACAGCGGCGTGAGCTGCTAAAGCTCCTTCAAGAGTATCGCGACTGGTTCCCTACAGACCGGCGGTGTTGGCAGAACCGCTCCCAGGACGCCGAGAATCATCACTGATGCCGCCGTTAATGGAGTTCACATACCCGCTTGCGTTTTTCCCTGATAAAGAGGGAATGTGTCCCAAATCATTGGATAAACACGCTCCCATGCGCCTTTTCATCCTCGAAAATGTTCTGAGTCCAGCCAGTAGTGCTTTTAAAAAAGCCGAAATTACCATTAGCATCGATTGTCGGCTTCTAAACAAAAAATGAAGGTGGAGATATATACCTTTACATGATTTAGGACACGTTCGATCAACTTCGCCATTCGTCTCGTTCTGTTGGTCGATGTCAATAATGGATAATGCAAAACAAATCTGTATGAATATGGCAGCGAAAACACCGAGATTATTAGCACAGACGGCATATATTATATAAAGTCACGCAAGATACATACGGTGCTAACAACGTTTAAGCACGCTATTGGCAGCGTTTTCCCAGGCTCGATATGCCACACTTGTCATTTCTAAACGCTCAAGCTGTTTAGCAAATCGTACTTTTTCGTGTCCGCAGTTAAGAATAGTATAAAACTGCGGAGCGTACACCCGGGACCACGGGCGTTGCCGCGACCACCCGGCAGGTAAAAAGCCAAGAAAATGCCTAGCGCTCGTGCGTGCATGCTTCACCGCGACTCCGCAGCGTCCATGGCGCACTTTTCTCAAGCCGGTTTTCTAACCTAGAGAAATTGGCCATTTGCAAAAAAAACTTTAGCATTTGCCCACATCATGAAAACACTACCCCGGAATGAGAAAGACCCATCATTCGCCGTAATCGTGGCAACACTCCCTCGGACCAAGCTAGACAAGTTATAGCGTACGATTATTCGAGGTGATGTTTAAAAATTATCATTTCCAAAAAATGAAAGAAACACACTTATAACAGCTATGACGCAGTAAAGGTTGCCCTGGCAGCACAGAACAAGCAAATGGACTGCAATCGGTGACTTAATACTTCGTGATGGCAGTGATGGTTCCGCGCAGCTTCTCAAGTGTTACGCGTTAGTGTGAGCTTCGTTCATTTTTTCTTGATGCTGTCGTGATTTTTTTTTCACTTTGGACGTGGACGTATGCCGACCTAGAAAAGTCCATCAATCTCTAAAGCTTTCTGGCTTTAACCTATCTATCCCAAAAAATTCCAATTTGCATACGACCTGATAAAAGGTGTTAGTGTAGCACCTAGAAATGGCGTATTATGCGCGCACCTCAAAACAAAGCGTTGTAGTCATTACTTTTATGAATCCAACCCGAAAAGGCTGCCAGGAAGTTCTTGGGTGTGTGACCATTCTCCAGGTGTTTCATTGGGAATATTTCGCTGCACCCTTAACGCACCACTATAGAAGACGTCGATTTTGTATGGACGTTTTGGCAATAGCAAGCCTTCGAATCATTGAAGAAGGCAATACTAACGACACCCTTTTTGGAACACTATTACCGAGACCCCAGCTGAGATTCTCTTAGATGCTAACCATCAGGGCTTCATTTAGAACTGATCCAAAAGTAGGATGGTGCTAACCAAAATGTTGCGTATGTAAGGCGCTTGCTCTCTAAGGCCAAAGCAAATACTCACCAACTGATTAAAGTGCTTTGCTAACATTTCAGCAACCAGACCATCGTTCCTTGCATATTAGGCGCCTTTTCTACGTAGTGACTATCCATGTATCGGCATGCTGCCTCGACAATATCACGAAATATGTGGTCGCCTTACCTTCTAGAACAATAAACTACAACAACGTATCGCCGTTATAAAGTAAAAAGTCTTAACGGAGGCTTAAAGACGCAGCTTTTACCGCCCCCGAACCAGTGGATGCTGTACAGGCTGTTACGGACGCTGATAACAACAGCTTATATTGAGGGTAAGCAGTGGAGGCATGAGGTGTCAATGGAGCGGCCGCGAGCTCGAACAGAATATCCGCTACATGTCCGGTAACCTAAGTGCTCTTTACAGGCCTGCTATTGCCGAAACGTCCGTACAAAATCGACGTCTTCTATAGTGGGTGCCCTAAGGGCACATCAAAAAACTTTCTAATGAAACAGCGATAGAAGCGGAACACACCCAAACGCCTCCTGGAAGCGATTTTGAGATTAAAGTCGTAAAAATAGTAGGGCGTTTTTCTTGAGGTGAGCGCATAAAGTCATTTCGAAGTATGTGAATAACCCCTTTTGGCACTCGGCTGATATTCCGAGGGGGACGTATAATGGCAGATCCATGTGTTAAATTCAAATCAGAAACATAAAGCACAATATTATTACTGACGTCGTGGCGCTGTTATAAATTGTACAACCCGTTTTTATATAATTCTGTACTTTGTTCATCTCTTCGTGTTTTGATAAAATATGGACACATCTTATACAAATTGCGCCCGCACGCGAGCATAACACCAGCAGGATGCCAATTCCTGTGCGGCGAAATAGTTCTAGATTTTTTTCATGCCGCCAAGGCAAGAAGTAGGTTTCATAAACCTATAATTGTGATAATCTTCCCCAAACTCTCAAACTACCCAACTACCCAAATATACCCATCTGATAATTTGTACAAAAACCCAAACAAAGTATTTTTGTTGACGTCAGCGTAAACAAATCCTTACCATTTCTTCAAATCGAGGTCCCCTTTTGGGAGGAAACTTGCGTTGCCGTATTCTTGTTACTACGTGATTGGCTGAGGAGAAGGGGATTGTGAGCTTCGCAATTTTTGATTTTGTTGTCATTGGAACCCCGACAGTTACATAAAGATGCTTTTCAGGCGTCTGAAAAACAATCCAGGTCGCGTTCAGCTTGCACATTCGTCCTTCTGGCCTTGGCTCGCTAAACGGCCTACCAGTTATTAAACCATCGCAAGTTATGGTATAGCGTGCAGTTTCGTCTGCCAGGCTGCAAAAAACAAAAAAAAACAAAACAAGAAACAATAAATGTTTCCGAACACACGTATAGCTAAGGCATGAGGTAAATGAGCGTTGATATGTTCATTCCCGAGCATGTCGAGCTGCAAATTTTAAAAACCATGATACCAACCTTAATTGTTGTCTCCTTTTTTGCCTGAATGATGAAATTGCCGCGAACTTCCTTATTACGGTACTTAAGCACTTAGGGGAAGCTATATTTAAACAAAAATACGCCCATCTTCCCGCGAGGGAACCCTGATGTGATGCGACGCATCGGGGGGTTCAATTGACGTTTTCATTTTTTTGACTCTCTAAATCGGGTGAAACGTGTTGTGAACGCGCTAGCCGCTTTATATTCACAGCGCCTGAAGAAGAGGACACAGCGGTGGAGAGTCGCGCATGCGCCCACTTGAGCGGCGGAGCAGACGCGAGCGGAGCGAAGCGCGCGCGCGCAGCTGTTGTTGTTTATGATAATGAGACGGAGTCAGAGTGTTACGCAAGCTGTCGGAGAGAAGAACGGGGGAGAGTTGCACGTGGGCATGCGGTGTGCGAGCACCGACGACGCAGGAGGGACATACACCAGAGCAAGAGATGCGTCGCATATAAAATCCCGCCTTCTCCACGAAGAAAATGATGAGCATAGGGGCGAAGTTAAAATGCTTATCGCTAAAACCGTGAAGCATTCGTCCATACAACATATAAAGACTCGACACCTCAAGCTTTCCACCGCTCCATTGACAAGCCCGTCGACGGTGTCGATGTTTGTGGTAATTATGTAGGGCTTGTTTGGGACGATGAGAATCTCCATGGGTAAGTTGCGAATTCGGTGTCTCACATTTGTGCCACCTTGGCCGTCGCCTTCTGCAGAGCGTCTTGTGTTGCATACCCCCGGTACGTGTTTTCAGCTCGCAGGCAATGAGCGACAACCTCTTCTTCTTCCTCTCCTCCTTGTTGGGTAGCAACGAATGAGTTGAACGTTTTGACCTCGTCGGCCAATCTTTGATTGGCCAATTCCTAGGGGGATCCTGCCACAATCGTCATCATTCCGCCGTGTATGGCAGCAACGAGGGACGGGACAGGCCCCGGGCAGGAGTCTTGAGCACGCAGGCGACGAACGACGACGTCTTCTTCTTCCTGCCCTCCTTGTTGGGGAGAAACGACCGCGTTGAACGTTTTGACCTCTTCGGCCAATCTTTGGTTGGCCAATCGCTAGGGGGATCCTGCCACAATCATCATTATTGTGCCTTGTACGGCCGGGACAGGGCAAGAGCAAGAGGAACTTCGACCCTAAAATAGCTTCAGTTTATACATGGTATTTGCAGCAAACTACTGAGCGAGATAGTGAAGCACAGTTCGTGCTTTGTTTAAAAAAATAACAGAACTTAGACAGACTTCAGTGCTAAAAAAATGACTTCTTTATAAAAAGAGCAGGCTTAATGATGCGCAGAAACATCAGGACAGCGTTCTTCAACCCGCTAACTCCCACATCAGTGTTTCCCAAAAGAACAGGGACCCATAAAAAATGGTAATCAAGAGGCAAATGTGTACACTTGGTTCCTGTTTCATGAACCGTTCCACAGTTCCTGAAACAGTAAATGCAGGCTTCAATATTTGCAGGGTCATGCCATACACCAACAACACCCGCGCCGCAGTTTTAAATGCCAGCGGTCTGGGCATGGCACTAACTCTCCCCGTGATCAGCTAACGTGTGCAAAATGCGCGCAACATGATCTTCCCTCAGACAACCACCATACACAAAATCTCACCTGTGCAAGCAGCCAGTGACCACATGCTACAACTCTCGAAAGTGCGGATAGTTTCAACTTGAAAAAACATAATCAATGTTAAGGTCGTGCAGTACATCACCTTCCCAGGGGTGCGGAAGAGATTCGCCTCTTTCCCTCTGGGGATCTACGTCGATGCAACTCGCCGGGGGGCGTAGCAGCGTCTGGCTTCGGCAGGGGCACAGTACTGTGAGCCAGACTTTGTCCCAAGTCATCCCTTCCCCTGGGCTGCTGGTGGTGGCCCATCCCATCCCCACACCGCCTGCTGAGCCAGTAGCGGCTGTGGAGGCAACCATGTTAGCAGCCAGTGGTGCTGCATCTACCCCGTCCGCTCCACCCCCCCCCCCTAACCACTCATGAGGACAAGGAGAAGATGGCGGCGGAGGAACCACTGGCAGCTCCCAAACCCTCCGCACCGTCTGTGGCATCCGAGGTGTTCCTGAAGCCCTCGGCGGTTGCGGGCCCGAAGGGCGCCCCCAAGCAGCTGGATAATAAACGTCGGACCCTGAGTGCCTGCGGCGTTACTAAAAGAACGTGTTGCAACCCTCAAGCCTCTCTACAAGCTAAAAGCACGGCAGTCAGAGCCGCGAAAGACAATCAATAAACCTATACATGCCAGGAGCTCTAACACTGAGTAATGGTAAGAGAAAACAAAGCTCAATGGATGTGTAGAGGCCTTCTTAAAGAACATTGACGATGTGTACGAGATACTGCAGTCTTATAAGCCAAGTGTCATGTGTCCCCAAAAAGTCCATTTAAATTTCAAAATTACAAATTTCTTAATTTAATACAATGCATCTAGGACAGGGATGGTGGTGGTACGTCTTCGGGGGGTGTCGTCATCATTGCCCCCAAATCCTTGGCGTACCACGCAATCCAATTGCAGACCGTCCTTGAGGCTGTTGCCATTCCTACCTTTGTGCTACCTTTACATCCCTCTTTATTTCAAGCTCTGGAGCTAAGATTTCGAGGACCTTGTAGATGACCGACCCCCAGCATTAATTATTTGAGGTCACGTCCAAGCACATATTTAACTCTGGCGCTCGTTTCCGACGGATGTGCTAGGTCGCCTTATCGAAAACTTTCTAGTATATTCGTGAGCATGCTATTCAGTAAAACCAAGCGCACGCACCATAATATAGGACAGAACACATTCCCACCTCGAATGGCTATAGCGCTGCAGTACTCTTCCCATTGCTTGAGTGGGATGCTGGCCCTCCATGTGGAACTGAGCACATTGGAACTACATTAACATACCTACATAAAGGCCCCAACATTTCACGTTTCCATGAAAGGTTCAAAGAACCTAGAGCTAACCGGAGTAGATTTACAGCAAGATCCAAACTACACCACAAATTCATAAAACATCTACACGTCGAAGAAGCTAGCAAACTCGTAACGGCGCAAAACCTCTACGCCGGCGAAAGGTCCACGCCGCATGCTTCCGGTGCCCTGTGCAATCACAGGAGGCCTTCGTGGAATGAGGACTCTAGGCGAGCACGACAGGCCCAGAAGAAGGCGTGGGGTATTGTTCGTAGCTACCCCACGTCGGATAATCCCATTTTGTTCAAATCGGCTAAGGCGATGGGAAAACGTCTTCGCCTTGGGGAAAAGCAAGACAGTTTGCGTGCCACCCTTATATCCTTAAACTCATACACAAACACACACAAGGTCTGGACAAGAATACGAAAACTGAAAGTGCTTCCGACACATGTCCAGTTCAGCACACTCCACAAGCATTTTCATTCAACATAAAACATAGCCAGAGAAAAGGCCCTCACATGACGAAGACAATTCAAAACCTGGTTACAATTATGAATTTACACTCTATGTGCTCAGGGATGCACTGAGCACATGCAAACCTTTTTTTCCACGTGCAGATAAATTTGCATACATCATGATACAACACCTACACCCAGATACTCTTCATATACACCACCTCTATAACAAGATATGGCTTTTGGGGCACGTTCCAAAGTCTTGAAGGGAGGTTATAGTTGTAGCTTTCGTAAAAGATGGAAAAGACCCTTCCCCTCCCTCTTGATATCGGCAAATAGCCCTGACCAGCTGCCTCTGCAAGCTTCTCGAGAAGTTGATAAACTGAAGGATCTAGTACTTTGTGCAGTACAATGGTCTTCTTGAGGGCTGCCAGGCTGTTTCAGGATGGGGCGATCTACCCACTATCAGGTTGTTCGGTTGGAATGTTATATAAACGACGCATTTGTTCATAACCAGTTCTGCAATACTCTATTTTTCTATATCGAAAACGCTTACGATACAGCCAGGCGAAATGGCATCCTGAGTGGCCTGAAATTCTTTGGTGTGTCGGGTAACATGTTGAACTTAATTCCTAGTTAATTGTTCAAGAGGACATTTCTTTTAAGGTTGGCTCTTCCCTGTATAGACTACATGTGCGTGAAAATTGAGAGGCGCAAGGCAGAGTTTAGAGCTGCGTAATGTTTATTGTTAGGGTGAACTTCCTTAGAAAGGCATTGCCACCAACCATTCCCTGTTCCCTTTTGTTAGACGATGTAAAATATTATTAAAATCCTGGAAACTGTAAATTTGTGAATTTTAAGTACACATTTGTGATGAGACACTTGCTGGCTGGGCAGACGTTAAGAGGTTTAAGCTGAATCCGGGCAAACGTACTTGCGCTATGTTCTCCCGAAACGCAGGATTAAGGCTGACCTGGAGATAACCATTTATCGTGCATATATTCCTGTAAAAAAGAAGCGCAATTTTCTAGGTGTCATATATGATGAAAAACTAACGTTCGTTCCACACATTAAACAACTTGGACATAAATGCCCGAAAAAACTAATCATTCCGAAGGCCTGCTCCCACCAATTCCATGGTGGTGACAAAAAACTCATACTCAATCTCTTTGCAGCCCTAGCGGTGTCTCGGTTATACTATGGTAGTGTCGTGTATGGGTAACCATCAAATATAACGCTAAAGATGCTTGATTCAGTGCTCCACTTGGATATTCGCCTTGCGTCGGGAGCTTTCCGCACTAGCCCGGCCCAGAGACTGTACGTTGAATGTACCTAAGGCTGCCTGAAACATCAACGCATGTACATAGATTTATTATGTGCTGTTAAGGTTTCATTGTTGCATAACCATCCATTTAAACCTGCCTCAACGATAAATCAACGACCCAGCTCTTTTCATATTTTCAAATTTGCTGGCCCTTCCAAATAACAGCTAGAGAGGGAGTGTGAGGTCTTCGTGTTCGGTATTTACATGATTACAAATCATGACTTACTAAGATTTCGCCGCCATGGCCACTTGAGGTTGTATGAGAAAATTTATCATTTATGAAAATTTATAAAAACAGGGTTCTGATTACTCCGAGTCCACAGCAGTTCCTGTTCACGCAGGATAAATATAAATGTGCAAAATTTTACAGTGATGCCTCGAAAACCTCAACTATGGTGTCGTGTGCCACTCATGGTCCTAACTTTCATTCTTGCAGAACCATGAGCGTACATACCCCTATCTTCTCAGGAGAAGTATATGGCATTTTACGCCACGCACCGCACATTCCTAAACCAATTCTCAAGTCCGTCATCTTTACAGACTCTTTGAGCCTTGTCATTGCATTGTCGTCACACAGACCATGAAAAAACGACATTGCAAATGTATTTTATATAGCGATAATATCTCTATATGCTCAAATGTTTGAACTTTTTATTGCTGGGTTCCAGGCCATGCTGGAATCGCGGGTAATGAGACCGCAGATAAAATGGGCGCCGCTACTGCACTTACAAATACAGTGTAAAATATTAATGTACACCGGACAATATTAACCTGATAATAACCTCCAATAATTACTTAAACTACCAATAACAATAACCTACACCGACCTCAAGTGACAATTTAGACAACACCTTCGCAAAACATGGAAACAAGACCGGAGTACGCAGACAGGCAAAAAGTGACACATAAAACCACACTTAGGTAGATACACTGCTGACTCAACAAACGGATTCATTGAAGTTGCCAACGGTAGATCAAGGGTAGGGCACAGACAGGCTACGTACTAATATCTGATCACTGGACCTCCACGGACATTGTGTAGCAGGTGTGGGGAAGGTCCATCCTTAATGCAAATTCTAATTACATGCAAAGCACTCCACACATAAATAAAAACACTTGCCTTGCCACAACTACACAGACAACCCATCCTACTACATGCAGCACTGTTTTTAGCGTATGATCCCACGATTCGGCTACAGACAACTTTTAAGTCTCTTAGCGAAATCAAATTTTCACACTTCATTTCCTATCACGCGGAGTTATTTACGCCTATTTTTGTACAACGTATAATCGCAACATGTCCTACGCCAGCCATCCCCATTGTCTTTGACGGATTTTAGTTGGGTTGCTGTTGGCCAATTTTAGTGTTAACGTCGCCATCTCTCACACATAACCGTCATGTTCATGCTTTTTGCTTAAGTTGGCCTTCAGCCATTACAACTCAACCGTCATCAACTGCGGTCTATTAGAGATAAATAAATGTTATATGAGAAACGGGAAAACGATACAAGTATGGCAAAATACTGTGAATGCGTTGGAAAACAAGAAGCAGAGAACGGTTATTTTTTTTGAAACAAACGGTATTTTGTACAGTACATTAAAGGGAAAAACAATAATAATGGATGAGGGAATTGTGGTACTCGTAAATAGCGCGAAAAAGGTTTTAGCCTTCCGATCGGCTCGGTTGGTGGAGTCATCTCAGCATTACAAAACGCAAAAGCCTGGCTGTTAGGCGACTATTAGTGACCAGCTGCTTTACTGGTGCGCCGCAATTTTGTCGCAGCTATAACGTTTGCACATGCGCTGTCCGAGGCTGGTAAGCGCCTGACGGAGTGTCTGCCCGCTTGGATTGCGAGCGTGGTCATGAATGAGAGTGAGGGCGTGCCCTTCTCTGCAAGCGCTCCAAGATTACTGGCGGCTTCGAGCTTTTGGCGGTAAGCTGCGTGTGATGGCCCCGCGAATATCGGGAACACAGCCGTAAGCACAGGTGGGCTTGGGATAAACGGTATAAAAGATTAGCCTAGTGAAAGCGAAATTCAACAAAGCTAAGCGAGGCTTTTGGTTTGCATAGGAAGGGGAGCTGAGATAATCCGCAGACTTAATTTAGGTGCTCTCTGGGCAAGGTAACTGCAATAAACGAAGCTTTTTCAGTGTTCAGAGTCCACTTTCTGCACCTGCCTGGAGCGTAAATCGGCAGAACGCGAAAATATTGACCCAGCGCAATCCAGAACAATACTCATGCGTCCTTGTAGTAACAGCGCGCATCCCGCTGGACGTCAAATCGCACGCAACATATAGTAACTCGTCTATTTCACACAGTGTTTCAGTTTAGTTGCTCTTCGTGGTGCCTTTTAGCAGTTAAAAATTACATACACTACAGGTGTTCATTCATAAATACCAGATCCATTTTTCGTACAGTCCTTTCCATAAGTAGCGGTAAAATTTGGTGTCTTGTTATTGTAGATATATTGAGATACTATCAAAATACCCAATGGTGATCAAAAGTACTATGAGAATTATTATAGAGGTCAATGTGCAATAGTTGTATTTTTTCAATGCATACACGCCTGTTGACGTGCTTTCGCTGAAAACGACTGGCGACACCTCTAACGTATTTACTGTTGCAACGTGTTATGTGTTTGAGTCTGCTTCTTCGTTCTCGTACGTTTGTCGTTTTTGTTAAATGTCCCCTGTGGTATGCATCTGTAGTCACCACAATCGTTATCATCGTGGGGACCATGCCATAATTCGTCACCCCTGGTAAGGGCAGCCATGGCCCAGTTCTGCCTAGCGTCGTTCTTCCGCACTACTTTGGTGCCGGTAAGCCCAGGAGAATGAATGTGTGATATGTAGGAGGCCACCGACATCCCCTCCGGCATAAGGTATAAAAAGGTCAGCTATTTGCACCGTTATTTCGACGGCGTTGACCGCCTACCTCAGCCCTCAGCCGTTGTTCGCAATGGCTGGCCCTGACGGTGCAACTACCACAGTCGGGAACCTTCAACGGGACACAGATACGCAACGCCACGTTCAAGGTACCACCCTTGGGATCAGCTGCATGTCCACCGGGTAGTAAGCTGGTGATGATCAGGAAGCCCAGCGTTCGTTGAGAAAGGTTCTTCGCGGTGCAGTTATGAGGCTGTTGGAGGTAGCGACCGAGTTCCGGCAAGCTCCCTCACCGTCTGCGTTGGACTTTCTGGAGCAAATCAATGAGCTCCATCGGAAAGCCACTGAGCTTCACAATCTGAATAAGGCGATAGTTTAGCTTCTCGGAGGAGACGAGTTTGACGATGATTTTAACGACGTAATGCAATACTAGAAAAAGATATGCGCAGCCCTCAGTCGGTTGCGGTCGGCCTTGAACGACCTGCAGGCACGCGGCAATGAATGTACCGGGAAGGACACTTCAACCCGTCCAGACGACCCTTCCCACGTCGGCTCGCCCTCGTCGACCTCGCGAGTAGTACTGCCGAACTTGATCGCTATGACCTACAGCCACCTGAACGTTCCCAATACTGAAAATGTTCAGAAGCCAGATACGTGAACGTTGACGTCTACTGAGCTGTCTGCAATGTCGACTTTTGAAAGCATCGGGTGAGGACGTTTATTTTACTACAACTGCTCAAGGGCAGATATGAAAGCCTAACTAGTTGCGTCCGACGCGACGGGCGAGGACGAGAAGAGCTTCTGGCCCTATCGGAACGAGCGAAGACAATCAACACGACTTTTTTCTGGAAACGCCTCGCAAGGGTCCCAACAGGATCAAGATGTAGTTGCATCACAGCATTCAGTATTTTCGTATGCAGAAGACGAGACTGAGCGCAAAGATACGCAGATGGGAGCCAAAATAGCGGTAGTGTCGAGCGTCGGGGCGATAGGCAACCGTGATGAACACGAGGTTTCACCTCTCACAGTCAAGGACGAGACACCGACAGTAATCCAAGCAGGTGACGAAAACCCCAAGAATTCGAGTACGTGAAAAAGGTAGACATGGCCGCCACCGTCTGAGTTAGAGTGCATCTCCGGTTCAGATATAGGAAAAAGCTAATACTTACCAGAAGTTATTGAAAGCCGACCAGCTCTAATAGACAAACTACGGCGGCAGGTTGCTCCCAGGCGCAAATCTGAGGTGTTACATCTGATTGATGTGGGGAAAGATGAGCAACTCTTTCTCGGCCTCTCTGTTCCATGCAAGAAGACCACGAAGCCTGGTCGAGAACCATGAGAACGGAACAGTCTCCTCGCTATGAGCACAAAAACGAGCTTGTCAATAGAAGAAACTACCGAAGGCACATTCGAGGTAGTTGCAAGACTTTTCTGAGTACGCGGCTTGACTGGTTTTACACGAGCAACCGCACCACTGAGACACTGACAGTTGCCCGAAAACACGTTTCGGCCAATGGTCGCAAGGCTGCAGTACATCAACCTTTTCAGGAGGCTAAGTGTAGAGCTTAGTTCACGTCCATTTTACCTAGTCGACGCCTCGCTGTACTGAAAGCTCCACAACGATGCAAGCACCACTGGAAGTAGAAAAGGGTGGTAGTATTTGAGCACGGCTACTTAAATGGATCGACTTCATTGAAAGAAATAGAAAACGAGGATTGTGAAGAAAATTTTCATCGTCGCACCAAATTTTTTCGTGGGCTGGAGTGGGAGCAGCAAAAAGCCATTCGAGCAACCAAAGAGGCAACCTACCTTTGCTGCAACGCCGCTCGGATTGACCACACGTGCCTAGGCACCGAAAACAGCAGCCCTCGTTGCTTCTAACTGTGGGCCCCACATCCGGAATTATCGTGATTCAGTGTGTACAGAACTCGATTCTTCAGGGCTGATATGTGACTCAAAGTAAAGTAGCTTAAAACCTACCAGGAACAACGTATAAGGGTGTGCCGCGAAAGGAGTGCACGGGAGCGGGATCTAGACGCAGGTTCAGCCAGAATGTTCGTTCTCCGCTGCGACGCTTTTGCTGGTACACTGAAGGATGCTGAGCGTACCCCTTAAGTTCAGACGTGAATGTTGCGCGTGAGGAGTGTGTTAAATCTCACTCTGGGTATATATACGTAGTCACCACTATCATTATCATCATGGGAACCGTGTCAATAAATCTGTCATCCCTGCTAAAGGCAGCCATGGCGCAGGGCTGCCTTGCGTCGTTCTTCCGTAAAATTGGCACTTACTTCTACTGGAATAAAGGTGTTTACCCCTTTACTATCATTACCTGACATATCATATTGTGTAATGTTTTTTCTACCGCTGTTTTGTGGCATATAACGCATATGTAACATACTGGGTAATACATAAAATAACATTGTGGAAATCCTGCGTCAACGGAAACGTATTCTTGTTCATTTACAATGGCGGCAGTTCTTGGTACTAGGCAACAACTATAAAGATTTTACGCCTAATCCGCTACTTAAAGCTTCAGGGTACTAACTCAGCAAAACACGAAAACAGTTTTCACCACGGTGAGAATGAAACAACATCAGTAAGAAAGTTCCCACAAGCATGTGCTGTCTTAAGAGTGTGATTGTTCATTTCCTGAATGTATGACATTGAAAAGTGTGTAAAATTTGGTATACCTTGGCAATTATGTTAAAGTGTGTTAACGTTGGTAACCTCATCATATATTTCGGAAGCACCAACACGTTCTCGCCAGCTTTTACCGTACAAGGACAAGCTGCAAACTTGCGAAGGCCTGTTTCTTTCTTGTGGATAAAGGCACGATCATATAATGCACAAGTTCAGCAAGCTATTTTAACTGGATTTACGTTTTAGAAGAAATCCATGGCGCAGTGTCGCTTTTGCCCCGTTTCAACATACTATGAGACCACGCTTTACAGCTTTGTAAGATGCTTCGCCTTGTGGTATAATGCGAGTTTCACGTTATTTTTCAAATTTTATATAATGCTTGGAGACAGAGTGTTTCCTCAGCTTATAAGCTACTAAAGAAATTACTGACCCGCACCACATGCAGAGAAAAATGAATTGTACGACGTAGCGGCACTGCTAAGTTAACACAATAGTTAGTACATTCATAGCTCATTCAGTCAGGATGGGTTAGAAATGGTCTTCTTTATGTAATGTTTTTGAACCATTACTCGTAAGGACACATAACCTGGAAGCACCTTCAATGATTCTATTTTATGTACGCGTGTCAGGAACCATATATCGATTCTTTTAGACAATCACTTCTAAAGTACCAATGCCCTGGTTCTTAGGTTATAATATTGTGTTCTGCTACTGTTGCTATATATTACGCTGCCATCTTCAAAAATCGTCACCTTCAATCCTGTCGTTTTAAACTGCTTCCCGCCGAATGTAAACCAAGCTTTGCATTTACAAAGTAACTTTTATTTTCTTGTCTTTTGTTTTCATCAGGCGTGGAAAAGAGCTGTTCAACAGATGAGTGGAGTGAGACCTGGCTGAGAAGGTGAAATCATACGAGTGGGAAGGCGCACATAAAAAAAGTGGATAATGATTACAATACTCTATAATTGTAAAATTCAGAGCATGTGATGTTGAATCTTTCTTAGAGAGGGTGCATATTCGCTGAGTTTAGGAAGCGGTCACGTTGTGGGTTAACTAATGACGGTGTATTTATTTATTTTATTTATTTTGTACATACTGCTAGCCAAACAAAGGCTTTGGCAGGAAAGGGTACAGTAATGAAAGGTCAAAACGTGCATGATCATTCAGAGATTTTTCAACAAGAGTAGCAAGAGGCATTTGCCTTGGTTGAAGCAATCATAACAATAAGGCCCATGCTGCGACATACACAATGCGACATTTTCTCACGAAGCAAACTCAAAAGCGAAAACCAAGCGTGCAATATTACGTAGTAACAAAGTAATAATTAGACAATCCGGACAGAAAAGAGTCACCGGCCGTACAATCAACAAGTTCTTGGTGTAACATATTCCATTCCATGGGGTAACAAAAAAGGAATACCTCAAGGTGTCGCTGTGAAATCTGTATTCGAGTAATTGTTTATTGTGTTTTGTTCTAAAATTCCTTGTACCGAAACGTGTTAGGAACCGGTTTTTGTCTATTTTTAGAGAATTGCTTGAGAGAAGAAACAGGAATTTCACTCGAAGGTATCTTGCGCGGTCGCTGATTGTTGGGAGTCCAGCTAATCTTAACAGTTCAGTTGGTGAATCACGACGACGGTATTTGTTATAGATGAATCTGGCTGCTCTTCTTTGCACACTCTCTAACTTTGCTATTGCACACTTAGTATGTGGGAACCAGTATATGACGCCATATTCGATGATAGATCGAACAAGTGACGTATATGCAAGTCACTTGGTTTTTGCCGAAGCGTTTCGGAGGGACCGTTTGAGAGAAAGAAGCGCTGTCAGAGATTTAGTTGAAATGTATGACACGTGCTTGTTCTATTTTAGATCGGAAGAAAGAATGATACCTAAGTGTTTGTGTTCAGTGACCCTTTGTAGTACACTTTGTGGATATAGTACGGAAAAAATAAAGGGTTTTTCTTTCTCGTGACAGTCATGCAAACAGTTTTTTCTACATTTATCGTCATCTGCCAGTCCTGGCAACACTTGTCAAATTTTTTTAGAGCATTGCTCAAAACTAACTGATCATTCAAGGTGTGTATTTCTTTGTAGATGATACAATCGTCTGCGAACTAGCGCACTGTTGCTTCTATATATTTTGCTATGTCGTTGATGAAAGGAAGGAAAAGAATAGGAGCCAGGAATGTGCCCTGAGGCACACCAGCTAAGACGTCAACACATCGTGATGATTGGCCTTCGAAGTGAACGAACTGCTTACGTCCTGACAAATAGTCTTTTAGCCATTTGCTTAGAACGCCGTGCCCGAAAATGCTTTACAACTTATAAACTAGTTTTCCGTGCGACGCTCAGTCGAAGGCTTTCGATAGATCCAAGAATACAATGTCGACCTGACCACGCTTATCAATCGTTAAGGCTAGGTCATGTACAGTCTCTACTAACTGAGTTACTGTCGACAAACCGCTCCTAAGTCCGTGTTGGTTAGGGTTAATTAGTGAATGGTTTTCAACGAAAGTTACGATGTGTTTTAGTATTAAATGCTCTAAGATTTTGCCTGCTGAACAAGTCAGCAAAATTGTACCAAATTTAGAACGATTTGAAGCATCACCAGACATGTGTATTGGAATTATTTTAGCAATTTTCCACTCTTGTGGGACTTCGCATGTTTGTTACGATTTTGTAAAAATCAAGAGTAAGTATCTAGAAACCCATTCAGCATACCTTCTGAGCAAGGCGTTTGGAATATTGTCAGGACCACTGGATGCTTTTGTATCGAGACTGATTAATAGAGACAAAATTCCTATCGAAAGTTCGCCTGGTACCTCACCTATGCAATGTGTGGTCACATTATCTGGGTTAATGGTATTGTCCATGGTAAATACTGTTTGGAAAAAATTATTCAACCAAGTAGCCTTGGTGAAGGCTTCCGTTGGCAACAAGTTGCTTCGCTTAGTATCCCTAGATTTGAGGTAGGGCCAAAGTTAATGAGGGGCTGTTTTAATGAAGTTACTTAACGTTACATCCAAGTACTTTTCTTTAGCCGTTTTCCCTGCGGTCTTCATCGTGCGAGACAATTCGGTAATTAGCTTTGAGTAGTGCATAAGAGAAGGTCTTTTTTGTCTAAGCTTTCTGAGCCTTGAAATGTTGCGTTTTAAGTGTATAATTTCTCTTGATATCCATGGGCTCGATTTGCGTACAGTCTTAATTTTTTGGGGAATGAATTTTACGATACACTGGTGAACATTGGTCTTGAAAAGAATCCATAGGTCAGTAGTTGACATTTTGTCATCGTTGTGACAGCGAAGGAATTCAGGATAAGATTCTTCTAAGAAGTCCAGGACACTGACGTCATCCGCGTTTGTCCAGTCATATATCTGGGTATTTTTCTTTAGGCCTGTGGCGGGTTGTATAGCGTTAAAGAGCATGTGGTTGCTTTGTGATCCGCAATGCCAGTGACTGTTTCCCAAATAATTTTGTTATCTGGAACACTGTCACTTAAGAAAGTGAGGTCTAATATACTGCTGCTGTTCTGAGTGACTCGTGTTTAGGCGTGTATAATCTGTTTAAGTCCAAAGTTAAAAGCAATTTCCAGCAATGCTTCTGCGCAGTACGAATTGGTGTTCCGTGATCTAGTGTTCCCCAGTTTATTGAAGGTAAGTTGCAGTCGCCAGTGAGAAATATTTTTTTGTAGTTTCCTGAACATAACGTTGCATATAATCTACCAGTGCGTGCAGTGTACTGCAATCGGCATTTGGGGGTGATACATAACTCCGACGAAAAATACAAACCTCTCGACGCTAATCTTAGACCACAGCGCTTCAATACCTTCAACGTCAGGCATGGGCATCGTTGGAATATCATCCCTCACTAGAATTGCAACACCACCCCCTCGAGTGCATCTATCTTTGCGCAAAACAATGTAGCCTGGTGGGAAGACATCGCTGCTCGGATTTCGCGACAGCCATGTTTCCGTGATTGTGACTACATGCGTGAAATGCTAGAGAAGAAATGCTTCTAATTCTTCTGTTTTGTTCACTACGCTTCTTGAATTAAGGTTAATTATAATTAGTTGCTTTGGCTGGTGGGGGTGTTCCCGTTTTTTGCAAAACTCATTTTGTTTCTCTTCATGGGTACTTTGTCGCCACTTTCTTCATCCCAAACGAACACTTCGTCATTGATTTTAACTTTCTCGAAGATCAGTTTGACTTTGTCTTTGCTGTCTCGATTCCATTTGAAACTGTCCCACAGCTGCTTCCGGACATTACGTACCCTGAGGAAAAAATCTTCGCTGATCGAAATGTTAGATCCTTTAGTTTGGTGCAATTCTTGAAAATTTTGTATTTGTCTCTAGAATCAAGTAGTTTAAAGATTACAGGCCTGGTTTTGCTGTCCTTTTTAGCGCCGAGTCTGTTAATCCTGTCAATTCCGGAGATATTTACCTTAAGCGCATTTTAAATGCGTTTTACACGTATTTCATTTTCAAGGCTTTCTGTAGTCTCGTCGTCTTCTTCGGTAATACCGTAAACGATAAGGTTCGATCGCCTACTTCTGTTTTCGAGGTCGTCGACCTGCCATGCTAGGTTAGTTACGGTTTGTTCCAAACAATCGATTTTGTCTTCTACCTCTACTACCCTACTCTCTATGTTAGACAGAGCATCCAGTTTAGCGGGAATAGTTGCCAGAGAGTCTGTTGTTGCTTTGTTCTCCTGCTTCAATTCTTTGATATCGGCAGCTATTTTGCGCACTTCATTCATGACTTCTTGAAGAGTGGGGCCAGGGTTGGTTTCGATGTCACCAGACAATAGTAATAATTAGTTCAAAGAAAGAACCTAACCAGTAACAAGTGAGCACATTTGCCATGGGCACGGCAGCACCACAAGAAAGACATTGCTATTACGAAAACATTTTCCATATTGCTTTCTCCCCTGAACACAAAAGACGAAATGGTTAATGAGCGTCATGCTCCCTGCGGTGCAGCCGTGCCCAGCCGTGTATGTATATAGTCTGCGTTTCTCTCGTAGAGCTTCGCTACGGGCTAGCATGTCTTGCTCAGTCTTGGCAAACCAAGCGACCCCCAACATCATCGCCATAACTTCATCCCCCGCTTTCTGCTCACTCTATCTTCGGTGGCCTCTTTTTTTTCTGTCCGTTATCTCGTATCGCATTGCCGCAGGGGAGCATGAAGGGGGTGACGTTGGCACAAAAACCTCCACGTCATACGGTTGCCTAACTTTTACATTTAGGTTTCCTGATAGCTGTGTTTTCAGTGACATCACTGTTGCTGCGCTTGAAACAAAACCAACGCTGAGGGTATTCGCAAAGCTACACGAGTGGGATATTAAAAGCGGTGCTCTAAAAATTTCAAAGCGTTGCTGAGGGGCGAAATGAGATATGATGTACAACGTTCAAACAAGATGAGGAATCATAGCCCTAGTCTATGCATAAGAGGCAAGCAAAAGAGCATGGTAGAGGAAGAAATCTCTCGAAATTGGAGTATGGCTCGGCAAGCAGAAAAGCGGGAACGTGGGAAAACGTTTTAAGAACCGGCCTCTCGAATGAAGAAGTGTTAAGGCAAAATGGTCGGCTTCATATTCGGTACTGGTATCGTCCATTTGTAATGTGATCTTAGCTTCTGCAACGTGTTTTTGTCGTTTTACACTTCAGGCACCCCGAACAAGAACTGGCAAATTTCTGACACATAGGGATGTGTTCAAAATGTTTAGGTAACTGCGCGTTTTGATGCAGCAACTTTTGGGAAGCCCATGCCATGGGCCTCTAATGCTTCTACTAGCGAACAAGTCAGGTCTGAGTGCCTAGTCTGTTCAAAACTAACAAATACGATTTCAACTGCTATAGACAACAGCGTGGGCGGTCGGTTGTTTCTGTGCGGTACTACTTCTTCAAGTGTGGCCTATGTTTGCCGATATACTCAACGTGTTTTTTCGGTAGTATGTGGCAATGCTGGTTGCAGGCTAGCCTCTGATTTGTGGGGCTCTAAGAAATCATGCGTGTGGGGATGCGCGCCTCAGTGTTCCCGAATGCCACAATTGACTTGCCACTCAAAATATTGCAACGCCGTTTTTTTCAGCTAATCAAGTTTGCTGCGCTGATGCTTCATGCATTATTTTATGGACGTGACCCAACATAGACCAGACAGTTCTGGAAATAATTTAGCTTTATAATTGCTAAATTATAAAGCTAAATTTATAATTTAGCTTTATAATTTAGCTTTGTAATAAAGTGCTATACGCGATTACGGCAGATGATCTGAGGACCAACTATACGACACTCTGTATAGCCGGCTGAACGGAAGCAGTAGTTTTATGTTGCATACTACAGGTTGTGCACTATTTCTGGTTTATAGGTGCAAGTAAGATTTTCTGCAGCCAGTGTGGTAATGCTGGTTATTGGTTTTAACGCGCCGTCAGTAGCTATGACGAAGATATGAAATGTCTCATCAAGAAAGCTGAGGCTTTAGCCAAATTTTATTATGGTAGACCACTGAACCTTGAAGAGGTCCATTTAGGCTAATACCATTCTTTCATAATGAGGACATCTTGTCATCTCAGTGTTCTTTGCATAGTGCTGCTGCATGGTAGTAGTAATGCTTGTATTGTGAGGTGAATCAAGTGCTTGCTTCCCTCGTGGGGGTTCACGTTGGGAGCCCTAGAGAGGCCATGCCCAATTACGAGGATTGTGTGATTTTTTTGTCATGGAAACTCACTCGGAGCGCTTTTGCAGATATATCTTGTTGTGTCAGCTGGACTGCTTTCCCGCCATGGGCTCTAAAACGCTATAAAACTTGTTGGTATTTTGGCGAGGGGAAGAATGATAAAAAAGCAAATGTCTTCCTCGTGTCTCTTAAAAGTACCTTGTGCGTATTGCAAGACCTTGCAATACGCACAACATCGAAACTTGCAAACTGTCAGTTCTCTTTTTGAGCTCGTTCTTTGGAAAACTGCTCGAACATGTAGTCCGGAGCTGTTTCATCGCTACATGAGAACAAAATTTTCTTCCCACAAGCCAGAATTTGCTTCCAGCCTTGCCTCTGAACACAGAATCTCAAGCTACAGTTACATCATCAAATCATCGATAACTTGAATGTGTCTCTACTCGAAGCAGAACAGGGGTTTCTTGGCATTGCGTTAAGCCGAGCATTTCAGTGCAGGTATTTTCCCCGCACGGGGGGCACCTTGAGTAATCTTGGTTGCGGTATTGGCAACAACGAGGACCCCGAGCACTCAACATAAGCTGTAACCTACCGTGGTGACGTGTTTTAAGGTGAAGGGTAGAAACCTCACTTGGAGGCCGTCGGAGCCCATGTCAAGCTTCGGCGGATGAGCTCCCTGTTTGTTTACCAGGCAGGGAACTCCGGGACCTCTTCAGCTATAACGGTAAGGGTGACGAAGAAAGTGCTCCTGTCCCCTGCTTCTTTTACATGCCATATGGTAAATCGTAACCCCCAAACATGATCGGCCCATAAAAAGGGGGCCGCACCGAAGGTTCATTTTTGCCACTCCCACCCCTAGACTTTCCAAAGCCCGATGAACATCCCTGTTTCTGTTATTGAAATCGACTGAACGAGAAAAGACTTTTGCACCATAGTCCGTGTTCCTAATATCAAACGTTCTGGAGGCAACATTGGTAAAAATACAAGGCCAAAAAACAAAGAACTAGAAAAATTCTGGTTGAAGTACACAACCAATATCACGCAAAGATCTTCCTTGAACAAACTCGATCATGGTGACACCCCACTTACCCTGAACAGTACTCAAGGTGTCATTTCTGACCCAGACCTCATGAATGAAAGAGATGCTGACCTGCTGGAGGGCCTGAGAAATCAGGGCGTGACAGCAGTGAGGCGCATAACTATGAGGAAGAAGGACAAAGTCGTCTCGACCAAGTACATTATCCTTACGCTGGACCGGTTCACACTCCTAGAGTACGTAAACGCAGGTTCTGTACATTGTGATTTCCGGTCCTACATTCCAAACCTGCGCCGCTGCTTAAGATGCCAGCAGTTTGGCACGTTTCCAACTCTGACCGTGCCCGTCTGACCTGTGCAAAGTGTGCCCAGCATGATCATATATCGGACACTTGTCCATCCCGAACCCTCACCTGCGCCAACTGCCAGGGACCCCACGCCACCTACTCTCGAAAATTCGAAACTTTTAGGCAGGAGAAGGCAATCATCAATGCGAATGTCACTGCAAAAATCACCTTCCCAGAGACCCGAAAGAGGTTCGCCTCTTTCCCCTGGGGAAGTACGCTAACGCAGCTCGCCGGGGGGCAGAGAAGCCTCTTGTTTCGGAGGGAATCTAGTCATCATCATCATCATCATTATCATCATCAGCCTATCTACGCCCACTGCAGGGCAAAGGCCTCTCCCGTTATTCTCCAATTACCTCGGTCCTGTGCCAAGTGTGACCAATTTATCCCCGCAAACTTCATGATCTCATCTGCCCATCTAACTTTCTGCCGCCTCGTGCAACGCTTGCCTTCTCTAGGGATCCACTCTGTTACCCTTAATGACCAGCGGTTATCTTGCCTTCTCATTACATGCCCTGCCCACGTCCATTTCTTCTTCTTAATCTCTACTAATATCTCCTTAACACGTGTTTGTTCCCTGACCCACTCCGCTCTCTTCTTGTACCTTAATGTTACACCTATCATTTTACGCTCCATTGCCTGCTGAGTCGTGCTCAATTTAAGTTGAACCCTCTTAGTGAGCCTCCAAGTTTCTGCCCCGTAGGTGAGTACCGGTAAGATGCAGCTGTCATACACTATCTTCTTCAGCGACAATGTAGCTGCTATTCATTATCTGAGAATGCGTGCCATATGCACCCCATCCCATTCTCATACTTCTAATTATCTCTGCCTCGTGGTTGGGATCTGGGGTCACAACTTGGCCTAAGTAGATATATTCGCTTACCACTTCCACTGCCTCACCACCTATCTCAAACCGCTGTGCTGTCCCGAGGTTATTGATCAATACTTTAGTTTTCTACATATTAATTTTCAGGCCCACGGTTCTACTCTGTTCGTCCAGCGCGGAAAGCATGCTTTGAAATTCGTCCCCTGAGTTACTTAGCAAGGAAATGTCATCAGAAAATCTGAGGTTACTGAGGTATTCTCCATTAACCCTTACTCCCACCTATTCCCAATCCAACGTTCTGAATACTTCTTGCAAACATGCTGTTAAAACATAGAGAGATTGTGTCTCCTTGTCTGACAGCCTTTCTTATAGGTATTTTACTGCTCTCCTTATGGAGGATGAGAGTACCTGTGGACCCATTGTAGATATCCTCTAGTATTCTTACATAATGCTCATCTACCCCCTGGTTCGGTAATGCCTGAATGACTGCTAGGGTTTCGACCGAGTCAAATGCTTTTGCATAATCTATGAAGGCTATATATAGGGGTTCAGTATACTCAGCGCACTTCTCTATCACCAGATTGATCGTGTGAATATGGTCAATTGTTGAATAACCTTTCCGGAAACCTGCTTGTTCTTTAGGTTGACTGAAATATAAGGTTGCAGAACTTCTGTTAGCGATTACCTTGGTAAGTACCTTGTTGAAAGTTTACAGTAAGCTGATCGGTCTGTAATTTTTCAGGTCCTTCATTTCACCTTTCTTTGGATTAGGATCATTTTCGTGTTCTTCCAATATTCTGGTACACTCGAGGTAATTAGGCATTGCAGGTGCGGCTTTTCCAGTTTTTCAAGTACAATTTGCCCGCCATCCTTCAAGAGGTTGCCCGTCATCATTCAAGCTGAGGTTGCAGAGATTCTGTTAGAGATTACCTTCGTAAGTACCTTGTAGACGACTGACAGTAAGCTGGTCGGCCTGTAATTTATAAAGTGCTTCATGCCGCCTTTCTTATGAATTAGGATAATGTTCGCGTTCTTCCAACATTCCGGTACCATTGTGGTCATTAGGCATTGCGTATACAGGTTTGGAAATATTTCAAGTACAATTTCTCCGCCATCCTTCAAGAGGGCTGCTGTTATCTGATCCTCACCAGGTGCTTCGCCCCCTTTCATTTCTTCCAAGGCCTTCCTTACTTTTTCGGTCGTTGCTGGCGGGATGTCTAGCTCCTCTGAGCTACGGTCTCATTCGGCATTATCCTGGATTTCCCGGCTACTGTACAGATCCCTGTAGAACTCCTCGGCCACAGTGACTATTTTTTCTCTATTTGTGATGACATTGCCTTGCTTATCTTTAAGTGCATACATCAGATTTTTCCCCACGCCAAGACGCCTCTTCACAGCTTTCAGGCTACCTCCGTTCTTTACAGCGTATTTAATACTCTCATATTATACTTCCGTATGTCAGCTGTCTTAAGCTTATTCATTAACATTGAAAGCTCCGCTAGTTCTATTCTGTCAGCTGCGGTAGAGATTGTCATGGTTTGCCGTATCCTAATTAGATCTTTTGTCTCCTGTGAAAGTTTGCCAGACTCCTGTCTAGCCATAGTGCCCCCGACTTCTACTGCACACTCCGTGATAATACGTATTAGGTTGTTGCTGGCTTCCTGTGTCGTAGGCTCGGCTTCCTCGTTAAGAGCTGAATATCGGTCCTGCAGCGCTATCCTGAATTCTTCTACATTACGTATTACGGTTAGCTCATTTATCGGCTTCTTTCGTACTTGCTTGTTGCGGTCCTTCCTCAAGTCTACCCTAATTAAGATCTTACAATACGGTGGTCACTGCACATTACCCTTCCGAGTACTTTCACATCCTGCACGACGCTAGGGTTATCGCATAATATGAAGTCTATTTTATTTTTATGATCCCCATTCGGGCTCCTCCAGGTCCACTTCCGACTCTCCCGTTTACAGAAGAAGGTATTCATTATGCGTAGATTATTCCGTTCTTCCAACTCAACTAGTAGATCCCCCTGCTATTTCTACAGCGCAGACCATAGTTCCCAACTGCCTTGTGTCCAGGCTGATTCTTGCCTACTTTAGCATTGAAGTCCCCCATAACTACGGTATACTGTGTTTTTACTTTAGCCATTGCTGATTCCACATCTTCATTGAAGCGTTCCACTACTTGGTCGTCGTGGCTGGATGTGGGCGCGTAGCCCTGCACCACGTTGAGCTTGTACCTCTTATTGAGCCTAATAAAAGACCTGCTGCCCTTTCGTTAATGCTATAGTATTCTTTTATGTTGCCAGCTATGCTTGTATTGACTAGAAACCCCACTCCCAGTTCTCTTCTAAAACGGGAATCTAGTACCGCGGGAATCTGGTACCGGGAGTACAGTTCGGGTATCTAGTACCGGGAGTCAAACTTCGTCCCGTACCAGCCCCCCCCCTCTCCGCCCAAGGTTGCCCTGGACAGCCCTACCCGCCTCTGCACCGCTCGCTCACCAGCAGCGGCTGTTGTGGCCACCACGTTCGTTGAGGATGCCGCTGCGTTCACTGCTTCCTTTTCACCGCCCCAAAGCACATGCCAGGGCACGGAGGAGATGGAGACGGAAGCACCCGTGTCAGTTCCCAACCCCGCCGCACCACTTGTGCCTCCGGGGCGCTCCTGACGCCATCGGCGGTAGCGCTTTGAGGGAAGAGGACCGGAAAGGGTGCCAAGTCGGGGGGTCCGGCCTACTGGGTACCCCTTCCAAATATGATGACGTGGATGTGGGACCTTTCCTTTCTCCCTCGCTATAGAAGGAGCGCGGCCCTCAATCGAAACCTCTACAGCAGGTTAAAGTACCCCTGCCAACAGTTCAAGCCCCGAACGACCTTACGTAAACAGTGACACTCCAGTAGCTCTAACACATCATAATGGGAAAAGAAAACATTGTACAATGAAACTGCAGAGGACTTCTGAATAATCTTGACGACGTATACGAGATCATGCATGCCAATCATCCAAGTGTAATGTGTGTGCAAAAAGCACATCTGAATTACAATCACACAAATTTCTTGAATAGTTACATGGCGTTCAGAAGGGGCAGAGATGGCTGCACACACTCTTCTTGTGTTGTGACCATAATCACCCGGAAATACTTAGCATGCCACCCTGTCGCTCTCTCGCTGTCGAAATTCGCCTAATAATATTTAATAGGTTGATAACTATATGCTCCATTTACAATACTCCTGATCTTGCACTTTCGAGCTTCTACTGCCATGCGCTGATCGACCAGCTCACCGAACCATACATTCTAACAGGCGACCTTAATGCTCACAACTCTCTTTGGGGCTCTTCCAGAACGGATGCCCGAGGTCGCCTGATAGAGAAATTCTTTATATCTTCTGGAGCATGGCTTTTCAACAATAAACAGCCTACATACCATAACATAGGTCACAACACATACTCATATCTTGACTTTGCTATTGGATTCGCAGTTCTCTTTCCTATTCTCGAGTGGGGCGTGGGAACGGACACGTATGGTAGTGACCACTTCCCCACCTTACTAACAAACATAGGTAAAGGCCTATGCAGTTCATCTTACAAAAACTGGTGCAATAAAGCAAGAGCAAACAAACAAACAGACGAACTTTTATTGAAACAGATGGCTCAAGGCCATATGGTTAAGGGGGGAGGCAAGTCTCAAGAGGCAAGAGCTAACTAGATTACATTTACAGAGAAATCCAAACTACACCACAAATCTCTAGGGCACTTACACGTTGAAGAAACTACCCTACTCCTGACGGTGCACATCCTCGACGCCGATGAAAATTCCACTCCCCAGGCTTCTGGTGCCCCGCGCAACCAGAGGAGGCCCTGGTGGATTGAGGACTGTTGGCAGGCGCGAGAGGCCCAGAACAAGGCGTGGGGTATCATTCGTCGGTACCCGACGTAAGGTAACATTGTTTTGTTCAAACGAGCCAAGGCGTTCGGGAAACGTGTGCGCCGTGAGGCAAAACGTGATATTTGGCGTTCATTCATAACATCAATTAACTCCTGTACAGACAAACGAATAGTATGTACACGAATACGAAAACTCAAAGTACAACAAACACTTAGCCAGCGTCTGGTCAGCACAACAGGGGACACACTTGAAGACCAGGCTGACACACTTGACCAACACTTCCTACACGTGTCCACCTCAGCACACTACACAAACACTTTCATGAAACAAACCACAAACTCTAAGCTGAAAAGAAGTCTTTACGTGAGAACGAGAGATCAGCCACTTCCTATAACTCCGAGTTAACACTTTATGAGCTGAGGGGTGCTCTGGGCACGTGTAAACCCTCAGCTCCAGGCTCAGACAACATCAAATACACAATAATACAGAGCTTACATACAGACTTTCTTTTTACACTTTTTCACCTTTTCATCGAGATATGGCTTTCGGGGCACAATCCAAAGTCGTGGAGGGATGCCATAGTTGCAGCATTCTTGAAAGAAGAGAAGGACCCTTCCTCTCCGGCTAGCTATCGTCACCTTGGCCTGACCATCTGCGTGTGCAAGCTTCCCGACAAGATGATAAACAGGACGCTCGTCTTCTTCTTGGAGTACAACGGTCTTCTCGAGACCTGCCAGGCAGGCTTCAGGGCGGGGATATTCACAAACTATCAACTTGTGACACTAGAGTCATACATAAAAGATGCCTTCATTCACAAACAGTTCTGTTTAACTGTGTTTTTGGACCTCGAAAAGGCCTATGACACCCTCCTGGCGTTATGGGATCTTTCGTTACCTCAGGTTATTCTGTGTTTCTGGTAATATGTTTAACACCCTCTCTAGTTACTTTTCGAAAAAACCTTCCGCGTCACAGTTGGTTGTGCACTGTCAAAAGTTAATGTGCAAGAAAGTGGCTTTTTATTTCGTGTATGTAGACGCAATCCAGATATCCTTTAAATCATGTAATATATCCATCTGTGAACGTGAAGTCCAGCTCGGCATCAAAAAACTTGCCGGGGGGGGCAGACAAAAATGGTTTTAACATTAATCTTGAAAAAAGCTCAGGTGTTGTGTTCTCCAGGAAGCGTGGGGTCCACCCAGACCCAGACATCACTCTTAAGAACGTGACAATTCCTCTGAACCAGGAGCACAAGGTTCAGGTATTTTATTTTATAAAAGCTTACATTCATTCGTCATATCAAACAGCTCAAATGCAAATGCTTGAAAACAATAAACATTCCTAAAGTCCTCTCACACAAATGTTATGGGGCCGACACACAACTCCTGCAGCGCCTTTACACAGCCTTGGTAGGGTCTCGGCTTGACTACGGCAGTGTCGTGTGGGTGTAAGCGACAAAAACAGCCTTTAAAATGCTCGACCCAGTGCTGCATCCTGGCCTTCGCCTCTAATGCTGCGCTTTCAGCACTAGCCCTGTCGAGAGTCTTTATGTCGAAGGTGACAAATGCTGCCAAGGGAATCAGTGGGAGTATGTTGACTTGCTGTACGCACCTAACATTGTATCTCTCAACAACGATCCTTTTAATCCTACCATGAACGGTACATGAAATTTACAACTCTTTTTAAACAGGCCATCTATCTAATTACCTTGCTCTCTCAGAGTTAGATTGGAGGCTTCTGCACTCAGGATCCCTGTGTTAGGCACACACAAGACACCCATAAATAATTTATTTCCACCATGGCATCTACGTCCTATATCATGCGACCTATCATTCACACTACTAGATTAAAATAGGGTACTCAGGAGTGAAATTCTGCAGCACTTCGTTTTTCTGCAGGACAAGTACAGGCGCGTAAATCCTAGAGCGACGCGTCCAAAACTGGTTCTGCTGTCTCTTGTGCAGCGCACGAACCCAATTTTAGAGTCAGCAAAACAACGAATTTTCATAACACTATTTACACGGCACAAGCATATGACATCTTACTCGTTTCAAATCACATCACCCAATATTAAATTCCCAAGTCCATCGTGTACACAGATTCTCTAAGCGTTGTGCGGGCACTGTCATCAAGAAGGTCGTCTAAAAACTATGTAATCAATGTTCTTTTAATCGTTATAATGACTGAATATGATTCAAACTTATAAATATCTATTTTCTGGGTACCAGGTCACTGTGGGATCCCTGTTAATGAGACCGCTGATCAAAATGGCTGGTGCTGCTGCTGTCGTGACCACAGTTGACATGAGATCAGTACCTTACACCGACCTAAAGGCACACATCAGACGACAGCTTCGTAACACATGGAAACTAAACCGGAGTCAACAAACAGTCAACAAGCTACCCGTAATAAAACCGCAACTGGAATGCTCAATAACTGACTCACACAACGGATACACTGAAGTCACCCCGGCTAGGCTGCGGATAGGCCACATACATGCGACGCACTCCCACCTGCTCACAGGATCTTCGCGACCCGTGTGTAGCAGTTGTGGAAGGGACCTATCTGTAGCCAACATACTAACCATATGCAAGGCACTTGACACAACACGACACAAACATTTCCTTGAACTATACAGATGACACATCCCACTGCACCCATCGTACTTTTTAGCTGACGAACCAATGTTTTCTCGTCAACGTGTTTTTTAATTTTTAAGCTGAGGTAAAATTTCTGCAGGACTTGTGATATCAGGTGTAATCGTCCTGGCCCTATACACCAGCCATCGCCATTGTCTTTTGTTTTGCGTCACTTTTATTTCTACTCACAGGTTTTAGTATTGGCAGTCTTATCAACCAATATATAACTTCTTGTTTGGCGCTCTTTGCACTTAGTCGGCCTTGCGCCATAAAAACCCAATCATCATCAGAACAGTACAGACAGCACAACCCGCTACACCCATCACACTTCTAGGCCGACAACCTAATGCTTTTTAAAAAGCGCCTTTTTCAGTTGTTATCAGACATCAATTTTACAGCTTCTTTCAAATCATGCATAATCACACTGGCCCTCTACAGCAGCAATCTTCATGCATTCGCTTCTCTTTTGTCTTTACTCAAACCATTAAGTTTTTAATTGAACATCTGTCCTCATAAAATAACTTTGACTTTGGCGCTCTTTGCCCTTGTCGGCCTTGCACCATTCGGCTGAATCCAACATCAGTGCAAATAATTTACCTCCATTCTCAACAAGCTCAACAGCCTAAAAGTGACACGTGACTAAAAGGGCGTACAGGTTCTGTTGCATATCGCGGTTTTGTTAGCGCAGAAAAGCATGCACCTAACTAAATCGCGCCTCGAGCGGCACTAGTACACTTCGCCAATCTCGGAACAGAACAGAGAGTCCTCCTATACCTTTTTCTCGTGAATGTGGTGGTTAAAGCTATCCACAAATCATTGCGGTTGTAGATAACGTATTTTTGGTGGTTAAATCACTATTCGGACCACGGAGCAGGTAAATCTTATGTGCAAAACCGCTGGCAAGGAGCCCCTGTCACAGGCCAAGAATGGGTAAAGACAACCGGCTTCACATGGTCTCCCAAAAATACGAAGTTTTCTTTGACCTTACTCCCATGTCTATAGAGGTACCGACAGGAACGTCAACGTACAACTCTTGGTACAGGTATATCCGAATGCGAAGACGGAATGCACACTAGTTATATAAATAGAACAGATAAAAGAGAAACCAAAGTGGTCCGCTAACAAGCCCTGCAAAATATCCACAGCAGTGTCGTGCAAATTGGCAAACCTATTGGTCTGGGTAAAACACTCCTTCTCAAGAAGTGCAATCTCCCGCAGTCATTGCATGTTTTGTCATAAGGAAGCTTCCTTATCGCAACGCGATCTCGATCGACTAAGAGGGAAAGATTAGAACACCTAATATGCAAGAGTCCAATGAAGCTGTAATAATTGTAATGGCTGCTTCTACCGAAAACAAACTAAATATGGGCATACAAAATAAGTTGGATGAACTCTCGCAGTCACAACGGAATAGAACAGAAATAAATAGAATAGGTGGCTGAGACCCCGGATGGGATGGTCTTCATGAATTAGCCACTGCCATACCTCACCCGGACTTGAATGATACTAGAGAAACAATCAGAAAATGTCTATAGACCAACATTACTGTTGCCCTACAACGTACAAACATGAATCCCTATTACCACCAAGACCACCGACTGGAGCATGCTATGGCCTTCTACACTCAATTCAAATAAAACCCATTAGAACCATAGGTCGGCACAGGGCCACATCATGGCCCTTCTACACAGAAAAATCGCACCAAATTTTATTATCCTGCATTAGCACCGAAACCCCTGTTACACCGGGAAAATACCACCAGAAAAAAATATCGCCCTCCTTTAAAGTGAGATGCCAGAAACACCACAGCTGGTAATCTGCCCTAGCTTTATCTTTACTCTTTTCAGTTCCGTACTCTACTAAAGCTTTAGTCGTTTTCCATTCTTCCCTTACCAATCTTATCTGTAGGTAGGACAGCAATTACTCTCCACACGCCGTCTCTTTCAGCTAGAAAAGCACGTGCACGTCAAACCTTACGTCATCAATAGGCGATCCCATTCACATGACGCAACCGTCTTGTAGGGCCGCCAGTGCAATCGCCGGATAGGAGAACTACACGGCATACGAGGCAGACCTGGGATACAACAGCTGCGTTGACTTCAAATATGAAAACGTCCTCTCTGCCATAGTTGACAGGAAAATACCACCAAGTTATCGGGAACTTCCCAGCGCTGTCGGCCAAACCATCTTAATCCTCTCTTCCCCCCTTTCCCCTTCCCTTTCCTTCCAGCTGGCGTAAGAGGTCACCGGTAACCACGGTTTTCTGACCACTCTTTCATGGAACCAAATCAGAAGACATTCCAACTCCTAGTATTGTATTTTCCAATAGTTAAACTGATGTCCATAATAACTTTCTAGAGTTAACACGCCCTGCACTTTAACTCAACTCCAGCACATTTATTCTATGGCTTTGGCACGTGTGAACCGGAAGCATTGTCTCTTGGTGGATTTTAAATCACCACCTGGAAATTCCTCATTGCAAATTACACGACAAGATCGGGGTGATATGCATTTGAGGTTCATTTAGCTCTTGGGCTTATTGGGTTAGTCTGGTGACAAGAAACATCCCAGGATGCTGGCGTCCAACTAGGGCTACTCGCCCAGCAAATATAATGCAGTGAAGTTACTGGTAGCTATTCCTTCCGACTGTCTGAAGCCATGAAAGTTGCCCAGGCCCCGAAGAGAAAAGGTCCTTATCTAACTCCATGATCGTCGCATGCCGTATAGCGAAATGATGTTGATTCTGCTAATATTCCGTTAACAGTCATGACTACTCATTCGGCTTTTTTCTATGAGTACGCAAACTTGAGAGATACACAGCGCATCTCTAAATTTTGACGCAATCCGGGCAGCGGTTGCGTGAAGCCTCTATGCTCCATTCCCCTACGCCAACAACATTCTGTACCCGAGTTTTGAACTAGGACATTGCTTTTGTGGCCATCACTGCAACGAACCGTGAGAAAACTGCGCACTTGCACCAAAAACGAGAACAAAGCAAGCCACCTCAACCGCACTGCTTATGACATACATGCGACTTAGTACATGCCACTCATCCTTACATTCTTGGTATTTTTGCAGCCATCAACCATGAGGCAGCTGGAAGTGCTAACGTTGGAGCTCCGCGTTCAGTTGATTGGTTCTACAGAAGAAGATTTAAATACTGGTTGTTAAGGCAAAAGATGAGAGGTGTAGAGTATGAGTATTGGTAAAGTCTTCGAGTGGAGGGCTCAATCATGATGGGTATGATGGACAGAAAAGAGGATGAGGCAACTCCAACGCACAGGCAAAGCAAATCGTGTCGCATATTTATTTGCAGTCCCTCGAGCGGATGTAATGCCACTTTTTATCCGGCAGTTGAGGACGACGTGATGATACTCGGTAAGCACCCGACTTTCGCCTGTTAGAAGGCTTTTGATATAAGCGACGTTGCAACCACCTGACTATGTGCAAATGAGGTGGGGTGCTAGTAGACTCTTCATGGTACCGCGAAGGCCGTTAAATTGTAACCCTAAGAGAGGATTACCTTCCCCATGTCATTCTGACCTCTTTTGAAGAATTGTTACCTGGCAAAAATCAGAAAGAATCATTAACAGAGTAACCTGGTCTGGTTACTCTGTTTCTCTGGTTACTCAAAAAAGTGCTTCCACAGCATCCGCTATGTGGGTTTTCAATTATTTTAGCCGACTTCCCTCCACAGTCTGTTTTTCTCTCTTTTTGGGAGGCGCTGCAGCCTTGTGTGTCCGGAGCTAAGCCTTGCACCATGACACATGCTATCGCAGGGGGCGATTAGTTTGAATTATCCGTGGCGGAGGCCCCTCGGGTTTTAATTTATGGGATTACATAACATAGGAATATATGGTGACTTGGACGGAGCCAATAGTACAGTCCCAATTATCCATCAATTCCAATAATTGAAGTTCGAATTAAGGGGGATTCACTGCATTACCGCATAGGTAGAATTCTCGTTTGATTATCTCTGTGTTGGGTGAAACTAGCGTTAAACATTGCTTATCAACATGTAAATAGCTACTCAAGGACACCAGAACCAATCCTTCAGTTCTTACCCAAAATGAAACGCCAGAAGGAGACATAAAAGCAAACTTTCTGCTTGTGTTCGGTCATGCAATAAATCGGCTGAAAAGATTGACGTTGGTGTAGCACGTGTACTTAGCTTCATCACAATATTTACAGAGCATCGAAAGGCCTACTCGGCCAAAATATATTGATTGGCGTCTTTTTAATAGAGAGCACCTGTTATCGACTAACTAACTCGTTAGGCGAAATGACAATTGGTGGACTGCAAGGGTGACTGAATGTACACCTAGAGACGGGTCTACAAAAAATGGAACGCCAATTACTCAATGCATAGACAAAATAGGGCTTATCTAAGCCAAAGCAAGGCTTGCAGTGGTGCGGGACCGGGGCGATCGAAAGTCCATGGAAGGGGGCTTGGTCTTGCAGCGGTCGTAGTGGGCTGCTGCCGCTGCTGCTTACGATGCTGCTTATGATGATGATGATGGACGTTTGCATCAGACCAAAAGTGTATGCAGCGTAAAAATCGAGAAAAATAGGTTTTGTCCCAAAAATAAAACCTTGGAGGAGAGCCATGTGTCAATGCACTGTAGCACACAATCTTTAGAGGGTATGTTGAAAAAGCTATTCTAAATTTGCCCACTAGAACTTCTCTATAATTACGCTAACCCCCATATACATTTCATGATTACCTTTTATAGAAGTAGTAAACCTTACAACATTACCTACTGCTGTCTATGCTGATAACTCTGTTGAGATCGTATGGGAACACAAAATGGCTGCAGCTCTTGTTTTGTCAAATCTATGCCAAACATATTTTGAAACCCATATCCGATTAGCTGTCTCCAATGTTAAACCTAGTTTCACCTATTGTAGTTCAAAATGCGTTGTAACTGCTGTTGAACTCCTGTGTGCTGTAAATACTTGAGACTCTAAGAGAGGGAAGCCGCCCGGCCAGCCTTTGTCCAGTACAAAAAATTAGATTTTCAAGTTTCTCTGAGCCAATTTAGAAGGTATGCTCAATCACAAATTCCAAACACCGTCTTCAAGTCGTGTTCTACTTGAATTGCACACTTCTCCACTGGTCACACATCCTCATGCAGTGGAGAGCACTAATCTTTTCCACAACTCATTTCTATCACCTTGTGTAGCTACGCTGCCACAACTAGATGAAATGTAGGTATTGTTTGGGTATTTTATTGAATATTGTCCCATCCATGAGCCGAAATCTTTGATTGGAAAATTAGCAAGAATGCCCAAATGTTCTCTAGTGGTGCTTCGGTTTTTATCTTTAATTTTCTTGCTGCATTCAGGGCAAACTATTTTTTTTGTTGAGAACTTTAACATTTGTACGTGCAATTGCTTTACTTCTCTGGAATTGCGAAAATAAACTTTACGCTGAAGTAGACCTCTATTTCTTGTGAAAGTGCAAGGAAAAGAAATTTTTCTTACCTCCTTTCTGTCACTTGGAGCCCTTCGAAAAGGTTGTCACCGGAAAGTAGACTTCTCTCCACAGTGGTTGCAGATGATTTAGCGGTGTTTACGCTGTATTCCACAGGTTTGACTTCCATATTAATTTTGTGGTTAGCAGCTGCAATATCGATCTTGTGTTGTAAATTCCCAAATGATTTCAGTCACTCCCTAAAACAGTCTCGGGAAATTGTTTTTGCTTATACAAAAGTGCTGCGCACTCGGACACCTGCTACGATAGCCGGCCTACGTCTCAACAGCCCTCAGGATTTGATAAGCGCCTTGCGACAGGAATACGAGAAAATTTGGACTGCACTGACAATACTAGCATTCGCTGAAACTTTTATGTGCAGGTATTGTAATAAACGGCACATCGGCAAATTCTGAAGCACGTTGGGTGTTGATCCGCCTTTGTGTAAAACAGAAACGACAGAAGAGCACCGAACTATACAGCGAATAAGTGCGCCTGGAGCCCGTTTTGATAGGGGAGAGGGTTGCTCTTACAACCTTTGAGGCATTGCCCTGGAGCCATGTCGAAGCGTGGCGCCCTCCTGACCAGTGCCGATGCGCCGGTTCGATTACATTATGATTATATGTGTCCGGAGCATAGGACACGTCTAGTACGGGGTACCACCTCGAACAGGGGGCCACAAGGGGCGGCTATTGAGAAAGGTGGGGAAATGGTGGTGAGAAAGTGCCATAATTCTTGCAATAACCGCGCCGACAAGTAATCAATGCCACTGTTACAGCGCGCAACTGTCACCACTGAAACGCTGATACTGTTAAGCCGGTTGCCATGATGTACGGGGAACTAAAAATAAACACGGATAGCGTACTTCGGAAGCCACACATAGCTGTGGGCAGAGAGACCATCGTTTAAAGGACCCTGAGGGCAGCCAACACGGTGGTTTAAAATGAATGCCTCACCTTCTCACAGCTATTTTATAAATACTTCTGTGCCAAAAGATGCCTAATTGGCTGCGAATTCAATAATAAAACATTTATCAAACGTGACTCAATGAGACACTGCAGCCGCTGTTTCACTCACCATAAACTGGAAGGAAGTGAGACAGTAGGAATTTATAGCCGTACAGTTGCAACCGAACACACAGCTACCACTCAGCGGGTGGTTCGGTCAGTTTTGTTATAATATCGTTCTTTTTTATACTCCTATATCCTTTGCTGCTACCCACCACTAATGAAACTACAGCTTCGCGACACCCCTAACCTGTATTGAAGCTTCCCTGAAGAAAAACAGAATTTTCTTCAGAGGTCCCGCCAATGTTGGCCTCAAACCAACCGCTCATGCTTAGATGGCATGCTTCCTCGAAATGCCGTACGGCCACCTGAAGTATGGGCGAATAGCGTCATCCAGACCAACTACGAAAAATATTGCGCACGATGAGCGTTTTAACAACTTTTAGGGATTTAGACGGTATATCTGGTGGCGGCAGCACCGTCTTCAGGCTTTCAGCATTCCTACCATATTTTTTAATGCAACAGATAATGTGAGATTTTTGTGTTCTAGGTGAGCTAATATATAAATCTACAGACCTTTGTTTTAAGTTATCTGTCGCTTTAATTTTGTCAGATAGGGGTCAAAATGCTGAGGTACATTTAAAACTACATAACTGGATCTTATATATATATTTTTGTTTGTCACGGGCGGCCTAATAATGTCAAAGCTTATTGCTGCTCCGATGGTAGAGAGATTTGGGAAACTATACAATAGTAGTGGCTTGTGAATAATAAACAGTATTTTACTTTTGCTTCAATACAAATAGGGCTTTTTTGTTTTAAGATATCCTGCTAATAAGCTTGTTCTCTGCACTTTCGGCTTCGCAGGCACGTTCCTCTCTACCTGCCATAAAGGACCGGCTGGGAACTTGTATGCCCCGCTTACATCCAGAGGGCGATGTTACTGCTCCACTAGTGCCATCGACATTAATCATTTCCTCAGCTCTGGAGGTGCGAGACTGTGGCCATCACTCCCTTTTTTATTCTCTGTCATGAGCTCGTACTAGTTGGGTTGTTCAAATTGTTTTCTGATGCTTCCTTTCATTGGTAGAACAGAATTGATTTGAAGCCATCGTCGATGCAGTTAAATTTAATTTCACTGATTCTTATTAACTTTCGTTCCATCTTCCACTACGTCGACCCTGTGCCTCAGCTTTTCATTGGGTGTGCCTTTGCGAGGCAGAAAGCATCTTTATGACACAATTTTGCCAAGTCTAGCGTTTTAGAGGTGCTAGAAGAGCGCGAATAATTATTTGAACTTCCTATTAAACGTGAAGTGCACTTTAGTGGTAAATATTTCGGACCGTAGATTTTTAGTAGCCAAAACTACACGTATAAATAAACATAAAACCACTTTATTCGTGTACAAAGATAAACACAATGGCAGTAGGCTATCTGAGGCGGCTGGAAAGGCATGATAATTTTTTTTTTTCAAATTAGTGTGTAAGATAAGTTTAGTTGTGACCATAAAGTACTGCTTCCGCATAAAAGGAGTTCAGTCCAGGTATACTAAAAATAAATTTAAATATTATCTGAAGTTCCGTATCGTAACCGAACCGAAGATATTTTTACGTGAACCTACTCAACAGGTACACCCGTCCCAAATAATCCCAGTATACTGATATTGTTTACATCATATAAAAGAAATTGAACCTAATATCTGGATGCTCAACTTCAAATATCGCCAAAGCGAGGCAATGATATGCGACCCAATACATGTGACACCGCGCAACTTCTGTCCTTCCCACTCCTCTAGCTTTTCCCCCTGCCCTTAGGTCCTTCCTTAATAAGCCCAATGGGGGGTCGGTCAACTGAAATAATTTTTCGCGTCTTTTCTCTACTCTAGCATCACCTTATGAGACGTTTTTTTTACTGTTGGTGCAGTGTAAGGCACATAAAGTGCCTTAGACTTGTTCTGGAGCTATTATATTATATTTCCCTTTTACCCCGCATACGTCTATGCGGGTTTTGTTTACGTTTGTTTTGGTATTGCGAACACTACTCCAGCGTCATCTTAGGAGACGTTTGTTTACTGTTGGTGCAGTGTAAGGCATATAAAGTGCCTTAGACTTGTTCTGGAGCTATTATTTTGTATTTCCCTTTTACCCCGCGTACGTCTATGCGGGATTGGTTTAAGTTTGTTTTGGTACTTCGAATACCAAGTCCACATCTCATTGCCATAAGTGACTGCCGCTAGACGCTTTTAGTTACTTGTGCTTTTCCTTAACTATGCCTGTTTTCTCTTTGAGGAAAAAGTTTCTATGTATGAGGGATTTTTCCAGTTTTAGTCGCTGCGAAATTTCTGCCTTCAATATACTGGACTTCTTTATCTTTAAACTGGATGATGGAGCCAATCCACAGGCAGGCAGCAAGACAAACAGACAGTATTTGCTAAATGAGGTTGCTCAAAACAGCCACATGTTTTTAATTGCAATAGCGGCTGCTTAGCGGGTGCGTTGTGCTGCTGAGCCGAATGCGACCTCTCTTGCCCATGGTGCGGCGGACGTTTATATAATGAATTGTAAATGCAAAAAGCGTGTGTAGAGATGGCGGGCACTTTAAAAATACACAGCTGTTCAACATTAATCATCAACCCCGGTGCAGTACACCCATGTTATATAACAAAATACTTAAATCCGAGCTGCAAACAATATTAAGACAATACATTCCTGCAACAATGGCGTTCTAAGTTCTTAAAGAAGGCTAATACAGCCATTGAAGCGTTACATTCCCTAATCAGAATTTATCTGGCAATACAGTATTTACAGAACAAAGCCTACTAGACAAAAGGCTGGCGTGCGTCGATGTTCCAAGCACTTATGGTTGTTTCTTTAAAGTTTTCATGCGACAAAGTAAATAAATTCTCTTACCTCCATTTACAGCAAGCTGAAATATCAAAAGATGTATTTATACATTATTTTTGTCACAAGCGTTTGTAAATGTATTTTATCGTTTTACAGGTAAGGTGATGATCCTTTGGCTTAATGTCGCGTGGGCTTCTGGGCCAAAAAGTGTCTACAAAGTTGGTTTAGAACTGAGGCCTATTTTCCAGAAACTCTTATTTTGGTGGCATAGAAATTCTTTTTCTATTTTAGGTTTGAAAATGGTCATTGTGATATCTTCAAGATAGTTTCAGACCAAGACGTCAGCCCAAAAACAAATCAAGAGAGACCGCGGGATCACTTCCGGCAAACTGTATGATTGATTTATTAAAAATATGAAAACGAAGATGATTATATAGCCAGACATACAACCGGATGCATATTTGAAATCTTTTCGTGCCTCTATCCGCGCTTGCCAAGTTCGCATCCACCTTAATTGCGCAAAATCTCTGAATAGATAGCCGAACATCGTCGCTGTTTCTACAGCTTCTGCAGCTGCCGCCATCTCGATAACATTTAACCGTGGTCCTCGAGCAAGCTCCATTGTTGAGGATGCTCATGAACAGAGCTGCAAAGTCATCGGATGGGGCAAGCGAAAAATTGGGCTCTTCGTGCTGCTGGGCCCAGACGCATTAGTGGGGACGTCTCCACTACTGGATCGTATATTGCTGGCTGCTTACCACGCAAGCCCTTTTCTTGCTAAACTCTTCATGGCAGTACTCTTTTGGTCGGAAGTCAACTGCCCCTACTGTAGCGTCTAGCGAACTGACCGAAGCGGTGGCCGAACGTGCCTGTTGGCGTTTTCTGGAAATCATCATACCCGTCGCCGTCCTTAGCTGTCTCGGATTTTTTGAGGTACCAGATGTCCCGCTTGATTCACAGCAGGTCCGGAGGGGCGGTGATCAGGGGACGGCTCGTGCACATTTAAAATATTGCTGTTTTCACTGGGTAGGCAAGCATGACTTCAGTTGTGAATTTTACTCGATCCTACGGCTCGTTGAATGCTTTATGGTCAAACCATCCGGTCGCGAACTTCACTTTCCCTCGTCAGCATTGGTTTCAAGGATGAACACTCAGCCCAATCGTAAATATTTGCTTTTTCTCTGGAACTTGCATTTCTGTAAACGTGCCCAGAAGAGCTGTCACATCTTTTGTTTCTAGTTGTGCTTCCATTAGCGTGAAGTTTCCAGGACAGTCAAAAGTCACCAAGCTCACGTGCGGCAAAACTAATTCCGGTGTACAGCTTTGGTTTGTGATGGATACCAGCTTTGTTTGTGACGGATGGTCTCTAACAGCTGCGACGAATTTACTGCATTTGAGGTAACTCTGGGGTGAAGGTAAATGACGCTAGCTTTTCGGTATTAGGTAATTTTAGTTGCTGACAATATTATTTTCGAAATGAGTGATGCCATAAATTACGGCTATAATGTTTGCTGATGACGTCTTACTGTTTTCTGCTCTTTTTTATTGCGCTGAAATGAACAGCAAGTTTTGTTGAGCCTTTGTACCCCAGAAAGGCGGGATAACTCAGATTTGCGTTTGGGAGCAATGCCTTGAGAGAGAGGCAGAAATAACTTTATTGAACCGATTTGACGACGTCGTCTCCCGGCGTCGTCGATGGTAGTGGTTCTCTATTCTTGAGACCCATATGCCTCTCTGGCCTCTTGTTCCTTGGCAACCAGCTTCATTTGGTCTTCCAGAGTGCGGCGGATCAGCAAGGTCTCTCATCGCTCGGTGAGGGAGGGGGTAGAGGGAGATTGGTTAAGGGGTTGTGGGGTGTTTTTGGTAAAATCACATTCTCCTATTATGAGGCGGAGCGTGCCGAGTTCTTTTCAGAGAAGGGGCCATTTTTTGGTGTAGCGTTCAGGAAACATTTTATTTTGAAGGAGAGTGTGGGGAAAGGATGTAGCCTGTATCTGTCTTTATATTGATCGCTGGTCTCTGTTCACTGATTTGATTGGGGCAGGGAACAGCTTTTATTTTGTTCTTTATATTATTGTGCTATGTAGCTATAGCTGGTGATGGCGCGTGGCTCTGAATCCTCTGTCCGGCATTCCATTTCTCGGGCGCGTTGGGAGGCTAGTTCATTGCCCTTCAAGCCGGACTGTGCCGGGGTCCATATAAGCTCCACCTTTCAATTGGTAGGAGTGCGGCATTTCTTCAGTACTTTAAGTGCTTCGAGAGACACCCAACCTGCTCTGTAGCTGGCGCATGCCTTTTGGGAATCCGTAGTTATTTTTTTACTTGAGGTTGCGTTAGTGCAAGCGCAATTGCGGTTTCTTCGGCCACTTCTGGATGGGACGTCGTGATGGAGCCGCAGGTGCCGAGTTCACGCCGTGTTGTTATCGCCAAGGTGGCCCTTGTGGTGTCCTTACGTATTGTTGCGTCGGCGTATAGCGTTCTGTAATCTTCTTCTGTGCCTCTTTCGTCTGCGATGGTATATGTACACGCTGCTAGGCAGCCAACGTTGCGTCCTGGTTTCATGTTCCGGGGTAAGGGTTTACTCTCTATTCTGTTGGCCCATTCTTTGGAAAGGCAGCCTTTCTCTTTACTCTCTGCTTCTTGCGTCGACCTGTTGGTATCTGACTGAGTCGGACTCTTTGGTTTGATATGTGAGCTTCGAATATTTTTCTACCGTGTTGTGTTTTGACATGCCAAGGAGTCTTTCCGTTGATGAGAGCATTGGTATTCCCAGCGTCGTTTTGGTGGCTCTTCGTATGATTGCTCTGAGCTGATCCTTGCCTTTCTTAAGTAGTTTGAGGTAAGTTACCATGTACACTATCCGTGACGTAATTAACGCTTGTACCAGTGTGAAGGCATCTTCCACATTGAAGATTCTTCTTTTGTTGGCTACTCAATTGATCATATTGAATATTTGATGTGTGGATTGCTTGAGCTTATACAACGATGCCTCTGAGTTTCCGTTGTTTTGAAAGATGACTCCTAGGATGCGGGCTTTGTTGGTTGGGGCTATGTGGGCGCCTTCTAGGGTGAGAGGTAAGCTGTCTTTTTTGCCATTCTTGCGTCTTGGTTTGATGATCAGAAGTTCTGATTTCTGTGGTAAGCAACTGAGGCCGCATGTTTTTGCTTATTCATGCACGGTCTCTGCCGCCCTCTATAGGGTTTCCTCAATCCACCCCTCCGATCCTGCTTGTGATGTCCAGATTGTGATTTCGTCTGCATAGAGGGCGTGATCTATTCCGTCTATTTTTTGGAGCAGGCTCGGAAGTTGGAGGAGTGCCAGATTAAAGAGGAGCGGTGAGAGTACCGACCCTTAAAGGAGCCATGAAGAGAAAATGCAAGTTGGTTTTATTCGAAAGATTTCGTGTTTTATAGTGCCCCCAGCGCTTGTCCGGATACAAACGGTGCTTTATTCACTGAGAAATTAAAAAATTTAGGTTAAAATTTTGATTTTTCCGCTCAATCGTGCGTTTTCGTGGTTCCAAGTGACCTCACGGGAACCGACCGCTCTGCAGCCTAGAATACCTTCATTCACGCATCCGCCGTACAGGGTAGAGACACGTAACGCTGGCGACGCCATGTTCGGTTGCTCGCTCGCCGCCGAAGCAAGTCATTGTGTCAAAACCGCGCTAAAATTATCGCCGCAACGCGGTTTACAGAAGAAGTTTGAATCATATTGTCTGTTTCGCGTTGCTAGGTCTCGTGGGAAACGAAAAGAATAACGCGTTGAGCCCGTTGGCCCAATTGCGGCGGCACGGGACCGTTCAAAGGTTGTCTCCACCCTGTAGCGGTGTTGGTTTGTTCCCGCGTTTCTTTACGTTCCGTAACCTAGATGGCGCCACCATACCGTGGCAAGCGTTTAAACCTGGCTTGTTTTTGTTCTGGGAGAAAATATTCGTTCCCTGAAACAGTGCTCGCTCGACAAATGGGGTCACGTAACACACCGTTGCTTGCGTCAATCGGCCAGTGTCGTCTGCGACAACCCCAAGCCCCATAGTGCTGTGCAGCTAAACCAAAGCATGCTGTGCGCAGTACGAACAGCAGAACGCATCAGTACTTCTATGTTTACATGTGCTTTCGTAACTTCCACTGTTTGTCCCATCATTCTTATTGCTTTGTAAAGAATGTGCCCTAAATTTAAGCGCAAATCGCTCGTTCGTCTAGTTTGTAAGCTCTACCTAATTTGCGTCTGCTTCTGCCAGCCTCCGCCAATCGCAGAGCTTAGCCCATGTGACATCACAGGTTCTGTTGCGGGAAATGAGCTGGTGGGTCGCATGACCATTCCCGTTTTTCCTAATTATGTAGCTTATTTGAGCGACGTTTACGTTAAAATTGGTGTCAGTATGATTCTAACGAGACAATCTTTTGAATGAACCAAACTTGTGTTTTCTCTTCATGGCTCCTTTAATGTGTTCCTCTGACTCTCAGGGCTATGGGTGATAAATTTTATTCATCGCCTATCTTGATCGTTGCGGTGCGATTGCTCAGAAAGTCTTGTATATACTTTAGCAGGGTGGCGAGTTAGGCGAGTTGGTGTAGTTGCATCTTGTGGAACAGCGCGAACTAACAGGGACACAAAAAGAAAGAAGTGGACAGGACTAGCGCTGACTTTCAACTCGATCTATTAGAAAAGACGTAACTACTTATACATACACACAATCCTCCTCCCCCACCACGCCACGTGCCCACACCAGCCAATGACATACTATCAAGACCAAAACACTCCACTGTTGACAACGCACATTTCCTAACACACGAACACCTTATCGCGACGGCCGCTCCAGATAACCAAATTCTTTTTGAGAGTTGATGGAATCATACTCCATAAGAAAGTGGGGGAGAGATTGTATCAGTGAAACATCAGTTGTCCTGCACGAAAAAGAATTTGGTTATCTGGAGCGGCCGTCGCGATAAGGTGTTCCTGTGTTAGGAAATGTGCGTTGTCAACAGTGCAGTGTTTTGGTGTTGATAGTATGTCATTGGCTGGTGTGGGCACGTGGCGTGGGGGGGGGGCGGAGGATTCTGTGTATGTATAAGCAGTTACGTCTTTTCTAATAAATCGAGTTGAAAGTCAGCGCTAGTCCTGTCCACTTCTTTCGTTTTGTGTCCCTGTTAGTTCGCGCTGTTCCCCAAGATGTATATACTTGAACGTTCTTTCTCCGCAACCCGTCTGTCTTAGGTTACGGAGGATGCTTTCGTGTGAGACGTTGTCGAACGCTCCTTTCAGGTCAAGTGCAAAGATAGTTCGTGGTGCAGGATTTTTTGCCTTCTTGATGACCAGTTCATGTAATTGAAGCAGTACGTCGTGGGTGCTCAGATGTCTCCGGAAGCCGTACATGGTAGAGGGCAGTTGTTCGGTGTTATCTAGATGCCTTTGGAATCTCTTGTATATCATGCGCTCCACCAACGTCCCTCCGCATGACGTAAGAGATGGGCCGCAAGTTGTCCACTTGTGGCGGTTTCCCTGGCTTGCGAATGAAGGGGGCGTCTGCATCCTTCCATTCTTGTGGTAGCTTTCGTTTATTCTATGCCTCATTGGCTAGCATCAAAAGTTTCATTCGGTCTTTGTCTTTGAGATTCCTGAGGAGTTTTTACGTAATGTTGTCTGCTCTTGGCGCGCTGCCTTGATTGCTTTCCTCGATGGCAGCAATTAACTCATGGTCAATGAAGTCTGCGTCCATTTCGGCGTTGGCGGCTCCCTCATGCCTGAGGGGGGGGGGTGTTGCTTCTTTCTGTCTTGAGGTATTCATCCGTGAGATCATGGATGAGTTGCGTTACGTTTCCGTCATATTTGTTTTTGCAAGAGCTCTTGCGTTGGGGTTCTTTCTTTTGAGTGTGTCGATTAGGTGTCTTAGTAGTTTCTATGTCTTTTTAGTCGATAGTGTAGCCTGGAGGCGGTCACATAGCTTAAACCAGTTTTCCCGACATAGTTGTACCGCATATTCGGCCGCTTTTTTGGTGAGCTCGTTAATACGTTTTCGGAGCTTGCAATTATGCGTTGTCGCTTCCCGCTTCTTGTCAGACTGTGCCTGGCCGCCCACATGTGGCTGCGTCGGCTGTCTATGAAAGCTGTTTGGGTGGCTGTGGCTATCGTTTGCGTGAAATTCTTGATTTCTTCTCGCTGTCTTTGGCCCATTCATCATCCATCTTGCAGTCTTGGCTTGCCTCGTTACCTTCCTCTTTCTCTTTTTCTGTTTCTTTTCTCAGTCGGTCTGAGCCAGTAATTTTCGCGAGGCCTAATTTTGCCCTGATTTCTGTCCCTTCCAGGGTGATGTGAATTATGTTGTCCGATCCGAGGTTTTCCTCCGTATTGCACCAAATGGCGTCTAGGTTTCCTCGTATTAGCGTAAGGTCCGCGGTGGTGTCTCTTGGTGCCTGTTGTATTTGGTATCCCTGGTTCGTTGATAATTTTGAACTCATTGCTTTCTATCGCTTTGAGCAGTTGGTTTCCTCTTTTGGACGCATATTTGTAGCCCCATGTCATGTGGGCTGCGTTAAAGTCCCCGACCATTATAACCGGACTTGTTTTTGCTTCTTTTATGCAGTCGATCCTGGTGCCCTCGAAGTCTATGTTCTGGTTTGATGGTCGGCAGTACGCGTTTAGGATGAAGATATTCCTGTCTCCTCCCACTCTACTGCTGTGGATTTGTATGAGCGTGTGTTCGCAGCTCCGTTGGGCGGTCATATGTTGTGGGGCCGCCCCGTTGCTACGTACCATGGTTGCTGTGCTTCTTTCTTCGGGGTCCGTGTATTTGACTGATCCGGAGGGTATAAATTTCCCACTCGTTTCTTCCAAAGCTATGATGTCTAGTTTCTGTTCCAGTTTGTCTATATATAGATGTAATTCTTTTATCTTATTTTTGACTCCCGGGCAGTTTCATTGTGAAATTGTTGCTGTTTCTTTCTGTTTTTCTTTACTCTTCATTTTTTGTTTCTTGGATGGTATATTTGCGTGCCGAGCTCACTGCTCGTCGCTTTTTTCTTATCTCTTCTCTCGCTTTTCGCTTGCTAGTCATTGCCTTGGGTTTGAATTTCGCATCTAGCGTCATAATTCTCACTGTTAATTGATTCCATTAGGATTCAAAGCTTTCCATTCTTGTTGTTAAGTCGTTCACTTGTTTGGAGATCTTCGTGAGCATAGCTATGACCGTCTCAAAAGTCGGAGGAATGGCGGTTTCCGCTGTCGCTTCTTCCATAGCTACGGCTGTCATCTCTTTTTTAGTATTTTGCGTCCTTACTTGCGTTATTGGTGGCCCGACTAGCATCTGTGGCGTGATTGGTGTTGATTATGAGGTTTGCGTTGGCTATGCCTGCGTAGTGCAGGTGGTGTCTTTCTTGGCTACTTTTCTTCTAGCTATGCTATCATCACTGCTTTTGTTCTTTGATTTACTGAGCGCGTCTATGCGTTCCATTATTGCCTTTATCTGACGATTCTGTCTTTCTATCATTTGCTTGAGTTTTGAGCACTGACTGGAGTCTTAGTACTTACGAGGGGGGAAGCGGGAGTGAGGGGAGGAAAGTTGCTTTTGCTGAGAGCGATGGGAGTCCCCACCGCCAAGCCCAACTGTTTCTCGGCGTCGTTGCTCCTCCAGGGCTCCGACTTGGGACTAGAGCGGGACTACCTCTTGCGAATTCCATTTGCCCATGGCGATCTGGTGGCGCTCTTGCTTCTGTCCCTTTTTGTTTTCGAGCGATACCGCCGCTCGCCCGTTCCTCCTGCTGCCGCCAGCTGTTGCGCGGGTCCTCTGGGTGGTGTTAGTGATGATGCTATTAGTTGCATTAGTTGTTGGTCTTCTTCACTTGGGTGTTGCCTTTCCCAGCGTCGTTTGTGTATGACGTAAGGGGTCTTAAATCTTGCCTTGGATTCTTTGTCTGCGCTGACATGGTTCCTTCCGCAGAGGCTCCATTTCGGGTTTTCGCAGGTGGGATTGTCTTAGGGGTTCTTCAGCCGCACCCTCGGCATATTCGGTCTTTAGGATTGGGGCATATGTCCATCCTGTGGCCGAGGCGGCCGCACCGATAGCATAATTCTATTTTCTTGCGGTACAGCGTGCCCTCTAATAACAGCTTGCCGTACCTGATGTAATTTGGAACTTTGTCTTCGTCAAAGGCTATACCACCGTCGTTGTTGTCTTGCCGATGTGATTGGCTTGTAAGGCGGTGGGGTTGTAGTCCTGGACGATCAATTCGTTGATCTCTTGATTTGTGTCTGTTAGCGGCGCTTCTCTGATGACGCCTTCACGGTGCCGTGGGGACCGTTTCATAGGGGTAATTTCGTTTGCTGCTCCGCTGATGTTCAGAATTCTGACAGCCGAGTAGCGGCCTGCGTTCTATCTGCTTGGAGTACTGACAACGATGATATTTTGTTGCTTATTCGGGAAGATGACTTCATGAATAACTTTTCTTTGGTGCTAACTCCCGCACCTGTCAGAATGGCGCGGCTGCCTTCATATCTTGAAGTTTCTCCGACGTTCCGGCCTCCTCTGGGATGCATGACTATCTTGGGGTCTTTTCTTGGTACAAACGGCATTCTTGCCGCTTTTAGTAGCTTTCCCTTGAACGCTCCTCGCTTTGGTTGACGCGGGCTGGCGACTGCTGCTGGCTGTGCACCGTAGGACGACGTTAGACTCAGCTTGCTCTCCTGTGATTGGGTCCTTTTTTCACCGGCAACTTGCATACGAACGTTCTAGACATTTCTTCGGCACAAGTTCCTCGCCTTCAACTTGCACTCGCATGGCGGACACCATTTTCTTGAGTTAATTCTTCGCTAGGGGCCCCGGTAAGGTCGATGAACCCACCAGGGCTGCGCTGCGGAACTTCACTGAGCGCAAGGCTGCTTTCAGCGGCGTGGCGTTCACAAAAAATGTTCGCTAAAATAAACAAAAATCACTACTTTCCCACCTGAAATTTGGTAACTACGTGGTCCTCGCAACTTTGTGGATGCCGTTGTGCCGAAATTTCATTGATTAGGGGTGATGGTCCGGGCCTTTTGTCCAAAAACCGTCAAGCCGATGCGAGACACCTTTGCATTCCACCGCCTTCTGCCTTCAATACAGTCCAGTAACACTAATAACAGTTCACCATTTTTGCCTCTGAAAACATACTGTCGTGGACCACATACGAGAGTGGATTTATTTTATCTGGTACGTTGATGACATAACCACGTTTTTCTCGACTTTAATAAGATGCTGAATCATTCGTGTAGCGACAGAGGTACCATTGCGCTCTTCACACTTTTGGCCATCGGTTTGGCGTCTGGACGGTTCTTGCCTCGTTTTTGCCGGTGTTGTTCCACACATATTGGTGTCCGGCACGCGTTCTTTGACCGCCAATCAGTGAAATTGTACTTCAATGGAGTTCCTGGCCACACGGTATTCTGACTATATGTTCCGCACGTCATGGTGGCCGCAAAGGGGTAAAATGCATGTTCTATTCGTGTTCTCGTCGTAAACAACACGTGCGTGAACGGATCTGGCTGCAGCACCAGCGGACGCTTGGCTTATAGCAGGACACCGAATCGTTAGCTTTGCTAACGATTCGGTGTCCTGGTAAGGTAAGGTAGTTTTGGGTCATCAGAGTCGACATCGGCAGAAAAACGCACGAGGTTATTGTCTGGAGCTAACATGGGAGGGGCAGCCTGCGTGGGCTGAGTCTCCGTCAACGGTCATTTTAATGTCGCGTGGCTGTTGACGGTTTAAAATTCAGCCCAGCTGTCTGAGGGCCCCACATAACCTTTCATATGACCTGGAAGGCGTTAGAGGAACCATATCTGAAAGCATCTTCTTTTAGCAGCTAACACAGTTTTCATTTACTTTGTTCATTTCGCGCCTTTCTCTACGTTTTCGGTCGCTGCCTTCAGCAGCCTCATAACCACGCCATGAAGAACCCTCCTCAACAAAAGCAAAGCGTACAGGTCGCCAGGTTGGAGAATCTGGAGACGGTACTATTGCTCCTATGAGAGTTGCCCTAGAGCGGTCATTGTGTGTCTCCACCAGCTGAAACATTCTCCTTGATCAGAGGTAAGAAGTGAGGACCAGCCATGCAGACCCAGGCTTAGGACAGGGCAAGGCACTCTATAAAGGTCTCAGAGAAGCGGGATTCTAGTATCATCCAGCGGATGGTTCGGGAAACGGTTCCTTTCTGGACATGCGGTCAATTCCCTAAGTTGCGCGCCCACTAATGTAGCAGATAAAAACTCAAGGGAGGCCACGGTTGTTAGTTTGCGGGGTCATGCCTGACCAAACCGGGAATGATCCCCTAATGACAAAGCCGGTATGCTTGTGATTATGATGACTGTCCATACACAGCGGGAGGTTTACCAGCAATATTCATCATTTCTGTGAAATATCACGTCTTAAACCTTCTAAATGACACCGTACGCCTTCTGGCGGTAAGACATTGAAACAAAGAATGTCCTTTAAAGAGTAAACATTTTCAAAAGAAAACAAGAATATAAGGTCGTGTACTTAGGATACTACTTTATGCCGGTCTAAACGCTATCCTAGAATGGCTTCATAAACTGTGCTTGATATCATTCTTATAATTTCCCCTACCCACGCTCTTTAAGTATAAAAAGTGGTGCAAGTGTTTCGTGTTTACTGGGGACTCCCAACCCCTATTAGAGACTGACCCGTAAATTTCCACGTTTATTACTGTTAGTGTTACTAAAGCAAAGTAGCTTGGCTTACGGGAATGTTCTACAAACCAAAAAAGAATTCATTCCTGCAAATAGGAATATAAATGAGACGTTTATTTTAATTTCGTTGTAACGTTTACAAGCTATTAGCGGTAGCATTTAATGAAGCCCGGGAGTGCCTATTTGCGTAAAATAACATGCGCGAAGTTTTCTCCAAAATCTCTGTTCGTCGGGATAGGTACTGGTTGGCATCAACCTTAAGATTTACTGTGTAGACACTGCAATGGCCAAGATATAATCAGAAAAGCTTTATTAAGTTAACAAGCCTGTGAAATCCTGGTACATTGTCCAAAGGAACCAATTGGCATTTACAGCAAAATCATATGTCAACACGCCTAATGGCTTGAATGCATGTGACGTTCGTACCTGAAGGTCGGCAATTCGCGTTGCGGCCAAGCCACCTTTCTTCGAAATGCTGCTTAGTTTTTGGTGTAACTGATATTTATTTCTTTTTGCGCGTGTGGTTAATGTATCGAATACATGAGGTAGTACGTCATAACTGGGAAGTACATCCTAATTTTAAAGTGTCTAGTTCCAGCTACTGAGCCGCACTTCCAAATCCCACCTTAGCCATGTTGTCTTCCTTAGGTCTCTTCTTTTAAAACATCCCGCTCACTGTTAGGATATAGATTAAGCCACGTGATGTGTAGACGAAAGACTTGTGATTTGAACCTGTTTTATCGCTTTGGATTGTTCGTCTTTTGACGCGATTACTCCGATTACCACACTGGCCATCATTCACCCGGCAGAGGAAGGTACCAGGCTGATTGTTTTATTGTAGTAGGAGCCAGTTCAGCTCGCTGGTTAGCGACCTTGGCTTCTCGTCTGCTACCAGAGTTACTATTAGACATGAACCAATTGTATTTTCCACGATTTCAAGGGGGACCATTTTAAGAATTCTTCTACGAATCCACTCTTAAGCGGTAAAAATGCAGCACCGCTGCCAAAGAACTCGAGGAACGTAACTGAATGGGTGAAGCAAATATATAGGCAGATCGGCAGCGACAAGCGAAAACAACTCAGGGAACTTGCACTCCCGCGTAAGAGGTGAATGACGAAGGTGTTGTAAGTGATTATAACACAATAGTGAGTGTTAGTATTATTGTGGTGTCGGTGTTGATGTAGGTGGAATGGAATTTCAATGATCTTATGTTGAGCAAGGCCAGAGGGAACTGGTCGTTTTAATTGACGTATTTGTACGCCACTCTGCAAGCACGACTTTTCGTCTCGAGCGGATTCGTTGCACGCCGAGCATCTTGGAGAGCGGCCTCTTCCTCTGCCCTACAAACTATGCGCGGCCGGGCAATGTGGAGTCAACGATCACCTACATCAGCTTGGAAATTCACGTGACGGTTCTTTTAAGGTTCCGAGTCAATGCACACGACCACACGACGACGAACGAACAAGGGGCCTACAATATCACGTGTCTTTCTCTTTCCCATCAACTGTTCCGATGATAGGGCAAGCGCTGGAGATTTTTGGCCAATATAAGAGGGTACGGTTATTTTGACGAACATTCGCTGAATGCACGCATGCATAAGTGCTCAACATTTTCGTGCTATGTTTAAAACTGCGGACACTATAAACAAACGGTTCGCTCAACAGCTTCCCTGTTAAAATTATGCCATGCCGCCAATTTATTCCCTGGATGTCGCTGGCTTGCGGGCGGCTTCTAGCCGTCTAAACGCGAGCGACGGCGAAGGTACGTCACTGTCACTGTCGGGGCAGCGGCGTCTTGTAAAGGTTTTTTTGCTCGTTGCAGCCAGCGACACTCTCAGCTTACTCTACCAATTACTTAGGTTTTCGCGTGGCTTGTCCCCGTCGTGGCACGTGGTTACCCGTTTGCACAAAAGTGGTCATAGCCTTACAGGCAAGTACGCCGGAACTGTACATGTATATACTGATGGCTCTGTGACTGCATCCAGGTCTACCACGGCTGCTGTAATTCCAAACCTATGCGTTACCCGAGGACTCACACCAGACCACAAGACAACAAATACTGCTACTGAGTTGGTTACCATACGGGAGGAGATTCGGTTAGTCTCCCGTGAATCAGCTCGAGCTTGGACCCTGTTTTGTGACTCAAAGCCAGCACTCCAGGTCCTGAACGGAGTTATGAGGCAAGGACTTTATTATGCCCTTGCTTCGGAAGTACTAGAATTAGGCTCGTTGGCACTGCAACAAGGACATGTCCTCCCCCTTCAGTCGGTACCAGGCTTGTGCAAGGACGAATGTGCGAGGAAGAACAGACTTTTGCGGCGATATCAAAGCGGAGCCAACACCTAATGAATCAGACACAATTACGACGTTTAATATCTGGGAAGGTAGGTTTTTATTGCTATGACTATTGCCATAAACTCAGCATAGAATATTGGCGGGAAGTCCGGTAGGCGAATCGAAAGCGACCAGTTGAGTTGTGGACTGAAAATCCCCACACCCGCTCTCTCCTCAAGTTGAGACGCATCAGTCTCTACAACCACGTATGAATCCAAGCTAGCCAGATAGTCGTTCAACAAACCCGTTGGTAGACGTGTAGGCAACATATTCGCTTTGTAAGGAAAATTGTTATTAAAGGTTAGAGGAAGAGGGAGAGCTTCCCAGGACATGTGCATAACCAACGGAATGTTAATATTAAGGGGTGAAAGTAATGTCTGGGCATACACACATTGAGGGCGGTATTGGCACCACGAGTTAAAACATATAGCCGGTCGAGCCACCATCAGCGACAAATGCCTGCTGAGGGGCGATTCGAAAATTCTAAGCATCGTCAGCGCAGTTAAAAGCTTAAACCAAGACTCTAGTGCAGGCAACCGGGACTCTAATGCAGGACGTTATTAGCTACGTATTTCGGAAGGCCGAGACACAATCTCAGGGCAAGTCGCTCCAGTAGTATAAGCGGATTAAGTTTGTACATTGGCGATCCCGAAAAGAGAGCACTGCCAAATTCTAAGAAGGGGCGCACGTACCCGCTGTAAAGGAATATCAGAAAGCGTCTTCTTATCCAAAACTTCCGGTTGCTAATTCTTCGCAACAGGCCAAGTGCCCGTTCCCCTTCGTCGTAATATGCTTTATATGATGCCGCCAATCAAGCTTACTCTCATAAATATAACCCAGGTATTTTAAAGTTGTTACTTGCGGAATAAACTCCTCTTGGTATCTGAGGCAGAGGGTAACAGGCACTGATACGGGGAAAAGAAGGACCGTGCACTTGGCAACTTTTTTTCGACAAATTCAGACTTCACAGCCACCTTTCGACAGAATCTACATAATTTTGCGACACCTGGTAAAGCTCATGGATGTTCCGTGCTGCTGCGAAAAAGGCTATAACGTCCGCATAAACATAACCGCAGACTTCATTGCTGGCAGGAATGCATCTCACCAGTATGTTACAAGGAACCGTAGAAAGCACGGACTCTTGTGGAACGCCCCTTGTCTGATGTAGTGTGGAAGTCTTAAAACCATTTTTCGAACAGAAGAACTTGCGACCACATTAAAACTGCTCAATCCATGAAATACTGTAATTCGGTCTTTAGTTTAGCTATAATGAAAAACACTGCACCCGCTGTGTGCTGCACGTACAGATCCTCCTTCTCGTCCTCTTCCTTGCGTGGCTCATCACAACCACGTTACATTTAGCGCGATGTTCAAATACAATTTACAACAGGGACCTTGGCCAGACGCACAGCGTTCCCACAAGGCGTTTAAAGCTTTGAGGACATTTCTCCGCAGCACCGGCCTCTCAGCGGTACTGTAGTTGAGGCCAGTCCAGCTGAACTATAACGCATGCACAGTATAAGCATAGGCATCTTCTGTACATAGCCATTTGTTCATTTCTCTGCCATCTTCATCTCTCTCGTCCTCTATACACGTTCTTTCCTCTCCTTTCTCTTGCCATATCCAGAATAGCAGGCCAAATAGGATACAATCAGGCCGACCTTTCTGTGTTTTTGTCATTTCAATAAAATTCCTCTCTCTTTTTACCCTAGTCTGTCGACATTGTGTCACACGGTCGACAGCGCGGCGCCATTGGCGGGGCCACATTGGAGACGTGACGTCATTCGCTATGACTGGCCTTCTAGAACAGGTTTCTTGCCGTGGGCTTCGGTGGTACCCATGGGCAACGCCGAGCGCCGGTGCTGCTTGATGAGCGAATTTCAAATTTTTGAGCGTGGCTATAAATTGGGAGGTAGCATCCGACTAGGCAGTGTTTGCCACACTTCTGAAAATATTTGATAAAAAAATGCCACTAAACCTTGTCTCAGCGGCCCTTTACTTGGCGTGCGTCCCCTAGATTCCCGTTCACTTGTTTTGCCCAACATAAATCTGTGCGAAGGCGTTGGTTTTTTTATTTTTTCGCACTCTCGTAGAGCAGTAAAGACTAATAGGTGAAAGATTTCACAATGTTAAAAATCAGAATTTAAGATTATTTGCCCCACGCTCATTTTAAATGGTTTACTTTTTAGTGTGCGCTAAAATGGTTGGATGCTGACGGACAAATTTGGTGCTACGATGGGCCATGAAACACAGTGACGTAAGCTTCTCCTTGATCGCTTCGTGTTTTGGCGTGCGGTGAAGGAGCTGCAGGGTTCAAGGTAAATAGCCAGCTGACGCGGTCCGCCTATTCTTCTAACGCGTGATAAGCTGTTGCCTGTTCCCTCTGCCCTCACTTGCGGCGGTGACACACGAATGCTGAATTCCCATTTACGCATGCATAGGACGGAAAATCGCATATGGTTAGTATATAACTGGGTGCGCGCTCGTGACCAAATCGCCAGTTCTACCTAGTGTGTACAGTGCCGAATGTAGACCCTTAAATTTATTTAGGAAGCTTGTTCACAACGTTCAATTTTGGCACATGGCGGATAAAACTCCAGATGTAAAAATTTATTTTTATTTGTTGTTATATGCATAAACACAGATATGATAACATCGGACGTGACTATTCTCTGTCGCCTTTTATTTAAAATATTTACTTACGTTGTCATTTAGAAATTTCAATGAGATTTGCGGCAGCAAATATCATTTATTCCTGCATAATAGTGTAACAGCGATAACATGCATGCATGCGAAGATTTGTACTCAACGAATTATTTAAAATTTGACGTCAAAGGGCGAACTTTCCTTTTGTGGCAACTTCTCAGTTGTGGCGCTGCGTTCGTCCAGGCTCAATGTGCAATGCATAATTCGATTCAACGCTAACCGAACATGAGCAGCGAAACGTATCGTTCAAGATTTCCGAGATACTTGTTTCCCCAGGGTAGGTTTCGCAAAGTGAACGGCGCTCCTTGAGGGAGCAAACAGACGCCATAAATGCTGAGACAGGGTTACAATCAATAAATGCAAACGTATTTCCGCTGCTTTTCACGCCTTGTCTCAATTGTAGTAGGCACTATACGCCTGGTCTATGGACGTATTCCGAACTGCTATGAGAAAATGATTGAGGTATAGTGGTGGTGGCACTACTGGCGTTGGCATGTTTACGTTTATTCGAGCGACTCCTTAAGCGTCCTGTTGTATGTTGCGGCGACGGCCATTGGCTACGCCTACATTAACAGTTGTGAATTGCAGGCACACACCCAAATTCCATCATCTGCGCTGATTTCAACACAATGAACTATAGAAACGTGCACAGTACAATTCTCGTGCACAATGTTTGTTGAACTACTTAAAATTGTGATATAAAACCTCTTATTGACGGCAGCATCACCTTCCTAACATATACAACAATCAGCAGTTGTATTCTCAATTTCTTTGTGTCACATAGCTTTATCCATAAATTTTCTTGGCGTCAGATTTTGAACAAGGGGCAGTGTTTACTTGCCGATTTGAAAGTCTTATCAAGGTGCAGTTGTTAGTCAAAGTTAAAGCAAAGTCGTGCGCAGAGATTGGGAAGCCTTCCAAAATGGCACTGATATATGGGAATAACCGCTGCTCCTCATGACCATGACAAACTACCAACTATGGTTAATTTTCTGAAAGAATCAGGGATCACAGAGAAGAATTGCCTAGATATATAGGCCGATCCAGAATATGAAAGGCCACGTTGCATTCGTAGGCGTGCTGAGCGTAACGCGCGATGTACTAAACTTTGAAGGACTTGCAGCGGGATCCCAATACCCAAAGACACGTGACGCCTTATAGCGAAACGTTACGTAGGCCAGCAACATAAGAGTGCTTTTTGCACAAAGTAAGATGTCCATCACCCACTAAGGCGCATTTGTCGCAATTTAAAGGGTATGCGCAACAGCAACCAGCAACTTACTCCATTGAATCCACTTTCGTAGCACGAAGGCATATGAAAAAAGAATCTGCTGAGGACTATTGTCGGCTAATGTCTACAGTAACCATGCCTTAAATATCTCTTCATTTTGTCCCAGAGTGAACACCACCCAACTCCGTAGCCGCAATTAAACCTTTTTTATACGAAAGCTGGACACGGCTATCTCAGATGTCAATAAAAATTCTTCGATAGGATATGAGGACGTGACAAACGAACTGATTTTCCATCGGTGTCATTCTGCCTGCGTACCCTTTGTAGAATGCTACTTAAACGCGGCCCTGTGCTAGTGTTTCTGTAAAATGTAAAGTAAGTATAGGTACGTTTACTGCAGTAATAAAGCCTGGAAATCAACCGACAAGATTAGACTCATTCCCACCCATAGCCTTGCTATACTGCATTTGCATAATAATGAAAACACTACATTGAAGAGCGTAATCTAGTAGAATAAAAGTAGAAACATTTACCAACATCATATGAATTGCTTCCGTAAAACAGACCGGTTGTGGACAACGTGATAGCTCTCGTGGCTTCCTGGATTAAAGGCTACCCCCAGGTACAACAACTGTTTATGTGAACGGCAGCAGCCTGTACTTCCCATAACAGCGTACAGCAGTGCCTCAAAGAGCCGTCTTTAGTCCTCCGTTATTCAAAGCTACGCTTATCCCCATATAGTGTGATCTCCTTCCGGGCGTCACAATCGCAATTTATGCGGACATCTGCATTTTGTGTGCGGAAAAGTCACGTTGTAAAACGCGACCGAGACTAAGAAAAGGTTTGATGAATGTATCTGAGTACTTTGTGCCCTAGGGTCTCCGTCTTTCTTCGAAGAAAAGCGTTGCAATGGCATCCACTGCAAGCAAATGACCCATTACCTTCGAAATCTGGGCGATCGTTGCCTGCAATGTGTGCAAACCCTTGGCGCCTGTACTCGTATCTCCGCGCGGGTACAAATTATTGTGTAGTTTGCCAGAAGTCGCTGGGGCAGCTACTGTCGATCGATAATGCAACTTTGCAAAACATATGTTCACGGCTTGCTGTGATACAGCCGGCCTGATCTGCAACGGCTGTCACCCACATGCAAAAAGCCGCTCAATGCTGCCAGGAATAAATGCCTTCGTTCATGTTTTGGCCCACCTAAAGGACCATTTCTTACTGGAACTGCTTGCCTGCAGGTGTTAGTAGACTGCAGGACGTATCTCGAATATATTTCAGGCTTATGCGGTACACAAACATGAGCCCACTTGCAGTCTGTGAAAAGAGATGACCTGCAAAGCTGCACGCCTTTGACAGAATGCACGAAACAAAACAGCTTTTTGTGTATATTACGACTGTGCATACTTCCTATCCAATTACCCGAATAAAATTTCGACAGACCGGAGCTTTATGACAACGGAAAAACGTACAGCTGTCTGTTTCTGAACGGCGTCGTCGGCATTTTACTGTTTGTGTAACACGCCAACCCATTACACTGAGGCCACTGGGGCACTGTACCGGTGGCATTAGGGTGTTTGACGGCCACCTTTACACCTCCCAGAAATACAACGGACATGTCATCAGTAAGGGCACGAAAACTTTTGCTTGCTTCTGCTAGCCCCTCCCTTCACCCCCAGGCGTGCTGGCTTAAACCGGCAACCCGTCATGATCGGGTGCTTAGAAATGAAGGATAAGTTCGCACATGCCGCTCTAAAAGGCCCATAAGTTGAACAAGTGATATTGGCCCACGACTGTGTTCTAAGCGGATTCGTTGCTGTTCATCCGGGAGCAAGTTGCAGTTACTAGGCAAGCTTGTACTAGAGGAAGAAACGTCACTGGCAGCGGCTTTCCATTGTTCTCGCGACCACTCGCGCTTGTGTTAGGTATGATGTATCTTCAGTTTCCGTTTTTCTTTAGCCAAGCTAACGAAGTGCGTACGTTCAATAGTGAATTAACACCTCGAAGGCCTCGACCTTTATGTAGGAGCCACAAAAGTTGGTGCCCCTGTGCTACTCAGTGCTAGGCATCTTATTGTCTGTGCAACACAGCAACCCGTACCAAAACCACTCGATTGCAGAGGATAGCTGAAAGGGGGGAGTTAGCCATCAGTCTCCCACATTCAGATCTCACAACCCCACAACGGGTTCTTCATGGGTAGCAGCATTAAGCCCTGCTGTGCGTGCATGGTCCCTCCCTTCGCCCCCACCTGTGCCTCCACGACCGGAACCCGGTGGTGGATGCACAGGTAAAAAAAACGGTGAAGGGAGAGAGAAAGACTATATGTGGCCAGACTAACATATCTCTAAAGTTCTTCGTCCACAAAAACTATGGCGAGCTGAAGAACGGGGGCCGCAGATGCTACAGTGTCGCTCGGAATGGCTTTCAAGCTAAAAAAATCGTGTGCTCACGCCACAAGTCCAAAAGGGCAAGTTGCTTTCAACCGGCAGGGTTCGCAGTTTGCGGTCCGGTGGAATATGAGGCTATGCCAGCAGCGGCTGCATCCTCGGCGGCAGCGGTGGGGGGAGCTTTCGATCGTTTTTACGCCTATTCGCGCTGCTGTTATTAATCCGCCATCACCTGATAACCGCGCTAAGGTCGCTGTCAGCCGAATACGCGACTTGTCAAAGGCGGATTGTTGGTGGCAAGGGGAATAACCACTATGATACCCGCTGCAAAAGAGTCATCCGCGGTAGTGAGGGTGAGCGCCGGAGCGGTGCTGAGTGAATCGGCTACACGGCAACGTAAACTGGGGGGGGGGGGGGGGTTGAGCTTCGCCGAAACTACAAATTCTATAAGCATCTTCGTTCCTCCTTAAAGATGATAAATTATGCCATCTTATTTTTGTTTTGGACACTATAACCCCTGTTCGTAAAGTTACATATAGACTATGCATAAACGTATCTGGACTCACCTCCAACCAAGTTACTCCTCCAATTTGCCTCCTTCAAAAAACACTTGCCCGTACCATCCACTAGCATATACCCCTCTACATCACCGACCGCAATTATCTAGTCTGCTTCTCCTGGCACCCAGTGATACTATCCCTGCACACTGTGCCATCATTGTGAACTTTCTTGTTCCCAAAGAAAGCAGATCAGGCAGCCAAAAAACAATTACGACTGCGCAATAGGAGAAATATTTTCTTAACTAAGACTGGTGATTCGAGACTATTTAGCAGGGAGAAAAGCAGCTTCTGTGCTTTCCCAGAAACCAGCACCCCTTCTTGCACTATATGGATCCCTCTTGGCAACGACGCTGTCTGCGCGAGTTTCACGTCGACTAGAGAGTTGTGTTTTTATTGATTACGTCTTAACACAGCTGTCACAAATGCCTACCGTTGTAGCCTTGTCATAACATTTGAACATCATTGTGACAACTTCCGTTTCCAAGAAGCAGTTGAGCAAATCTCACTGGAGTTCCCTGCATACAGTCAATGAGGAAACAACCCGGCAAAGAAGATTGAGTACCTCAACAACGGTTTCCTAACTATAAAAGCACTTATGGAACCATCACCATCTCCCTCGTCTAAGTGGAAAGTCATAGTGGCATTATTAGATTACCTCCATAACTTCAGTGCCTCTGAAACGATATAGACTAAATATACTCCCATTATGCAACGATCGGTGAACTTTTTACGTGCCACATACTCACGGTCTCAAACACATATTCTACCTCCCTTTTCAGACCATTTTACTTCGTTTATTTCTGTTCTTTTTCTCTTGTTGCAACCCTACTTTCTATGGTACTTGATTATCTTCTTCCCATCCCCGAAGAGTGTGATGTAGGAAACAAACTGCCGCAGACCTCTCTCCTTTAATAACTAGCTATCTCTTTTTCTCAGCCCCTCTATCTGTCTGTCTTTCACTCTGTCTGTATGTCCATCTGTCTGTCTGTCTGTCTGTCTGTCTGTCTGTCTGTCTGTCTGTCTGTCTGTCTGTCCGTCCGTCCGTCCGTCCGTCCGTCCGTCCATCCATCCATCCATCCATCCATCCATCCATCCATCCATCCATCCATCCATCCATCCATCCGTCAGTCCGTGCGTCCGTGCGCGCGTGCGTGCGTGCGTGCGTCCGACCGTCCGTCCGCCCGTCTATCCGTCCGTCCGTCCGTCCGTCCATCCGTCCATCCGTCCATGCATCCATCCATTCATCCATCCATACATCCGTCCGTCCGTCTGTCCGTCCGTCCGTCCGTCCATCTATCCATCCATCCATCCATCCATCCATCCATCCATCCATCCTTCCGTCCATCCATCCATCCATCCATCCATCCATCCATCCATCCATCCATCCTTCCGTCCATCCTGGGTGTTCCAATACACGGCCGTTGACGCAGGGAATACGTGTAGAGAATACTGCTGTAGCTCTTGTTTTATTAACGCTATCTCCAAACAAGTTAAGAAAACACTATCCTCGTATATTACTGAAATGTTCGACTCAGTTTTTCATAGTTTTTCTTGCAATGTGGATCACAACGAAATTGTAAATTTTGTACCATTACCGTCTCCTGTCAATACATGCACTTATGCTAGAAGGAAGCCGATGGGCTCAGCATTCTTTGCTTCAGTCGAACTTTAGTGTGTCCAAGTTTCATTCAGCTAATTATCTAGAAATTGCGCTTATAGGGGTGCGTCATCGACGGCGGCCGCCTCCGCTTGTCATCCCTCTTCACATGGTGGTGGGGTACGGCATCGTGAATTTTTTTGCACGCGTTGTTCCTTAACAACATACATAGTGCCTCACATTCATTCTATCAAGCCGGGAGTGGTATTTATAACTTTGATACTTTCCTTGAGAGCCAAAATTTTTCGTTGGTTCAGATATCCCTTAATTGCTTTAAAAATAATAAAAGCTCCGAGTAATGCGTAAGACCTGCAGGTAGCGAAGCCGGACGCAACCTTCAAGACCATCACGAAGTTTTATATCTACGATTGCAACCGATTAGCTTGTTGTTCACGGCCACAATGACGGTTGCTCCATAGTTGTTGCGGCAAGTGTAAACTTCTCTCAATTTTTTGAAGTGATAATCATTGGATCTTTTGGATTGGATTTTTTTGAAGTGATAATCATCGTCTGCTTGCAGGGGCGTCACTATGACGTGTTTTGCTCGCTCCATGCATGTGTTGCCACGATTATGACACGCGCTGGTGTTTTTGTGGCCAGTTTCGGCAATCTCCTTAAGTGGGTATTCTTGGCTCAGCAATAGCAGGCCGAAGACGCTGGAAAGTCATGGCACCACCACCACCACCACCACATGGGTGCTCGGCATTTTCTTGGATTGATCACTGCCAGCCGGTCGCCGCAATCTTCGCTAATCTCCCTAAGTAAGTGGGCTTGGCCTGACAAACGTCCGCAAGGCACGCTGGGCGGTCCTCGAGATTCAAGGACAGAAGAATGCAAGGCATCTTCTTGACACGTCGCGTTGGTGTTCTGCTGCGATTCCTCACGCGTCTTCTGAGGCTGCTACAACTGCACACCGGTACCGTGAATGCATGGTTGGTTTTGCGACACAATTCGTGGCCGCAGATTTGGCCACACATTTCGAGGATGTAAATCAAGTCTTAGGTGCATAAAGTGTGCAGACAGTCATGATACGCAATCCTTTCAATCAGACATCGAAGTCTGCTTTCTCTTTAAGGGGGCCGACGAAAAAATGTATTCCAACTGCCCGGCCAAGTCTCATGAATGTTCCCTCTCCGAGATAATGATGAGAACCCGCTGCTCTAGGATTGAGGCTTCGTCTCTGTTGAAAAGTCGTACCCAGGGTTATGCGGCAGCACTTCACAAAACAAGTGCTGCTGCTGATGCCGCTTTATAGCCACTGTAACTACAATAATTGATAAGTCCGTCCCGCAAGTAATTCAGCAAGTGGTCATTCCGCTTTCTGAGGCTGTTCTTACGCTTAGTGCTATGACAAGCCTTTTGGCGAAAAAGTTAGGAGGCTCACTACCGGTTGTTTCTACTGACAACGACGCCAAATATTCTACCTTTTAACCTCAACTTGTAACAAATTCTGAAAGACATAACACCCAGGCTATTGCAGGCTGCTTCTCGAGGAATACAGCAATATCAAATTCACACTACGATATCGATTAACCGGTCGCTCCGAAGGGAAATCAGGTTGTTAGTAATGACAAGGTTGGAAGAGCTGCCCCGGGTACCGACATCGATGTTTCCAATGTCATGGAAGTGAATGACGTTTCTGCTACAAAGATACTCCCCACAAAACAGAAGCGGAGTATCTCCCCTTGAGATGAAGCTTAGCATGCACGTTGGAAACCCGCAAGCAAAAAGCGTCCCCTGCGACTGCAACTAATGGCTCGGATATACTGGGGCCATTGTTGCGTCCACAGCCCACAAGTCAGTATATCATTTTTGAAGGTTGTGCAGTGGAACTGCCGCTTTGTTAATTCTTGTTTTGCTGATCTCAAGTATCTTCTTTAAAATTACCGTCCTGATGTTGTCCCCATAAAGAATCCTGCTTTACCCAGGAAAAATATTTCATTCGCGATATTATCGGTTCTTTAGGTTAGACCGAAGTAGTACAGGGGGTGGCCTAGTAACAATAGCTTGTTGAAAACTTTGTCATAGAGCATTTACTTTGTTGTAACTGATGTGTCCCAGTGGCGACGTTCTCGTGGTAGACTGGGTTCTTCATAGAAATCTTCCGATCTCCCTCATCAATCTGTATTTTCCGGTAGGCTTTCGTAGAGTAGAGAACCTGGGCAGTTATAGCCACTAAATCGAGAGTTATTGTCGTAGGTGATTTTAATGCCAAACGCGGATCTTGGGGGTTGAAAATGGATTCTTGTGGTTTAGAGCTCTGGCACCGGCTGGAGGAGAATGGTCTTTATTGTCATATTTTCCTGGCAATTATATTTTCGGCCGGGATCTCGATCGGCCTTGGACTTGTTCTTCTCCTCAGGCAATATACATATCGCGTCCTCGGTCATCAAGTAGTGATAATTTTCCTCTTGAGTTTACATTTGGCATTCCCTAATTAGAATTAAGCTCAGAAAGCGACAATTTATAAATGGTCGAGTTTAGCAGGGGGAATTCGTAGATTCTTTTATATCAATGCAGACCACTAATTCCATTGTAGATGCTCAGCGAACGATGGAGTCTTTGCAAGCAGCCGAAAAAACATTGAGTTCACGGTCAATTGTTCCGCACAACTAAGGTCTTTAACTGGTGGAACTATCATTTAATCGTAGCACAAATTATCGCAATAGAAAAGCAGCTCTGAGGTCTCTTCTGCACCAGCACTGGCCAGCAAATTGTATAAACTATGCGTACATGACAGGAGTTTTGAAAGGTACAGTTGCCATAGCTAAAATGAATTACACAACAATAATCAATCACTTTCGTTCCAAATTTAAAAATAAAGCAGCGCTTTATAATGTTGTGGAAAGCAATCGGGCGGTTTCTGTCAAGCAGTAACAGTCACCCAAAGTCTTCACTTCTGCTAAAGAGGCTCAGTTTCTTAAGCGCTTTGGTAGAGGACTTGCGGTTCGGTTTTCTTCTTGTTGTAGTAACTACCGTCTTATCAGTCCTGCAGAAGCGGGTGATTTTATGCCAGTCTCCTCTTTTTATCTGACAGAGGCCTTGTTCATCACACGATCGCGGCGCTGGGGCTTGATGGCGTCACTTTTGGTGCTAAGAAATTTTTAGGTGAACTATTCAAAGCGATTCTATTGCATGTAACAAATTCATCCCTAAGGTTTGGTTGTATCCCGCTCAACTGGAAAGTTTCCAAGCTACTTTTGCTACAAAAAAGCCAGTCCAGGGTTTTGATTTGAACAACTTAAGGGCAATTGCTCTGAACTACAACATGATAAAAATAATTGAACGAATACTTGGCTGAAACGGATGTCAATCATCTCTTATGGACGTGTGCAAGTACCAGAACATCTCCGGACAGTTCGCTCAGAGTGGGTGGTCTTCGGTGGGATAAACCGGGGGACTTCAACCGGTGGGTGCACGAAGACCGCTACTGCAGGTCGCTGCTGAACCTTTTACACGAGACCGGAATCCGTGCCTACCTTTAGACTTGTACAGGGTCATTAATTTCCGAACTACCTGTGCTTTGTACACCTTCTCTTTTTTCGACCTAATGTCTTATCTTTTCTTCATGTGCCGCATGGCACAAACGCGAAATAACAAAAAAGAATAGTTTTTGAACGGATGGCTTCTTTTATGCAGGACAGGTAAGTACTTAGTCCTCCCCAGACTGGTTTTACGCGGCGATGTTCTATTTCGAAGGCTGATGTGGACTTACTGGCGAGGATCCGCTTAGCAGAAAAAGGAAAAACCGTGTGGGCACTGGAGATCTTAGATGCAGCTAATGCTTATGACAATGTCGAGCATTGAATCTCACTTAACAAACTAGCCCGCCTAAATCAGCCTGCATACCTTTTTGCTTAAAAAAGGGAGTATATGGTACATCGAGAATTCTTTTATAAAAACAGAACAAACTAGAGGTGTGCCAAAGGGATCGGTGGTATCGCCTTTACTTTTCAACATCCGTATTAGTGACATTCCTATACTCCCAGATGTAACAACCTACGTTTATGCGAATGATATGGCGTTGTTTGCGGACGCAGTTTACATTCATTCACTGAATGAAAGTTTGCTAGCCAATTTATCTCTGCTGGAGACGTGCCTCCACTGCATTCATTTAACGTTAAATGTGTCTAAGAGTCCTCTACTTGTATTCCCGGTTGAAGGACCAGTTTCAATTTCTCTCGCTTACAAAAATTAAGCCATTCCGCATGTGGATTTGCTGAAGTATCTTGGGGATACGTGCACTACTGCTCTTGATTAGCGTACACATATTAACGCATCAGTCAGAAAAGCGGAGAGAGCATATGGTCGCCTAAAAGGCTATGTGCGAAACGAGCAGGAAGTCGTTGCGGCAAACTTTTGCTGTTGTTGCGATCCTACGTCCCGCCAGTCATAGAGTTTGGCTGCGTCTTATTCTGCAGATGCTTTATCTACAAACTGCTGCCGTTATACTTGTTGGAGGGGCGCATTCTTCGATTTTGCCTTGGCCTCCCCCCGTTCGTCTCGAACTAGGTTCTGTACTTACACGCACGCGTTCCCGAACTCAGGGTCTAATTTATCTTGCTGATGGTTAAAACTCACCTCCGCGTGTACGATGCCCCCTCCGGATCAGCCAAGCCTGTATTGATTTGTGATCCGAGTTTATGTTTTACATCCCCAGGACCTAAACGTATTTCCCCCAAGTGCAAATCGTTCAAAATGCCTGAATTGTATTTCTCTTAAACTATATAAAGTTTTTACGGTATCCAATATTGAACGAGAAACTGAGTTTTTCTTTGAAAACCCCATCGCACCAGCTGCAGAACTTCTCCCACGCTCTCTCTTATCCGCTATTTTTAAGGAATATTTATCCAAGTACCCTGCTTCTTCTGTGATTTATACTGTTGCATCTTAAAGTGGTGAGAAAGCTGGTATTGGTATTTTTTTACAATCTCTAGATTGGAGGTATTTGCTACGAATCCTGGTATACACACCCATTTTATGGCAGATATTTTAGCAACAGCTCTCGCTTTATACAATCTACCGCAGCATGTGTCAGAAATCATCAAATTATCCGATTCGATGTCAGTGATATCAGCATAAACGTCCTCTACAGACTGTCTATTGCACCGCGCACTGTTGGTTTCTGTTGCAAGGCATGTGATAGAGGTACGTCCATCTTGTGCCCCTGGCCATACGGACATCAGGGGCAACTAGCTGCCGGACCATTTAGTTAATATTACAACAACAGCTTCCGTTCAGTTCAGCATACCTCATCTTGGTTTAATTGCATCTTCAAGATTGGCATTTAGACGCTACTCGTTACGACTCAAACCTATCAATTGAAGAGTACCAACATTTAAATTCGGGTGGAATTTTTATTTCTGTGATTTTCGGCAATGATACGTGATCGTCGCCGATCTACGCTACAGGATTCAAAGGCTTAATTCTATCTGTTCAATTCAGGGCTTCCACATACGGAAGTATGTGTGCGGTGTCAGTTCCCTAAAAGAATCGAACATTTGTTTCTCCAAGGTCACCGTTTCCATCAGCTAGACAACTGCTTTTGAAGGACCCAACTGAGCGTTAGGGGTGGATTTTATCCATTCTCTTATATCATCTACTGGCGCCACAAATTTGGTGTCTGGAAAAGGGGATATATACAAAATTGCATTCAAAATTTACTTTCTACTCCCGGTCGTTTGATTTGCTGCAGGGTGGTAAGTAATGTGTATTGGGGTTCCAATTATAACGAAGTTTTTTTCATGGCCTCTTTGCAAAAATGAATTAGTATTTTAGGTCCTCAGGTATTTCACCAAGCGATTAAGCTCTGACCAATCCTCCTTGTGTATACGTGCTAAAAATGTTGAGGGCATGATAATTATCACCAAAAGGCGGTGTCGTCTCCGTGAAAACCGCGCTCAGGTTTGTGCTAGACGATTTCTTGGTATTTCAACTGCACACGCAAAGACTTTCCATTTTTAAAACGCTTCGCTTTTAAAATTGCATTCAGGGTGTAAAAAATGCGGGATCGGCTAATTGTTCATTACTAACAAGCCGCTCTGGATAGTGCTCGAGGCTTGCACCTACTTTGAAGAACGCACCACAACGTTTTTCCGACGACATTTAGTGCGTAGCATTCTTCGCTGAGTGTCCCCCCAGCCGGTACTTAACGCAATTCATTTCCAAAACCAAAATGCACAATTTGCAAGTAAAACACGTTTATTTGTTGTAATAGCGGGAAGACAGATCGGACAAAATTTTAAAAACCAGAAAATATAAAAACACATTTTCACTACCAGGATCCAACAAAATATAAATGCATCTCCTATTTCTCCGGCAGGAACGGAAGAATAAAAAGAATGGGCCCGCAAGAAAATGTAAAAGTACGAATACAAATAAAGAATTGAGCTAACCATGCGATGCCGTGAATTTCTACAAAAAATGCGCATTTGGCGGAAGTAACACCTTCTGGGGTTTTATCCGCGTATTTCGTAATACTGATGGGATATAATTTTAAAAACTAACAGATAAAAATACAAAACAATATACATTTTACATAAAATATCTCACAGAATAAAAATATCCATCTTAAAGTAAACATCCGCGTATAATGCAAGTTTTTTTTTCGAAATAAACTATGTAAAATTTATGCCTCGTATTATATGTGGATCCCAAAGTTTTCAGCCGAAAATTTGCACTTTCGATTTCTGTTTCAGCGGAGGGTGCGCCATCTTGCGGTGGGCTTAGCTGGCTGTTGCTTCTCTCAGCCGGCGCCATTTTGATTGTTTTGACCACGCGAAGGTGGCGAAGGATCGGCACGTTAACCGCAAGTCTATCACGATGGCGGGTGCATGAAGACAGTATTCGGCTACAATTAAAAGAAACGTTATTTTATGTGCCGAGACAACCAGGAATTGCACCGCAGGACGGCAGTTCGGCGTCACCGAAGGCAGCTTTCGCGGGTGGAGAAAGCAACTGGTGCTTGACTGGATAAAGTGTGTGTGGTGTCGACGGCTTGGAGCACTTTTGGGGGTTCCCGTCAGTGCTCGTGTTGGACGCCTGTCGCTGCCACCTTCCCGATTCCGTGAAGAAGTTGTTGCGCGAACCCCGCACCGAACTCATTGTCATTCCAGGAGGAATGACATCCCAGCTGCAACAGCTAGACGTTTGCATCAACAAGCCTTTCAAAAACTGCAATCAGGTCCTGCTACCAAGAGTGGATGAGGTCAGGAGACCCATAAGTGACAGCTACCGGATGGCTGACACGGGCTTCCCCAGCGGTGCTTTGTGGCTGGAACGCGGATGCGTGGGCCAGCATTCTAGAGGAGCTCGTCAGTCGCTCTTTTAAGAAATGCAGCATCTCGAACACCCTTGATAGCACTGAGGACCACTTTCTGTGGGAAGACATTGCCGACAAGGCGACTTCAGGAGAGAGCGGTAGCGAACCTGACGATGACTGAACGGACGTCGAGAGACAGTGCCAGCGAAACTGACAATGACTGAAGGGTAACTGAAGTGCAAATAAATATTTTTTGTGCTCTTTACCTCGCATTATATGCGGACGAAAAGTTTTTTCTGATTTTGCTGTCCCCGAATTACCCGTCGTATTATACGAGGGTCCCTATTATACGCGGGTTTTTACGGTATACCTCGCCTCTAGAGCTTTAATAAGTGAAAAGAGTCCGGAAATTTGTTCAAACGACCATTCAAAAACACCGTAAATTAGACAGCCATGCAACGCCTTCCATTTTCGTAAAAAGAAGATTTGGCGGAGGCAGCGCCTTATAGTAATTATAGCGCTAATAGATATAATTGTTTAAACACATTTCTGAAAAACAGAAATAAAAATAAAAAAAGAATTTCATAACGTTCATCTGGCTAAACATCTTATACATCCTCCACTAGAAAAACGGGCTAAACATAAAAACCGGAAAGGCACTTCGGAAATAGGAATAAAACTAACAAGAATAAACCAACTATGCAGAACTGTTTGCAGCTTCGAAAAAACGGTGTTACCCAAATAAAGATACTTCATCGCTATTATTGTATAAATGTACATATTCGGCGAAAAGAAGCAAAATAAAAACACGAAAGAAAATATTCCACAACCTTTCCTTGCTGATACGCATCTTTATTTGTCGATATCTCGCACTTTAACAACCTGGCATACGAACTACACGCATTAGTAGAAAATACTCTTAATTTCTGCGAATTCTCTAGCTGGATAGAGTTGTTCAGCAAATTTACCGATTTCTCTCTCATCTAGGCTTGCGTTACCGCCAATGATCGACAAGTGTCGGCGGGAGAAGGTCATTGTTTCAAAACGGAATCGAGGATCTTGCAGCCACATGCGACCGCTTTCCTGGCGTGGTTTCGACAGAAGTAAGAAAAAAACACTGATGCTGGAGCCCTGAAGACGTAACAGATATGTGGGTTTTGCAGGCGCGGTCCCCAGTTCTACCCGTAGGTTATGCGCTATATCAAAACGCCTCTTCCCCCCGATTTTAGCACGACGGCCGCAAAACCGACATGTCATGCCAGTCCCGGGAGGAAGGCCTTCGCATTATCGCCTAAAGCAAACCGTGGCCTGCCAACGTCGTGATTGTTTTATAGAAGTCAAAAGCATAGTGACTATACGCGATTTCTCGAGGAAAACCAAACTGCGTTCCTGGTGTATTGTGGGGCAGTCCAGGCCTTTGTGTTTTACCATTCATGTTAGCATGCCCAGAGGCTGTTTAACCTGGCCTCCTTACAAGAACCAGCTGCTCATACGGAGCTTGAATCTACACCCCAGAGGAACGCAAGCAGGAAGGAGACTTGTTCCTGGCATTTCAACCAACCGGCAATGCAGTCACAGTCTCCGCAGATCGAAGTGGTCCAGCCGCTTCCAGAGACATCCAGACGGCGAGTGCATGACGGTACCTGACTGTCGGCCACCAGAAAGATTTTAGGCTGGAGTGGAGCTTGTAAAATTAGGCGGCTTAAAAGCTGTGGGATGTTATGGTTTGACTAGCGCCACAGTTACGTACAGTCGGGAATGCGCATGCGCACGAGACGAAAAAATCGCGGGCGCCGCAACCGGCCCGCTAGGCCTTATCTTGACCAGCCACGCTCCAATAAAAACGTTGCCGTAAACATCGATCACCACTGAAAAATTGCCTGATCCTTTGTACGACCGAAGAAACAGGAGACGTTTAAACCACAACGTAGCGTGCAATCGCACTTTGACAGTGAAAACCCTGTGGACACCACGTCTTGGTATAACGCATCGGCTGCAAACAAAATATGATGTTTTATTTAATGATGGTTCTCGAGAGGCCACCCTATATCAATAGTACAGATTGCAGAAGCCTTTTTTTCGAAGATTAGTAAGAAGCGCAAGGGGTACCACCTTTCGCACAAAATTAGCCCGAAGCTAACTTTCTCGAAGGGGGAAAAGAGTTGGCCCCTTGCATTTGCCCGGTAATTTGAGAGATAAAATTTTGTTGATTTTTACTCACTTCTTAAAAATAGTACAGGTTCACGATAAAGGCTACCTTATCTGCGAAGTTATTCTTCGATCTTAGTCATATTCTCCATTGTATTCTCAAAACATTTGAGGCATTGATTGTGATACCTGCTTCGTACTTTTGCCCTTTAATCTATTTTTGTAATAATAAGAACAGAATGTTCGCATTCTTTACAAGAAGTTGGTTTAAAGCCACTTTGCCATTGTAAATAAAAGGATGTACAATCGGCGGCGGATTGGCCCATGTGCTTGAGATAATCTCACCACTTCAATACTCACCAGCAAACAAGCGAGCAAAGGGAAGCGTTGGAGGTCCATGGTATCCTAAGGAACGCAGAATGAGAGAGAAAATTTTATTATCCGTGCATCTTCTATCTTTCTTCTGCATAGCATGACACAGCTTTGTTCTATGAAACATTCCGCTGGCACATGGGTGTGCCTATATCACGACAAAAGAAAAAGTCACGAGGGGAAACAGCGCTTCGTAGGGCGGCCAGATTACGGTACAAGCGTTTTTTATAAAGTTACGATACCGGCATCTGTCAGGGGATTACGGGGAGCGACAGAACCGGTCACGAATGGCAGCGAACCTGGTCGACCGTTGCGCGCACACTTGCGGTATTGGTTGCGCCCCAAGAAGACTTAACATCTACATGTGTCCCCCAGAAAAAATCATATACCTCGATATCCGGGCATCAACATCCAAATGAATGGCCAATAGACCCCCTCTCACCACATCAAGACCTTTGGCCTGACTTTTCACGCAGACCGCACATTTTTCACTCTAACCAAAAAGCTGAAGTACAAAACAGAACAAGCAAACTATTTGATCAGACGCATTTCTTTAAAAACGCGAGGCATAGGGAGGCGCCTGCTTCGTCTAGTCTAGGCATTCATTACATCTGCGACCATCTAAGCTATATTGTGCGCACTTTTTTTGTGACAGAGCTCGATACAGTTACTACAATATTGCGGAAAGCCTAAAACCAAGCCATCTGGCTCCCAGCAAGCACCTGCACAAAGAGGCTCGTCAAGCTTTGCTTCCGCAAAAGCAATCGAGGCCAACCTCACCAGCCAAACAGTGCGACTTAGAGAGAAGAAGTGGTCACAGTCAATTTCTTGCGGCTAAGGCTAAGTTACCCAGCAACATTCTTTTCTTGACGTAAGAAGCATCCCATACAAAATACGTCAATGTCTCATTGTTCCACCTGTACCGCACCACATACACCGAGCGCCAGACAGCAAGATGAAGGCCAGAGGCAAAGCAATTTCGAAGAAGTACAGAAACAAATTGGGCACAGTTTAGGCGATTCCGCCACATATACTGGCATTCAGGCCAAGACGGCTGTCTTAGTGATGTAGAAACAATACCAATCCAGTCCTCGTATACCAAACCACCAACCAATGCAAGTGAAGGAATCGGACATCAGTCTAAGCATGAACCAAACCATCGCTGCGGTCATCATCATGGACTCGCCGCAGGAGCTTCACAGTTTTACCAACGGAAGGCAACCCCCAAAATTCTTGTTCAATCCCCCAGACCGTTTTTCAAAATCATCCGTTCCCCGCTGTTCCCGACGTTTCGAGAAATGAGAGTACAGAAACTGCCTATCACCTAGCCAGAGAGCTATTCTCCCGAGCCACCGAAGGTGCATTCGAGCGCGTGCAAAAGATGATCACGTACTAAGAAATCACAGTACACCACTCACTAGAGCAACAACCCTACCCCGGAACACAAAGAACTCCAGAGAGAGGAGGAGCGACTCTTCAGTGCCCTACAGGCGAACGCTTTCCCCAAAAACCAGCGGAAGTAAAATTTGGCTGTAAACTTTTTCCATCGCAGCGCTGCTTCTGCGAGTATTACGGGACCCCCCAACTTATTGTAGGAAGCTGCAACCAAACACCACTTCTCGGCCCCTACCCAAGCCACAATCTTTAGAAACGAGCCTTCGCCAGCTCCACTTTCGTGTATCTGTGTCAGCTGGTCGAGAGGGTTACAGATGCGGCGTGGGGTCAAGGTATCCTTGACAGAGGCAGCCTTCCCGGATTCTACGGTGTGTTCTCAACGAAGACGCTTATTTTCTCATAGTAAAAGGAACGTCCCGGCGGCTGCGATCGAAATTTCAGTACGCTGTTCTGGATTTCATTTTCGCCGCTATGATTTCATCCATCAGGTGCCATTACCCTGTTCCTTCCCATTGCAGTTTGAAGCTTCGTACGACGCTCTGGTTTTCTTTGAGGCAATATCTGCTCACTAGCACGCAATTGCCACAATGGGAAGTATCACACCGGTATACATTCTTGCGCCGTGAAATATGTGTAGGGCTCAGGATTTCCTAAGTTGATTTTTGGAATACTTCGTAGGCCATTGTTAGCAGTTTATTTTTGAGCGCACTTATGCGTTTTTCGGAGTTTATATTTTGCAAATATCCAATTATCCTAAATTCCGATTCTATTTCACCCTAATTTAATTTGTTCAGATTACAGGGTAAATCATAGGTGTCCGCTAACACCCCTGAGTCATTTGAGCGCATTTGTATTTTCTCAGTGGTGTCAGTGGAAGTACCACGTATTTGTACACAAGCACTAAAAGGTAAGGAACGGAGGGCTCTCAAATTTTAACGGTGAAGCTTGAAGCTTGAATACACGCAAGCAAACTGTACAGGATTTTCGGAGCTGGTGGCGGGCTCCTTTCGATGCATTATTTCAACTCTATAATGAGGAAAGGAAGGAGATCTGCAAAATGCTCTTTCAACCTTTGTGCTAGAAATAGGTACAGCGAGAAGCCAAAGCGCGAAGCGAAAAAGCATTGCGACTACTGCTCAAGTTGAATGCTCCATAACTAGTCGGGCTCAGCACTGCACTCATTTCATAGCTCTAATAGTTAGAAAAATATTTCATGAGCTTGTGAGGTACTGTTACTTTTTGAAAAAGTTTATATTGGTCACACCGACCCAAGTGTAAATAACCGCTTTTGAGAACTTGCCGTTCAGAGAGAGAATAGAATATCATCGTATTTTTGTTTCGTATGACCGCTTGTAAACCTGCACCCGAACTGTTAAATGAAAATGAAAAACCTGGCATCTCACGGCGCAGGTTGTCGCAGAATGTTTTTTCTGTCCAACCAAATCGGGGTAGTTAACGTTTGGGTACACAATATACTCGTCTTGATAAGGACAGAGGAGCTGCCTAGGGGCCCAGTGGGCATTTATAGTTATCGCCGAAAAGTGCAAATGGCCAGTGGTGCTGATACATTAGGAGATATTCTTAAGTTCGAAAGAATTTTCTGATGTCCGAAGTTATATCATCAATATTTGCCACCGCACGCTCTATAGTTTGTGTTTTTCGGATAAATCCGAACTTTACAATATTTTGCCGATGAGTGTTTTCAGATTTTTTCGAAGTAATAAAAAAAAGTGGAGCCCTGGGTCTGTGTGCAGGGGGTCTTATGATGGCGTTATCAAATTTCTTTAGCGCTACATTATGTTCCAGGCTGTTGTTTTGATATCTGTGTTTGATGCGAATTACACAGACTAACAGACTGGCGGCACTTCACGGTGAATCTTCCCCACATTGAGAGCTCTTTCCCGCGTGCACCCGTTTTATGCACTCGCTGCCACCTGCACCGTTCATGACAAAGGCATCAGGATAGTTCTTCTTCCATTCTCACAAGGGGCTGAAATAAATCTGAAGTTATCGCACTTTGTTGCTGCTCTGGAAATGCGGGTTCAAATTTCACAATAATCTGGTTATTTGCTACCGAGCGTTTTTGTACTATTTATGCCATTTTGCGGAGGACATTTTGGTAACATTCCTTTAGAGCCCAAGGTGTGTACTACGGTCACATTGCACGTTTGGTAAGCAGTTTTTATAGTGAATTTATTTGAAGTAAACAATCTCCAGCTAACTTCTGGAGCGTAATCCACCAAATTGAATATACTCAGAAATGAAAGCAGCCAACATACTCCACAGGTTGTCAAGCAGCGCAGTTGTAAACAGCTGCCGGTGTTTGCAATTGCCACTTTGATGCTGCTGCGCAAGCTCAAGCGCCGTTCCTGCCCGTCATTACCGTTTGTACTTCACGCAGTAGCTAGCTGTCCGGGTTCCACTGCGATACACCCGCCCACACTCGCTACACCTACTTTAGCTCCCTTCCCCCCGATTATTTTTTGCGCATGCGCTTGTGGTAGGGTTGGAAAAGTTTTTTGTCTACACGGGATTACCGCATTTTCCTTTTGTTTAGCCATATACAGAGCGGTTAAAGTTGGGTTGACGTGTTTTTTAGACGCTTATATCTATATGAACACCACATCTACTTAAAGTTATTTGCCCAGTGCGACAAAGAATGAGGTGGTGTTTATGGGGGTCGGTGGCCTAATTAAGTAATATTCGATAATTACCCTTTTAGTTGTTTCAGTAAATACCCATGCTTGTATTAAAAAGTTAAGCGCAGAAATAACTCCCCCTCGCTCCCTCTCCGCGGGCAAATTCAAGGAGCAACATCAGTTCCCATTACTGCAGTTTGCGATTGCAACACCCAACAAAAAAGGGTGCCGGTTATCATTTTTGCCTCCGCACGCTGAAGGTATCCTTGGACGTCGCTGTTGAGGTCGTCGTCTTCTACGTGCGGAAGCATGGCGTCGAGCATCGTAGTTGGCCGTCTTCCGTAGACAAGCTCGAACGGCGTCAGCTGCGTCGTCTCCTGGATAGCCGTGTTGTACGCAAACGTGACATACGGGAGCACTTCGTCCCAAGTCTGATGTTCAACATCAACATACATTGACAGCATATCTGCGATTGTCTTGTTCAGACGTTCTGTTAGTCCGTTCGTTTGGGGGTGGTACGCCGTCGTTCTTCTGTGATCCGTGTTGCTGTAGCGTAATATTCCTTGCATCAGCTCCGCAGCAAAGGCCGTTCCGCGGTCCGTGATTAGGACTTTTGGGGCTCCATGTCGCAGCACAACTTGGCTTATGAAGAACTTTGCGACTTCCTGTGCAGTGCCCCTCGGAAGAGCGGCAGTCTCTGCGTAGCGCGTCATGTAGTCTGTCGCCACGACAATTCACTTGTTCTGTGATTGTGACGTAGGGAACGGGCCTAGAAGGTCCATTTCAATCTGTTGAAAGGGCCTCGACGGGAGGGCGATTGGATGCAGAAATCAGGCGGGTCTTGTCGGCGGCGTTTTTCGTCGCTGGCAGTCACGGCAACTCCGAACGTAGTGGGTGACGTCGGATGTAAGGCGGGGCTAGAAGTACTTCGCCTTGATTTTTGCAATGGTGCGAGCTGTGCCGAGATGTCCGGAAGACGGGTCGTCGTGGCACGCTTCCAAAATTTCGTCACGAAGCTCTGCATGGATGACAAGTAGGTAATGCGTTCTCGTTCCGGGGCTGAAATTCTTCTTCACGAGGACCGAGTTTTTTAGGCTGAATGTTGGCAAGTTCCGCTTGAACGCCCTAGGCACGGCGACATTTCGTCCTTCGAGGTAGTCGATCATGACGCGCAAGTCGGGGTCGGCACGCTGCTGGGCGGCTAGGTCGCTCTCCGTAACGACTCCGAAGAACGCGCTGTCTTCATCGGAGTCTAGTGGTGGCGGGTCGACGGGGGCGCGGGACAGGCAGTCGGCGTCGGAGTGTTTCCGGCCGGATTTGTAGACGATTGTAACGTCGAACTCTTGCAGGCGCAAGCTCCACCACCCAAGACGGCCAGAGGGGTCCTTCAAATTGGTGAGCCAACACAGCGCATGGTGGTCTGTGACAACCTTGAATGGTCTACCATATACGTATGGGCGAAATTTTGAAATGGACCATATAATTGCGAGGCACTCTTTTTCAGAGGCTGAGTAATTTTTCTCCTCCTTCGACAGACCACGGCTGGCAAAGGCGATTACTTTTTCGTTACCGCTTTGCTTTTGGACGAGAACGGCACCCAAGCCTATATCGCTGGCGTCGGTGTGCATTTCTGTTTCGGCGTTTTTGTCGAAATGAGCGAGCACGGAAGGGCTTCGCAGGCCTTTTTGGAGCTCGCAGAATGCCTTTTCTTGGCCGTTTTCCCAGCTAAAAGGCGTGCTATCTTTCGTCAACAGTGTGAGTGGCTCTGCAATGCGGGCGAAGTTTGCAACGAAGCCCCGGTAGTATGCGCACAGTCCAAGAAATCTTCGCACGCCCTTCTTGTCTTTCGGCCTTGGGAAGTTCGCAATGGCCGAAGTTTTTGCCGGGTCAGGTAGGGCTCCCGCAGGGTTGACGACGTGGCCCAAGAACTTCAGCGCCTCATACGCAAAACGACACTTTTCAGGCTTCAGGGTTAACCCCGATGTACGAATGGCCTCGAGTACAGACTCCAACCTTGCAAGGTATTCGTCAAAATTCCGGGCGAATACCACAACGTCGTCGAGGTATACGAGGCAAGTGTGCCACCTCAGGCCAGCTAGCACAGTGTCCATGACTCTTTGAAACGTTGCTGGCGCCGTGCACAGCCTAAAAGACATCACCTTGAACTCGTATAGGCCGTCCGGGGTTATAAACGCAGTTTTCTCTCCGTCCCTCTCGTCCACTTCAATTGGCCAGTAGCCGGACTTCAAATCCATCGATGAGAAGTATTTGGCATGGCAGAGGTGGTCAAGGGCGTCGTCGATTCGTGGCAGGCGATACACGTCCTTTTTGGTGATTTTGTTTAGTCGCCGGTAGTCAACGCAGAACCTTAATGTGCCGTCTTTTTTCTTTACGAGTACGACCGGCGCAGCCCAGGGGCTTTTCGATGGCTGTATAATGTCGTAGCTGAGCATGCCGTCGACTTGAGTCCGGATGGCTTCCCGTTCGTGTGAAGAGCCGCGGTACGGTGACTGTCGGGTAGGTCGGGCTCCATTTTCAGTTATAATACGGTGCTTCGCTAGGGGTGTCTGACGTAATTTTGAACTCGACGAAAAACACTCGCTGTAGCGACGCAGCAAAGCCAATAATTTGTTCCGTTGTTTTTGCGGTAGCGCCGGATTCAGGTCGAAGGGCTGCGGAAGCTTGAAGGGGTCATCGGGTGTGCGTTCAAAGTCGGCGACCGCGATCACGTCACTTGCTTCTTGCGTTTCTTCGAGGAACGCGATTGCAGCTCTTTTGTTTAAATGCTGTACTCTTCGGGGAAATTAGTGACCAAAACGTGAAATTGGCGTTGCTAAAAGTGCGCAATGCCTCTTGCGACGGAGACACCGCGGTCGAGAAGCAACCTTCGATCACTCTCTACGACAGCGTCTATGTCAGAAGCAGCATCCTCACAGTAGACGGCGATCATAAAGCTTGCGCGGGGTGGCAGGGTGATGTGATCGTCGGCGATCCTGTCAGCAGCACGGTGATCGGGGTTCGGCTGCGGCGTCGTGCAGTGATCGGAGGAAAAAGTTATCGACTTGGTCTGCAGATGAATTACTGCGCCGTTGTCCGTCAAAAAGTCCATTCCGAGAATTACGTCACGGGAGCAGTTAGGCAAAATAACGAACTCAGCAGGGTACGTGGTGCCGCCTATGGTGACGCGTGATGTTCACGTTCCACTTCGCGTTACGAGATGGCCTCCTGCTGTGCGTATATGCGGACCGTCCCATGTTGTCGTAACGTTCTTCAGCTTTGACGCGAATGAGCCGCTCATTACCGAGTAGTCGGCTCCCGTGTCGATGAGGGCGACTACGTCAAAGCCGTCGATGGACAACTGGTCGTCGGACGCCGCTTTCCTCGAGTTTCTGGTGCGTCGGGGCGTTGTATATCGGCTTGGTGTGTTGACGGTCGGGCACCATGCGTCGTCTTTGTCGTCATCTTCTCAGCGGCAGGCTCTGTCGTTTCGGGTACGCCTCGCATCGTGTCGTCGTCGGGTTCGGGAGTCGCGTCCGGGTTAGATCGAGTCGTTGGGCTGCAGGTACGGTGTTCGGTGCGGCCATGTGTCGTTGGAGGGTTTTCGTTTTTTCGCCGTTCTGCAACTTCACCTCCAGAAGTTGCTGCTTTTAGTTTCCCCCGCGTGGGCTGGGGGACCTTCCACGTGAGAAGTCAGCGGTGTTATGGCGGTTTGGCGACTGGTACCGGTAGGGCGACGGTGAAAGGTTGAAGCGGGCTGGTCCTCGGTTGGTATTGGACAGGTATTCGTCGATTTCAGTAGGGCGCTGGCGGGGTCGGGGGCGTGGTGCGTCGATGAAGAATCCTCGCAGACCGAGCCTCTTGTAAGGGTAGCGACGGTAGATGTGGTCGGCCTCTCCGCAGTGGTAGAACAGCGGGCGATTATCGGGCGTTCTCCACACGTCGGTCTTCGTTGGCGTCTGGTATTGGTCTACAGGGCGTCGGGCGGGCGGCATTGGACGGCGGTACGGCTGGGCCTCTTGACGACTGGTTGTAGCAGGGCGGGGTTGATGAAGAGCTGCGGAGTAGGTCATCGCTTGGCGCTGACAGGGTGCTTCTGAAGGCATAGAAGTTCCCAGCGCCTGCTGAACCTCTTCACAGATGACGTCAGTCAGAGAAGCCACTTGAGGTTGGGGCATTGTTGGAAAAAGCTTGTGAAGCTTCTCCTTGACCACAGCTCGAATGGTCTCCCGCAATTTATCGGAGCTTCCAGTTGCGGCACCGATGGTCTCCGAGAACAGCGCTTTGACAGGGCGGTCGTACTGCCTCGTTCGAATTTCTAGCGTCTTCTCCATCGCGGCCGCCTCAGACGCGAATTCAGCCACCGTCTTCGGCGGGTTACGGATAAGACAAGCAAAAAGCTCTTGCTTCACTCCTCGCATTAGAAACCTGAGCTTCTTTTCTTCGGTCATTTAGGGGTCCGCGCGGCGAAAAAGTCGCTTCATCTCCTCAACGAAGATCACGACACCTTCGTTGGGGTGCTGCGTTCGAGTTTCAAGCCAAAGCGCAGCTCGCTGTTTTCTCACAACCGTAGTGAAGGTCTTAAGGAACTCCCTTTTGAATTGAGTCCAGTCGGTCAAAGAACTCTCATTGTTCTCGAACCAAGTTCGAGCAGCATCTTCTAAGTAAAAGAAGACATGCCGGAAAGTTTCTTCGTCGTCCCACCTGTTGAAGATGCGGACGCGCTCCAGCTTCTCCAACCATTCTTCGGGGTCTTCAGCGGGGGCTCCCCGGAACGATGGCGGTTCCCGGGGCTGCTGCATGACGATTGTCGAAGTTGTTTCTTGCACCATGGTGTTGGTTGCAGCGTTCCTTCTCTTGGGACCTTCTGGCATGAAACCGAACTCGGGTAGCAATCCTTGCAGTCGGCGGCTTTCTCTGGTTGCGCTGGCTTGGCGGCTCCCAGATGTCGTAGAGAGCATAAAGGGTGAGTACCCCGCACCTCCACCAGATGTCACGAAGCCAAGGACGACGCAGTTGTCTTGAAGGAGAAACAAGTTTATTGGAGCGAACTTGTGCTCCCCTAACAACTCAAAAGAATACAGAGGGGGCAACCCAGCGGTCAACAAAGTGACTTGCGTCGGCGAGCGTCGCAGAATCGAATGCCGAGGCGTCTGCTCTGCAGGCTTTTTATCTTTCGGCGCGAGTGTTTGTGGAACCGTCGATTGACATCCAGAACATTGTAGATCACAGACGATTATTCTGGGCTAGCAACGTTAGGGCGAAACAGTTTGCTTATCTGAATGTGATAGCCTGTGCGGCATAAAAATGAAGAATGGAAGACGCGCTTTCCTTGAAACGCGATAATACAGCCGGGCGTGGCCCGGAAGTAAAAACAAACAATAAATAAGCAAGCCCACACATGGTTCGCGGCAATACTAAACACCTTACACTGCGGGCACGTCACAAACAGTGGAAGGTTTGCGTTGGTCCTCACCGTCTTGCATGCGTATTTATGCGAACGGCAATTTTACAGTGCAGCGCGATATCTGGGAATAAGGATGCGACACAAAATGTGCAAAAGGAAACTGTGGAGGCACACGATACTGTGTAACCGCAAAATACAAATATGACTGCTTACTGCAGCCACAAAACAGTTCATTGTTATATTATAGTTGAGTAGCAGACTGACATCATTAATTATCACCTCATCTTGTTATCCCCGGGTTTATTAACCATAATGTAGAGGTGGGTTTCAAGTGGATCTAAGTGCTTTATGTAAAAAAGGCACGTAAACCTAACTTCGATTACCCTTTATATTTTCCCTTTCAATACAGGATCACATTGTTGTAGGTTATCACCCACTTCATTATTAATAAATTCAAATGCTACATTGATGATCGTTGGATGTTTATGGCGCAAGGCCAACTGGGACAAAGAGCGCCAAAACAATAGTCGATGATAGGGGTGAAACCTTAAACACTAAGTAAAATCAGCAAAAACAAAAGTAAAGTCACAAAACTACAATGAGCATGGCTGGTGTATAGGGCCAGATTTCATGATGCGTGATAGGAAATGAGGTTTAAAAACTTGACGTCGGACAAATACTCAAACACACGTTTCACGGAAACAATGGCATCATCACCTACGAAAAACGATGGATGTAGGGGAATATGTTGTCTGTAGAGTTCTCTGAAGTGTTTGTGTCGTGTTGTGTGAAGTGCCTTGCATGTGATTAGTAGGTGCACTACGGATAGGGCCTCTCCGCACCTGCCGCACCGGGGGTCTAGAAGATCCCGTCAGCAGATACGAGTGAGTTGCATGGGTGTGCCCTATCCGCAGCCTACCCAAGGCGACTTCTGTGTGTCTGTTGCGTGTGTCAGTGGTGTATGGTCCCAAGCATGGTTTTATAGCGTGTAACTTGTTATCTGTCTGTTCACTCCAGTGTGTTTGCCATGTTCTACGCAAGTATTGTCTTATGTGTGGCTTGAGGTCTGTATATGGTACGGTTGTTATGTCTACAGTGTTCCTGAGTGCAGCAGCAGCTGCTCTCTCGTCTGCCAACTCGTTTCCAGCGATCCCAGCGTGTCCTGGGACCCAGCAGAGGAGCAGCTGATGCTTCTGCGCATACACAGACATGATAGATTTAAATATAAGATTAACTATGTGGTTTTTGGGGGGTGTATGCGATGACAGTGCGCGAACAACACTCAAGGAATCTGTGTAGATGATAGAATTGGGAATTTGATTTTCAAGGATATGTCGTACAATCAGTAAAATTCCGTACGCTTCTGCTGAAAAAATTGTTGTGTGCACGCTCATGGTTCTGGATGCACTGAAATCCGGACCATGAGCAGCGCACGACACCATAGTAGAGGTTTTAGAAGCGTCACTGTAGAATTCAGCACGTGGGTATTTGAACTGCAAAGAAAGAAAGTGCTGAAGTATTGCAGCTCGCGGTACCCGATTTTTGTCAAGTTTCATAAAAGAAAGGTCACAGGACACAGGGCGAACTTGCCAAGGCGGTAAAATGTTTAAAGAGGATGACCTGTACACGTCTAAAAACGAAGCGCTCAGATCCGAGGCTCGCTCTTTCACTCTAAGTGAAAAGGGCAGACGAACGGATGGGCGATTTACAAAGAGCAGAGATGTGGATGTATCGTTAAAGACAGGATAAAAAGAATTGATTATTCAGCGATGAAATTTTAAAAGCATAAAGTAAGTCCATGTACGTCCGTTGGTTCTCAAGGCTCCACTTATTACACTCGGCATACAGACTCTCAGCAGGGCTACTGCGGTAAGCACCCGACGAAAGACGAAGGCCCAAGTGTAGCACTGGGTCAAGAATTCGCAAGGCTGTCTTAGTCGCCGACCCATACACCACACTGCCATAGTCCAAACGAGACCCAACCAAAGCAGTATACAAGCGAAGCAAGAGTTCTTTGTCGGAACCATAGGATTGGTGGGAGAGAACCTTAAGTATATTCATTGTTTTGAGACATTTATTTTTGAGTTCCTTGATGTGGGGAATGAATGTGAGTTTGTGATCAAACACCACACCTAAGAACTTGTGCTCCTTATGCACAGGAAGCGACACGCCATTAAGAGTAATGTCTGGGTCCGGATGAACCCCGCGCTTCCTGGAGTACACAACGCAGGAGCTTTTTGCAGGATTCAATTTAAAACCATTCTTGTCTGCCCAGCCGGCAAGTTTCGTTACACCAAGCTGGACTTGACGTTCGCAGATTGACATATTACATGATTTATAGGATATCTGGACGTCATCTACATACATGGAATAAGAGATTGTGGGTGGCAGTGCCTTACCAAGAGAGTTCATTTTTACTATGAAAAGAGTGCAGCTTAACACACCACCTTGTGGCACGCCATTTTCTTGCACGTGAACCCTTGAGAGTTCACCACCGACTCTCACTCAAAACGTTCTTTCTGACAGGTAACTGACAAGAGTGTTTAACATGTTACCCGACACACCGAATGACTTTAGGTCACTGAGGATCCCGTACCGCCAAGCGGTGTCGCAGGCCTTCTCGAGGTCGAAAAACACCGTTACACAATACTGTTTATGAACGAAGGCATCCTTTATATAGGATTCAAGAGATACGAGTTGATCGTTCGTGGATCGCCCCGCCCTGAAGCCTGACTGGCAGCTCTCGAGAAGACCATTGTACTCGAGGAAGTATACGAGCCTGCGATTGATCATCTTCTCGAGAAGCTTGCACAGGCAGCTCGTCAGGGCAATAGGACGGTAACTTGAGGGAGACGACGGGTCATTTCCCTCCTTCAGGAAAGCTACAACTATAGCCTCCTTCCAAGAGTTTGGAATCTGCCCCGAAAGCCATATCTTGTTATATAGGTGTAAGAGTGTTAGAAGAGTGTCTGCGTGCAGGTATTGTATCATTGTATATGTGATGTTGTCTGGGCCTGGAGCTGAGGGTTTGCACGTGCTCAGAGCAGCCCTCAGCTCATACAGTGAGAACTCTGAGTTATAAGAAGATGTTGACCTATTGTTATCGAGTATAGGCTTCTTTTCGGCCGTTTGTTTGTGTTTCATGAAGGTGTTTGTGTAGTGTGCTGAACTGGACACGTGTTGGAAGTGTTGTGCGAGTGTGTCAGCCTGGTCTACGAGTGTGTCCCCTGTTGTGCTGACCAGAGGCAGGCTGTGTGTTTGTTGTCCTTTGAGTTTACGTATTCTCGTCCATACTTTCCGTGTGTCTGTGTAGGAGTTAATTGATGTTATGAATGTACGCCAACTATCGCGTTTTGCCTCACGGCGCACACGTTTTCCGAACGCCTTGGCCCGTTTGAACAAAATGAGGTTACCCGACGTGGGTTACCGACGAAGGATACCCCACGCCTTGTTCTGGGCCTCTCGCGCCCGCCTACAGTTCTCATTCCACCACGGCCTCCGCTGGTTGCGCGGGGCACCAGAGGTGTGGGGAATGGACCTTTCGGCGGCGTCGAGGATGTGCGCCGTGAGCAGTTGGGTAGCTTCTTCAACGTGTAGGTATCCTATGGATGTGTGGTGTAGTTTGGATGTCTCTGTAAATGTATTCCAGTTAGCTCTTGCTTCATTAAACCTTTTATGGGAAGATGGACTGCTCGGGCCTGTACCTATATGCGTTAATGAAGTGGGGAAATGGTCACTACCATATGGGTCTGTGCCCACGCCCCATTCAAGACATGGAAAGAGAATTGCAGAACCAATAGCCAAGTCAAGACATGAGTATGTGTTATGTCCTATGTTATGGTATGTAGGCTGTTTATTGTTGAAAAGGCATGCTCCAGAAGATTAAGGAATTTCTCTATCAGGCGACCTCGGGCATCCGTTCTGGAAGAGCCCCAAGGAGAGTTGTGAGCATTAAGGATGTATGGTTCGGGCAGTTGGTCAACCAGCTCCTCGAAGTCAGAGCTCGCGAGTGAGACATCAGGAGGAATGTATATGGAGCATACCGTTATCAACCTATCAAATATTATTGTTCGAATTGCTACAGCCTCAAGGACAGTGTTCAAGGTGACAGGGTGGCATGCTAAGGATTTTCGGGCAAATATGGCCACACCGCCAGAAGAGTGTGTGCAGCCATCCCTGTCTTTCCTGTATACCAGGTAACTATTCAAGAAATTTGTGTGTTTGGAATTAAGATGTGTTTTCTGGACACACATTAAACTTGGCTGATTGGCATGCAGAATCTCATGCACGTCGTCAAGATTATTCAGAAGGCCTCTGCAGTTCCATTGAACAATGTTTTCTCTTCCCATTATGATGTGTTAGAGCTACTGGAGTGTGATTATTTATGTAGGGTCTTTCGGGGCTTGCACTCTTGGAAGGGGTTTTCTCACCTTCTCTACTGACCTGGACGTCGCTGCGATGAAAGCCGGAAGGGCTCGACGTCCATGTCGTCATCTGATGGCAAGGGGGTGGCCAGCGGACTGGGCCCCCTTGACGTGGTACCCTTTCGGGTGTTCTTTGCCTGCGCTGCCAGTGCCGAAGGCGTGGGGAGCACCACAGGTGGCACAGGCAGTGAGGCGGGGGAGGGGGTCGCTGCGACTGCCTCCGTCTCCATCTCCGTGCCCTTGCGTGTGCTTTGGGCCGGTGGAGAGGAAGCAGTGGATGCAGCGGCATCCCCAACAGACGTTGTTGCCACCACAGCCGCTGCTGGGTGAGCGGGCGGTGCGAAAGTGGGTTGGGCTGCCATAGGCAACCCAGGGGGGGGCGGGGGCGGGACCAAGTCCGACTCGCAGTACTGGGTCCCCGCCGAAACCAAACGCCGCTCCGCCCCCCGGCGAGCTGCGTCGGCGTACCTGCCCAGAGGGAAGGAGGCGAACCTCTTTCGCGCCTCTGGGAAGGTGATGTTTTCGGTTATCTTAAGGTTAATGATTTTTTTTTCAAGATAAAACTTTTCACAAGCGCGAGAGTATGCTGCGTGTGGACCCTGGCAATTCGGGCAGGTGAAGTTGGTTGCAGTGCAGTTGTCAGAGAGATGATCATGCTGGGCGCATTTGGCACATGTTGTTCTGCCTCGACGGGAGTTGGTACCATGCCCGAACCTCTGGCACTTGAAACAGCGCTTTGGGTTCGGGATGTACGGCCGGACAGAACAACGGATGAAACCTGCGTTGACATGCTCGGGCAGTGTGCAGCGGTCAAAAGTCAGGATCAGATGTTTGGTGGCTATTTCTTTGTTCTCTCTCCTGATGACGATGCGCCTTACTGCTGTCACACCTTGTTCTTTTAGGCCTTCGAGCAGATCAGTCTCTGTCTCAGTTAGGAGATCTGCCTCAGAGATCACACCTTGACAACTGTTGAGGCTGCGGTGGGGTGTGGCCCTGATCTCCAGATCTGCCATGCGGGTTTGTTTCAGGAGGATTGTAGATTGCTGCTTGGTTTTAACTTCAACTAGCACTTCACCAGTTCTGAGTTTTTTGGCGTCATATGTTTTGCCGATGATACCTTCAAGGTATTTAGAAACAAGAAATACCGATTGAGAGGAAACCGGCTTCGATTTGTCCACAGATTCCATGATCAAAAAACGAGGGTAGTTATCTGGCTTTGGGAGCGAGATAGAAGGCAAAGAAGGAAAAGATACTTCGCTGCGGCCCCTTTTAGGGGGCCGATCACGTCTGGGGGGGTGGTTTGATTTATTCATATGGCATAGGAAAAAGCAGGGAGACGGGGGTACTTTCTTCCTTGACCTTACCCTGGTAGTCAAAGAGGTCTCGGAGCTCCCTGCCTGGTGAACAGACAGGGAGCCCATCCGCCGGAGCTTGACCTGGGCTCCGACGGCCACCGTTCGTGGTTTCTAACCCTCCACCTATAAACACATCGCCACGGTTGGATCCAGCTTATGTTTGGGGGCTCGGGGTCCGCGGTATCGCCAGTACCGTCACCAAGATTACTCAAGGTGCCCCGTGCGGGGAAATGCTACATTATTTCGGTAAGATCATGCTGTTCAATTTATTGGTTTCCAAGCATATTCTGCATGAGTTGCCGTTAAACGGAAAAATACTCTACTGTATCAATAAATAGGTAACCATAACAGTTGCGAGAAATTATGTAGCCTCAAAAAACACTGGTGCCAGACTGCTACGGTAGTTGGAGAGATCCGGAGAATTGGGCATGACCTTCGAATGGGAAGGTTACACTTTTAATATTGTAAATGGCACATCAGGAACGCTTCACTTTAGCAAATGCTCTCCGCCAGCTGCCTGGTTGATGAAGCAGGTAACGTAGCGATGTTTGGTTTGAATAGACGCTTGCTCTCCACGAACGATTGCGCTGGTACAACCGCTGTGACGCTGTGGCCCGACTTGCGACCATCGTTTACACCCTGGACAAGACAGCGTTCACGTGGTTTGAAAACCACGAGAAAAAGTTTAACACATGAGACCAATTCTTGGAAGAAATCAGGAAGGCTTTTGGTGATGCTGAAGCGAAAAAGAACATGGCTGAGCAGACACTCCTCCAGAGAACGTAAGTGCCCAGGAATACATGCACGACCTACATACAGGAGATACTGAAGTTGTGCAAGGTCGCCGACGCTAGAATGCCAGAGGACGACACAGTCGGGCATATACCTAAGGGCATTGCAGAAGACGTTTATAATTTTCTCATCAGCAAGGACAACATGGACCCTATTTCTGCCGTAATCCAACACTGTCGCATGTTTGAAGCGCTCAAGATTGGCCAAAGTTTGGTCGACTACCCGATGTCACAACGGTCGCCTGCGTGGAGGTCAACTCGCGTGTCGACCTTGAGTTGACCATACGGCAAATAGTTCGCGAAGAGCTGCTTCCGCACAGTGATGTTACGCGTCTCTGGACCCAATCTCATTACAGCCACTCACGGCACGAGGAAGCTCTGAATTCCTATTTTTGTACGACGCACCTGGAGTCGTTACGGCCACCTGTGTACGTAGCCGACTTTGTTGACTACGGGCGAGGTGACATATATTCTAGTACGGCACTAGATCGGTACTATCAATTAAGATGCCGTTTCCATCGTCCACAGAACGCCTACCAGCCGGACAAGTACCGGCGTGCAGGCCCTTCTAGTCACCAATTCCCATCCGGGAGAATTGAGTCTCCACGCGAGCCACCAGTTTCCTAGCGATGTGGGGTCGCCGGTCACGGCACGATCTCAGGGCACGGCAGCACTGCAGGCATGCAGATGAGTCATGCCTTCGTCTTTTTTATTCACATTATTGCCGCCTCGTTGCCACTACCACTTGACTATGGGGATCTGCGCAGACGCCAAAGTCAACCCCATAAGACTGACACGACTACGACGCAAATGCCGCTTCTACAATGGGAACCATCAACACCTGCTGGCTTCACCAACCTACAGTGACAAATCAGCACGCCTGCGCAGGTTACAACGCTGCCCTGGCGGCATTCCGGGCGCCTTCGGGGATGAAGCCAGGACAGTGGCTACCAAGCTTCACAGGGCACGGCAGCACCGCAGGCATGCAGATCAGTAACTCCTTCGTCTTTTTCGTCCAGGTGAGCAAACGCCACGGCAAATGCTTCCGATCTAGCCATCCTTGCTTGATCATGCTGCCGTGCCCAAGGCTGCTTTGTCCTATGCTTTCCGGCATGCTGTTGTACGCTTTGGTTTTACTACTTTTAAGTTCTGACGTCGAGACAAACCCGGGGCCCGACTTAGCTAAGATTGCGAAGCAGTTAGAACTTATAGATAATGACATAAAAGAGATATAAAGAGGGACGGTTAGCTTCCATTGACGTGAATTCAGAAACTCTAGCCGTACTCGACAGCAAAATATAAAAGTGTATGGGCCAAATATATAACCTGCAGAAGGAACTAACACCTCTGGAACTGAAACTATAGGACCTGGAAAATCACTCCGGGAGATCTAATCTAATATTGTACGCCATTGAGGAAGGAAAAAAACGAGAATAATGAATCTCTTCAGGACACAATAAATAACAAATTTCTGAAGAACATTCTACAAAAGAGCCTGTAGCCATTGAACAGATACACCGTGTAGGGCGAGATGCCGAAAGAAAAAAATAAACCAGTAGTCCTCAAACTGCTATATTCCCGATATAAGGCAAAAGTGTTCAAGGACTGTCACAACCGGTTAAAGAACCGAGGGGAGGACCGCGGGACGAGAGCGAATCGTTAATGGCGGATGGATCATTTCAATGACGGTTATAGTAGGAAGCAGCTGCCAAGCTACCTCCACTTTCTCTAATATTTTTAACATCCTCCCGGCGGCGGAATAAATGTAGGAAGAAGTTTGACATAACGCCTAAAGTTCACTTGTCAGCAGTCATCCATTGCTTCTGCCTTTGGAATAGACAACAGCAAAGCCTTTTAGTCCAAGTTCATGTGAGTGGTTCATTGTGACCTAGAACGATGTCATGGCCGTATTAGCCGCATCAGATTATTCTATACTTATGCTTCCAACGATGCTTGGAGCGTCTGTGGAACCAGCGCATTGATGAATCCGACCAGAAAAGGTTGCTCGTCTGAACCGTCTTCCGTCCTGGATAATGACATTGTAGTGTCCGTCCAAACTTCGTGTGACATGAGCGTGGTGTTGCCTGTCGTGTCTTAGAAGAATTCAGGTGTAGGCTGGGTCTTTTGATGTGTTTACCGATTTTTCTATGTGAGGCTTGTCCTTTCTTTTCTTGACTGTCGGATCAATCGGCAGGTTATCATGCATTTCGGTGGATCTTCATTTAGGACACGCGTACATGCTTGTCGTAGGTCCTTCCGGCTTCGCTGTTTTCGCCGTCTTCGTTTTGGGGTCGGGGCTACCGAATCCTCAACTTTGGCCTCGGAAAAGAGAATCAATTCTGTACTAGTGCTATCGCGATGTCGACATAAATTTGAACGCTTGGTGGTTGAGTCTGGGGCTGCGTGGATGTGTCGGCTCATAATAGGTGGTTTGCGGTAAACGCTTTCTGCTTGCAGGTCTTCATGAGGTTGTCCGTTGCGCATTGTGCATCTTTTCGCCTCATGAAGACTACACGAAGCGGAAGCCTTTTCTGGTGCACCCACTGCGTTGTCATTGCTCCGGTGACCAATTGGAAAAAGTTCGTTTTCAGGACTGAAATTGTCTGAACCAGAATCAGAAGCAGATGTCTCGTCAGGTGATGCCTTAATTCCTTGTTTGAATGAAGCACTCCGTTGCGTTACTGCTGTCCCCTGATGAACGTTTTTAAATGATGTCAACAAATCAATCTTCCTGTTGAGAGAGCCAGTGCTCTGTACTGCCGAGTCGTTGTTGTTGGAGATACAATCCTGTGTTTTCAGTGATATTGTTGCATTGTTATTGTTGAAATGGTTTTCCAACTCGGGAAACAATCTGTTCATTCTAAATTTGGTTAACAGGATGGAATCTTCGAATTCTAATGCGATTTGATATTCCTCGCCTAAATGAACCAAATCAACATGTTCTTCAATACTGCTGTCAAACTTCTTTAGAACATCATGTGTTTCGAGTTGGCGTTTCTTTAAGAAAATGAGCTTAGAGATTGATGGTGACTCGGCGCTTATCTAAGTTTTGATGTCGTCAATCAGTGTGGTTACCTTCTTTCGGACGAGGCTCCGTCTTTGGCAAAGGGCTTCCAGGTCCATTATCGACGTCGTTTATGTCTACGTGGTCTTCAGGAAGGATCACAGTCTGTGGAAGGTCGAAGCCGTTGTCGTTTACTTTCAGTGTCCGCGAGGCGTCCGCGGAGAATCGGTAAATCGTTGAGAGGGTGGGGTCCGCTGCAGGTCTGGCGCGTCCTCAAGTCCTTGTGTTTTCTCCGCGGACGCTTTCGGTCAATGGTCAGGAGCAGCAGTGTAGTCCCATCGTTGCGGCCACTCACGTCATCGTTGTGGGGTGGTCCGCACTCAGGTTTTCAACTGTATTATCCTTTGATCCTGGTCACGGCACCATTTTGTTAAAGAACCGAGGCGGGGACCACGGCACGTAAGCGAATCTTTAATGGCGGATAGATCATTACAATGACGGTGATAGTAGGAGGCAGCTGCCAAGCTACCTCTTCTTTGTCTAATTTTTTTAACACAACCTAAAGGGACAGACTTTACGGTAAGTGAAGACTTTACCTTGAGTACGAGAGATCAGAAGGAAGCTGTGGAATAGTGCAAGAGAAAATAAAGATGCGGGTGACAAGGTAACGTTGTCATACAAGAAATTGTATATAAGCAAATAAACGTTTATCTGGGACGATGATAACAATGACAAAGTACCAATCAAAGAACACCGGAGTCATCTGCCAGCAACAAAAGACTCTTAAGACGATACACTAACAGCACGCAATCGCAGGTCGGGACATCAGAAATCAGCTTCGTGAACGTGAAAGCTCGTAGCATACTTAACAAACTATAATCGCTAGAATACCCACTGCTGGAAACTGACCCAGCTTTTATTGGTATGACCGAAACATGGTTAACCACCGATGTATAGAACGATGAAATAGCACCCCGAAATTACGCGTTATTACGAACGGTACGGCCGACGCGGGGTGTGGGAGTGGCTGTTATGGTAAAGAAAGAAATCAGTTACACAGTTCTTCCGGTGGTTGACAGTGCGAAGGCTATTTATGTCAGGCTAATGTTTAGGTCATGCGCCCTTACTTTTGGATGCTTATATCGCAGCCCAACAAGTGACTGTGACGTCATGCATTCACGGCAAGAATACATGCAATGACACGCATTAGGTTCGCGGCTGATATTATTGGAATATTTTATTCTACCAGATGCCAACTGGCAGAAAATGCAGTTTTCTTCCACGTGGTAAGAGATTATGCTTGATATTATGTTTTCTTTTAACCTTGTTCAAATTGTCACCCAAGCGACTCGAATTGAGGGGTCTTCCTCGAATATATGAGACCTAATATTCCTCAGCGAGCACATTCCTTCGGATGAAGCCAAGATTGAAATTGTCCATGGCATATCCGGCCACAAACTTACCATATGTACTCTCCCCATTCAGGATAGCCCAGTTTACCCCCAACCTAAAATACCTTTCTTGACTTCAGCTCCGCTGACGACACTGCCATAGTAGACCTCCTGGATTTCGAAGTCTCCTGGTTCGAAGAACTTTCAACGGACAGCATTACTGGTATCAAAACGCTATGGCAGGACTTTAGAGAAATAATTTTTCATTGCTTACATAACTACGTTCCCCATTAGGTTAAAAAAAGCCCGAAAACATAACCCGTGAATAATGCGCGACATAATACATGCTAAACGTAAAGTAAAACGATTGAGAAATTTTTTGAAAGCAAAGTCTGAATATTCTGCGTGAAACAAGCTTTCTGACGCACTTCACGACATGAAGACGAAAATAAAGGTAGTCAAAATCAAATACTTCAGCCGAGTACTCCCGGGCTTTGTAAAAAGCTCTGCTAGAAAGTTTTGGAACTACGTAAGCCCAAAAATCAAGAATAAAGGTAAAAACCCAAGACAAAGATTCTGTCACTGCTGACTCGCTGAATGATTACTTTATGTTCGTCTTCACTGTCGACGACAGTAAGATGCCACAAACAGATACTTAAAATCTACGCCATTTAGATCCACTATCTATAACAAAGCACGTGGGTTAAAATTTTGCTTAACGTTGACACAAAAATTAGTAACCGTGCGACAATATTCCAAACGCATTCTTAAAAAGATATGCTGACCTGGTAGAAAAATATCTGCTCTTGATCTTTAGAAAATCATTGTCAACAGCTATACTACAGGAAAGACTGGAAAACGACCAAAATTGTTCCCGTACCCAAAGTAGGCAGCTATGATGCCGAGTCAACTTCAGACAAATTTTTTTTAACTTGCACAGTAAGCAAGCTTTTTGAGCACGTTATCCTAAAGCGCATAAGTACACACCCAGAACGTCAACATATATTATCACATTGCCAACACGGTTTTCGTCAGGGTCTATCGACAATAACTGAACTTTTTGTTGAACTAACACACGATATATCTGCAAGCATAGACAATCAAAATCACGGCGACGTAATCTTCTTGGACCTTTGAAAGGCATACCATCGGGTACCACATATTGAGGTAATAAAAACTAGAGTCGGTTATCAATGATGACGTTAATATTCGCTGGATAACATACTGCTTAATCAACCGTTTCCAATGCGTAGAACAGCATGGCAAATTTTCAGATTTAACACATGTCAAATCTGGAGTTCCCCAAAGTCGCGGACTGGTCCCAATCTCATTTCTTATTTATATAAACGACTTGCCTTCCAGTATTTCAGCTAACATTTCATTATTGGATGACGATGGCATAATTTACAGGGAAATTACCACCATAGACGACCATCTGATATCGTATTCTAAAGTACACATCAATAAACTGGAGCGAATACAAAGAAAACCAATTAGGTACATGTACAATCGGTACTACACAAATACTTCACCAACAGAACTACTGAGGAGCGCCGGTATGCTTACCCTACAGAATCGTTCGAAACTAGCGCGTTTACAATTCTTCTATCAACTCTTTCATAAAAATCTAAACCTGGATACTTCAAATATCTCAATACCATTGAAGCTAAGCCCACGCGGCATAAACAGGCTTTAACTTTTAAGAATGAAATTATTGCACTGATTTCTTAAATATCCCTTCTTCTCACTAGCCGCAAGGGAGAGGAACGGTATGCACTCAACGATTACGGGAAGCGTGTCTACACAACTATTCCTAACGCTAGTTGAAAACCATCTCCACGAAACAAAAAATAACAAAAATGACAGCGATTGTTTAATGGTGAGTCTACATGGTTTTCCTTCCCTCTCTTGGCCACTTATCATTTTCACTATTACCGAGTAGTTCTTCAGTAATATGTTTGGCTTTGTTTCGTAAAATTTTTGGTTGAGTTGGTTCTTCAATCGTTGCTGTAAAATATTGCCTCCAATATTTGTCTGTGTTTCATCATACATTACATTCGATTATGTTTTGTTGCTTCGTTTTTTCATGAACTTGGGGACGTTTGATACATGATATTTGAGATATATGTAATATGTAACCTCGCCTGTCATGTAGAAAATCTGTCGCGCATGGTCACACCGTTCTTTAGTCCTGTAATAAAAAACACCATGTTTGAATTTTGTGTATTTGAAACAATGTATCGCCCCTCCTGCAAAAATCTCAAATGGTGTACGCAGTATGTTGAAGTAATTAAATAAATAAATAAATATCTCCATGTTTTGCCGGCATCGCAACCCGGGGTCAATCGCGGGCCCATGGTTTACCTCGCCTAGGGGTAGAAATTATATCCCTGGGAACCGTTGGTCGCCACCATTTCCACCCACTGGCAACAACCAGCAGTCTAATGGGCCCCGCGCAATGGCTCTCTCGCCTCCGACAGGAGTTTGATACCACCGGCCCTACGCCAGCGCCAATCTCCGTAGCCTTGGTGGCGCCCCATATCACCACCGCCAGGAGACTAGCCGGTGCTGCCAATGGGGGTGAGGTCGCTGAACAGTCTCAACGAAAAATACCTCTGGCGAAATTTATGGTCATGAACAAAGGGTTTATTGATGGGGTACAGACAATGGCTTAGTTGACAACGGAGCAATAGCTTTCGTTATGAGTAAGGATTTAAGGAGTGTATTGGGCCTAAAGTGATGTTCAGCTGAGACAGTCGTGCCATATTTCGAGGTGTTGGGGGCGAGTCATTATGCCTCATCGGTGTTTGTGCGGTGGACGTATTCATAGTCGGCAAACACTTAAAAGCTGAATTCGCAGTGCTTCCGTGGTGCACACATGATGTTATTCTCTGTATCTACTTCCTCCGTGAATGTGGCGCTATGGTGGAGTGTGCGACGGGCGACTTCTCCATAAACAACATGTTCAATTCAGTTTTCGCCAAGGAGCCTTCTCGCTCCTAAGAACACGTTATGGTTGTATCAGAAAACATGCTTCTGCCCGCTTGCTGTGCATCTCTTGTCCTAGTGTTGGCCTCCGGGGCTTGTGAGCCGTGTATTTGCGCTGTAGCTGAGCCCATTGCATCAAACTGCATCAAGAAAGATATTTTGTTACCGCATTCTTTGATTTCGGTAAACTCTGGCACAGCTTTTTCTGCACAGCGGTAAACTCTGGCACAGCGTAAAGTGTTTAGCGACTGGTACTGTTTTATCATGGGGAATGAAACTAGCGGCATTTGAAAAATATGTGAGAGTATCCCTTGCCGCAGTGACCAAAGAAAATTGTGATTCTGTTGGGAGCTAGGGTACGCTCGAGGGACCATTCCTGCAAATGATAAGCAAGGGTCTTTCTTCTACCGAGACGGAGGCACTAGGTCGTGTCCTCTCCAGAGATGCATCGGAGCAAAGAGACGCCAAGATCGGCATCCCGTCTTGCCACTTTCGACACACCATCGATACCGGAACCTCCCAGCCAGAGTGCAGAAACCTTACCGGCTTTCTCCGAGCGAGAGAAGGAATATTGCGGGCCAGGTCAACGATATGCTCCAAAATGGTGTTGTGCAGAAATCAGCTAGTCCGCGGGCAGCAGCGGTGACTTTTATAAAGAAGAAGGATGGCTCCTGGCGATTGTGTGTTGATTCCACGCGCCTGAATGCAATCAAAATGAAAGACGCCTACCCACTACCACGAATAGACGACGTCATCGACTTCCTGCACTCTGCTTGCTATTTTCCGGCAGTGGACCTAAGATCTGGTTACTGGCAAATACCGATGGGTGAAGCACAGAAATGGAAAATGGCTTTTATTACTCCCGATGGACTCTACGAGTTCAACGTCATGCCGTTCAGCCTCTGTAATGCTCCAGCTATATTTGAGAGGTTCATCGAAACTACTTTGCGAGGCTTAAAGTGGGAGATCTGCTTGTGCTACCTCGACGATGTGGTAATTTTCGGCCGTACTTTTGAAGAGCATAACACATGCCTTGACACTCTCCTGAACTGCCTAAGAAAGGCTGGTCAGCTGTTAAATTCGAAAAAGTGGCACTTCGGCGAACGCCAGACAGTAGTTTTAGGCCACCTATTTGACAAACATGGCGTTAGAACTGACCCGGAGAAGATCGCAGCCGTCAGCCATTTCAAGCCGCCCCAGTCTGTCCGAGACCTTAGAAGATTCCTAGGGCTATGCTTCTATTTCCGCCGGTTTGTGCCTAAATTTGTAGAGCTCGCTGCTCCTCTTTTTCAAACTTTTGCGCAAGAATGTGCCTTTTAACTGGACGCCAGAGCGCGTGCACTCATTTTCCCAAGAAAAGTTTCTGCTCACTTCAGGACGAATACTTCGCCACTTCGACCCATCTGCTTCGACCGAATTCCGTACGGATGAAAGTGGCACCGGCCTCGGAGCAGTACTCATGCCGAGGCATAATGGGGCTCAAGATGTCATCCCCTATTCCACCCGCACACTCAGCAAGTCAAAAAGAAACTATACTGTGACCGAGCAGGAATGTTTGGCGGTTATGTTCGCTGTGGAGAAGTTTCGCGTTTACACTTACGGACGACATTTAAGGATTTTCACGAATAACCATTCCCTATGTTGGCTGGTTGGGCTGCGTGATCCAGACGGGCGCCTTTCCCGCTGGTCTCTCAGACTCAAAAAATACGACTTCGTTGTATCCTACAACTGCGGGCGCAATCACACCGACGCTGACTGCCTTTCCCGTCGGCCACTTTCAACGACTGCGTCCGACGCCCACAATTTCAACGACTACCTCCTACCAGTATCAGAGGAATTTCCTAACGTTGAAACCTTTCCACCAGAGCAACAGAACGATCCGAAGCTGGCCCCATTCTTTATCACTGCTCGTCGTGCATCCGCCCCTTCTAATCGCTTTTCTCTTCAGCAGGGCCTGCTTAACAAGGCAAACTACGCGACAGGTGATGCGTGGTTTCTTCTGGTTGTACCAGAGTCTGCGCCCTTGCGTGCTCCGCGCTATACACGATGACTTGATGTCTGGACACCTTGGTTACGCTAGGACATTACACCGCGCCCAAGATTCGTTTTGCTTTCCCAGCATGCGGTGCATGACTAAAAACTGCGTCGCCACCTGTACAGACAGCTAGCTTTCCAAGCGTCTTTCTGCCATACCTGCTGGTCTACTTCATCTTGTGCAACCACCCACTGCTCCTTTTGAGCAGGTTGGGATTGACCTGGTAGGCCCACTTTGACGAACGCCTGCTCGCAACCGCTGGATCACCGTCTGTGTTTACAATTTAACGCATTATGTGGAAACGGCGGTAGTTCCAACTGATTTAGTAACCTCTGTGTGCGTATTCCTGCTGCATACCCTTATTCTTCACCACGGTGCACCTCGTTTGCTTATCAGTGATCGTGGCCGCCATTTTATAACGGTTGTTGTGGAGGAGTTACTTGAGCTTTGTACTTCGCAGTTCTGGCATACTACCCCGTACTATCCACAGACAAATGGACGGGTTGAACACACGAATCGAACATTCCTCAACATGGTCCCGATGTACGTCTCCTCCGTCCTTAGAAACTGGGATGAAATACTACCATTCATCACCAAAGCCATTCAGCACAAAACCACCACCTACAGTCCCTACTACCTCGTCTATGAACGCCCAGCTAGGACGCCTATCGACACCGTTCTACCATTATTCTTGCGCAACGAGGCATGTGTCACCAAAGCCCTTTCCGTTGCTGAAGAATCCCGCCAATTAGCCCGTCTACGTGCACTGTCCTAGCAGAGCCGTTCTAAATACCAATACGACGCTCGCCACCGAAATGTTGCGTATTATAAAGGGAATCTGGTGTTGCTATGGACACCTTTAGGGAAACGTGGTTTGTATACCAAGTTTTTCTCCCGTTCCACCGCCAATTAGTTGTTGTGTACCGCGTTAGCGATGTTACATACATTATTTCCCGGCTCACTGCGACCGGATGCCGGGCAAACAAGACTCAACTTGGACATGTGGTACGCATAAAAACTTACAACCCGCGCGCTGCTGAGTGACTCTCTGTTGGAGGTTTCGTCTGCGGGGAGCGCAATGTTACATGACACGTCAGGACTCCTTCACTTTATAGGCAAATCCTTCCCGCCAGCCAGCCGGCCGATGAAGTAGGTAACGAAGCGCTTTTTGGGTGGAATCAATGGTTGCTCTCCACGCTCTCCTGTTAACCGCCGCCAGTCCTGCGAATATATCCTACGCCGACTATTAGTCGCCCGCGCCTCCTCGTAACAATTTTTTTCATGTAGCCGCAGCAAAGATGTCTTGGAATCCACCAGGTCAACAAACACAATTTGCTAAATATTATGGCCTGGCGTGCAACCTTTTGTGAGAAATGTTACAATTCTCTCGTCTAAAAAACATAAGTTATTTGTGGTAGCGTTGCTGATTTATCTGCAGCGTATATTGAACTTTCCAATAGCCATAGTAGACGTGAGTGATCACTTGTTTTCTCTTAAGTAATGTGCGGACCACCCATGCCGATTGCAAGACTTTGTTTTCGTGAGTAACAACCTATGTAGACGAGTGGAAGTGGGAAGAGGGAGAAAATAAAAATATCCAGACGTGCATGGCCTGGCGGAGGTCAGGACAGAAATCAGTGAAATCTGCCTGCCTCACATGCACTCACAAGCCGCATTGCTCTGTTTGACGTCACGCGGCTCTCAGAATCCACCTTTATGAAAATGGTAGCGCGTTCGTGCCCCCATTTGTGCTCAGGGGAGTTGTTATGAGGCTCGTTGCAACCTTTTCAAGCCGCCTAAACCGCAGGTCACCGCCATCATGGTGTGGACTCCTTTGATTACAATAACACAGCCACTACGTGAGCAGTGTTTCGCCTTTTTTTATGGTTGGGATTGACTGCCTTTTGAATTTTTCTTTTTAAATATGCTTTTTTTGACAACAGCTTTTCGCCAAAAGACACAAGAAATACTTCCAGCAGATTTAAAAAAGACACTGCTTGCATTTATATATTATGACATTATCCCCTAAGTTTTACGAAAGTTGTGCGTTTGTTGACAGGCATATAATAACGCAGCAACTAGTGCCCGTACATAGGCACGTGATTCGCGCTTACGTTGATTAGGTGCATTCACTATTGCAGTTAATAATTTCTATCGTATTTCGTAATTTGCCCAGAACAAAGCTGCTCTGTATTTGACTGCAAAGTGTCAAAACCAATAAATGCCTTAGTATGCGGAGTTACGATTGGGATAAAATACTCAAACAGGGCAACACAAGAGGCATTTTTTGTAGATCATCACAGGAACAGTGTATAAAAAAAATCGAATAGCGTAAGAAGCCTCAGTTACAGTATAGGGGTGCACTGGGCATCGGCATTTTTATGCTTGTGGACAGGCACACCCAGAGTTTCAAGGGGTCCTGGGGATTGCTGCAGCCGGGGAGCGCTTCCTCAAAAATATAACACACAAATGACTGAGTGTCAAAGATCTATGTGGATTTAAAAACAGGGTTGCAAGACGCAGGATGTTTCTCTTAGCTATCTAGTTTCCGTGGTAGGAAACATAACGCACCTCAGAGAGGCATCTATACGAACTTATGAAGGAAACTTTGGCTGAGAGAGTTACACATAAGCGCACAAAAAATAATGACAAGGAAAATATATTTATCAACTGTCCCACATTTTCTCTGTGATTCACGACCAAAGGCAGTGATGTAGACTGTTAAATGGAAGCAGTAGAGGTTAAACTACCTATTGCACTTTAAAGACTTTCTTGGTGGGCGAGTTGGGGCATCTTCAATGTAAAGCAAACCCCTTCGAAATTTGACACGGCCACAAAAAAGAGGGAAAGAAAGGACAGCCGCAGACTTGGCACTACCATTTATTACGCCAAGGTCACATACAAATGCAACCGGAACCACCGCTACTGCGCATGCGCCAAACAATACCAGGACACTTTTCATACCAATAATGAAAACCAACAAAACAAACACCGTAAGTTCAGTCATCAATAAACTTCATCTCACTGTTCTGCCACCAGATTTACGTTTCACTGACCCACTCACGTCCCAGCTTTTTTATGTAATATGTCTCGCCTATCTCTCTTGTCGGCTTAAAATTAAAAACATTTGATGTATTTGTACAGTAAACACAATTGCGAATATTTTGTGACAGCAGGGAGTTTATGCTTGAGTTTTTGCTGTTGGCCCTGACAAAGCAAATACCAAGAAAAAAATTGGCCGCGTATCTGCTCCTTTCGTTGCAAATGCCGTCAAAAGACGATAGTCTTTATCGGCTTTTGCGAAGTAAATGCCTCCCTTCGCTTTCCCGCTCACCTCTCATGTTGTTCCTCTTGCGTCGGGCTCCTCCCAAGGTAAAGACGCCAAAGGCTTGCTTAAATCATTTTAAATTTCCCGCGTTCCACTGCTCGAAACCGGGTGACTCGATGCGAACGCTGCCGTTCGGCGAAGACGCGCGTTAATCGAGGCGCCCTACTTCAGCGTTTATAGAATCGCGTTTCCCTACTCCAACTGCGTTGCAAACAGAACGTGGAACCTACCTAGTGGAACCTTGCGTAACTGTTGCCAGTTGATTTCTTAAAATGGCCCCAGAAGCTATAGCAGCGCGGGCGACAGCAGGCGAAGGCGGAGTGAATTCTTTTTCTGCTGTTGATGAAGTATTTAATTTCGCAAATTCAAGCATGTTTGATTTTTTTATAAAAAAACACTACAAATATCACTTCTGTATTGATTTGTTGTCTCATATTTGCGTAATGTCTTGTTCTTCTTCAACAATGTTGACAAGTATGAACATTCCACCGGACATAGACGGGTAGATTTAGCTGTGACTATATAAGACTTGCGCAGGCATTGTTTTGCTTTGGCCGGGTGGCTGAATCGGGTCACAGACAGACAGACGGACAGACATACAGACAGACCAAAATTTCTGGGTTTAAGTAGGCCAAGAAAGACTATCGTCTTTAAAAATTCCCTGGCAGGAGGCACCCGGGCGACCTACACAAAGTAACAATTTCAACCACTCGCTGTTCCGCCGGACAAAACGAAAAGGAGACGACGATTGCCGTAGAATGAAACACTGTACATACTGTAATAGTCTTTGCATTGCTATCCAAATGGGCTTTGCACTGTTGGGGCACGGTGGTTTCCTCTCTCTCATGGGAGCTGCTGTCAGTGTGGGGAGGTAGACCCAAGCGCTCTTGTTTTCTCCAGCCATGCCCAACTAATGCAACATCAGTTATTTTATGTAATCCTAGTATAAATATTGTTGGCAGTAATCAAAGCTCAATTTTTTATGAAGTGCTTCTTTTGAGTTTTGTTTCTAAGCCAATGCCATAGTGCTGTTTGTTTGCCATATTGCACATAAGCAATTGCACATTTTTCCGCAGACCTGTCTTGTGCTGGTCCGGGGGTTCAAAAGGTGGTTAATTACCGCGACGAAGCGTACAAGCCTGGGTGCGCTATGGCTGTTGTGGCAAAGAGCGCAGGTAAATAGAAGGCCCCATGCACGTGGAGGAGATGCGGTTCTCCACCGGCTTAGGGTAAGCAATTGCGTCAAATGTCAAGCGCTACCAGCTCCGTCATCAGCCTTGCAACGCCGCCGCATGCAAGTAAGTTGCGAGACCCCCTACTTTTTAGTGCGAATTCCGCCGCACTGGAACAGCCCCCTCAGACAAACGTGCCTACCCTCTTCTGATGCTGAGGACGTTTACCAGAAACGTTTCCTTAAGCAAAAAACGTACGTTCGCCATATAAAGTGTTGTATAGCCACCTGGCACGTGGATTAGAAGGTAAGAAGGTAAGAACAACAGAGAAACAATTATTAGGTGGAATTCTACAATACATAATCTTTTGTGTCCCTTTTCGTCGTGAACTACTGGCTCCACGTTTTGGAGAGCCCTTAGGGCGGTTGCATCCATGGGTTGCGGAGCCACCCCTGCAACCCATGGATGCAACGGCATCACTAACAAAGCCATTAATACGTGTGCTTCTTACGAAACTTCAGTCATGCAACAAACTTGCAGAATTCGTTCACAGGATACAAATATCCGCGCCCCTTTCTCTCTGCTTTAGTTGCATAATAACCTCTCAGAAAGACAATGTTCTTTATATAGACCCGTGCCCGGCGTCTGTCAAAAGTAGTCCCTATTTCTTTATTTAGAAATTTGCATAAAAAAGTTTTGGAATATCATACTTGACGGAATTCATATGTGCTCTGCTAACAGCCTGCCTCAGCTGGTTGCGAACGAATCTTTCGGTGCCGTACCACGTATTCTTTTGTTGGTGCGGCAAAGGGCCTTTCCCACCATTGCACTTCTCATTTGATTTTGAGCCTCTAAATTCGTGTGGAATGGTGTCCTGACATCCATTGTTTTACTCGTAAAAATATTAGTGTCAAGTTGCTGACGCACAAGTAATAGGTCGCCCAGGCTAAGTAGGCGACGTAAAAGCAGGCAACGTAAATTCAGATCACTACATTAAACACTCAGGCAATTTTAGCTGTTGAGGCTTACATAAAAGTCTTAAAATCACTAGGTTGTTTGTTAGGGCAGAAGAGAGCTCCGATCCGTCATGTTGCACTGGTATTATCCGGGACACCGTAAGTATTCGCTATGTTGGCGTAACCACGCCTATGTATCGTAATAGCACCCGATTCTCGTCAGGGTCTGCTATGTGTCTATGCAGTCACATTGTAGGGATAAGAGAAAAGAAGACTTTTGTATGGTCTAGATTTTCTTAGATTTGCTTAGATGGGTTAAATTTCCAATGCATTTTGTGGTTTAAACATTGTCTCTAGTACAACTCGCTGATTGTACTCAGGTAGTCCTTCACCTTTCAACAGAATCTTGCCCATATTCCTTCTGCCTATAAATTAGTAGCATGTAAGACGAATTCATATATTTTGCCATTCGATGCCGGTGTGGTTGGACAGCTCGATTCGCTTTTTGGCAATTTATTTCCTGATACGTCTGCTGAACACACACTGCGTGGTCATTCCTTCTTGCAGGGGTGACTGTCGTCTCACAGGTCATTAGTGCCATTTGGTGCTGATTATTACGAATTTCTTAGATTGTTGTATGTATCTGGTCCGAAAGAAAGGAACGCATGATTTAAGATTGAGCGGTAGTGTGGTGTTTCTATTACGGATTTGTTGAACATATTCGGGATAGCTCTTACCAGAGATATAATAAATGCAATTCCTGCACCCTGTTTATCGCTTATTCCTCAACAAAATTGAATGTTCTGATGAGTGTTTCAGGAGAAACGAACGTGCATGTTGTCGGCCAAGATAGTTTAATTAGCCCGGTACTCCGAAGCTAATAATAAAACATGCCGAGAAGGAAGCGGATTTTTTCAGTCCTACGTCAAAAGTGCCGCCTATACAAGCCTCTTACCGCAGAGTAGTGTTTATTGATTGCTTAATGCTGAGTTTTAAGGGAAATCTATATTAACTAGCCAAACTGGCAGTACCCAGAACGCAGAAAACATCGCCGGCTAACCCTAAGCGCATGCGAACGGAAGCCCACCTTGGAAAGGAATTAGAAGTAAATGATGGCACGCAAAGTCATTCCAACCGCAGAGCGAACTCGCGGCGAGCGATTGCGTAAAGCACAGCTGAAGCGATAACGTCACGCAGGGGCGGTTGTGGTGCGGATGGAGCAGCATCCAAGTGGACATTACAAACACCAGCCATGCGTTACTCCGAAATGTGTAGGGCACGTGTAAATGAGTTCCGGAGAATCAGGCAGCTTAGATTAGTGACGAAGCGAGAAGGAATGGAATCTAGGGCGCTTATGGCTAGCCGATGCTACACCCGTCAAGTGCTTCGCTGGATTACAATACCGTTTGTACTGACTGCATAGGCACATTTTCTTTGAGGGGGAGGTGTAGGTGATTGTTCAGCGCACCATAAAACAATTATTTTGACACGAACCCTGCTAACAGAGGTATTGTAATAGTTACTAGTTAAAACATTGCCCATCCTGGTGTTGTAATGGCCACAACCTCCCATGAATATGCCAAATACTCAGCAGAAGATGGTTCTAAGAATCCCTGGAACCGGACAGGTCGCCATTGGAATCTGAACCCGGCAACGTTTAACGCGAGATTTTTAGTGAGATGAGTCTAGAGTTGTTCGAGGAATAAGAGAGAATAAAATGGGATTTCATAGGGCTTACTGAGGTCAGGAGGATAGGTGAAGCCCTTACGTGGCTGAAAAATGGGCGGGTGCTTTCTTACCGTGACTAGTGGACAGAAGAAAACTGTGAGTGAGACTTGTAGTCATAAAAGCATAGCGGTAGCATAGACGAATACTATAGTATTACGAAAGGGTAACCGGGATTGTTAATAGGCCTAATAAGAGCTAAAAACTGAAGGTTGTACAGGGCTACGCGCCCACATGCAGCCATGACGACCAGCGAGATGAGTGCTGCTATAAACATAGGAAATCGGCAAAGGATAAAGTAAAAACCAAGCATACTGTAGTTATGAGAGACCTCAATGCTAAAGTACCCAAGAATCAGGCTGGCGACAAGGAGTTGGGAATTATGGTCTCGGGTGTAGAAATAGCTGGGGGGGGGGGGGGGCATACTAGTGGAATTCGCTGAACAGAACAATCTACGCATCATGAATACCTTCTTCTGCAAACGGGAGAGCCTGAAGTGGGCGTGGAGGAGCCCGAATGAGGAGCAGAAAAATGACGTAGACCTCACATTCTGCGGTACACCTGGCGTCGTACAGGATGTGGAAATGGTCGCAAGGTGAGGTGTAATGACCACCGTATGGTGAGATCTCAGCCTGACACGCATTATCATGAAGTCTGCAGTAGAAGTGGGGGCACGATGTTTGGACGGGATATTGGCAATCTTTCCCAGGAGACGAAGAATCTAGCTAGGAAACGGTAAAGCATTACCATCTCCACCCTTGCTGACAGAATTCAACTATCGGAGCTTTCGAAGTTAATCAATAAGCTTAAGATAGCTGACACATATTTCCTACGGAAGAAAATAAAAAAAACACCATTATCAGCACCACATATTGGGTAGTCCCCAAGCTTGCAATTTTTACCATGAGACGAACTGAAAACCTGTCATTCACCAGGGTAAGAGAATGGAAAGCCATAGGCGGCCTAGAAGAAGAGGAAGGCCACTACCTCGATGGATGGAAAAATTGTAACATCCGGAAGCAAGCAGCGGACTCGGGCAGAGCAGGACCAGTGCAGTGAACGTCAATGGGAGAATCATCCGTCCTGCACTCGACCTAAATAGGATGTTGATGATGATGACGACGAATAGGCCCTAAATTGTGTCTTCATAACGCTCTTGAGCAGCTTAAAATAACTATTCTCTTAGCACCAAGTGTGCGGCTGGGAAAACAAAATCGGGACAGGCCATCGTATGGAGCAGAGGTTACCCGTCTGAAAATAAACGGCTACACGCCTTGATAGACCGATTACGAATTCAGTGACTCCGCAGAATTCCTCTTTTCTACCAAAAACGTGGGCCAAAACCTGAAAAAGAGCAGGCATATGGGAGAATGAAATTTATTTGCGAAACTTCTGAAACTCATGAGACTATGACGTACGAAAGTACAAGGCAGCAGTTGCCGTGTAATTAACTACTAGGAAATCATTGCGATTGCGTGGCCCTTCTACGTACAAGTACAAAGAAACAAATGTTGGAGACATCCTCTTGCCAATCCGACTTAAAAATACTCCCCTGGACGCCCAGACTCAAGGATTTGGATGAGGAAGAAGTACCGACCAAGAGCAATGGGAACTCTCATACTGTGCTCCTTGCGACCACGACTACCACGCTCCCCTCCACGAAAAGAATGTTTGCTCAAACTACAAATAAGAACACAATTTTTCCCTTGCTACAAGCGAGTCTCAATGCCGAACAATCGCAAACTCTGTTGACGATAAACGACCACAAGTATCTACAAATCGATGTGGGCTAGGATGTTTGGTGGGAACATGGCCCATTTCTCCGTTAAAATCAAAGAAACGTCAATTCACTAACGCAAAATATAGTCTAAGGGTATGCTCATGGGAGAACAACCACAACACTACATATTCCACTTCTATCAAGATATGGGCGGCAGCTTTCACCAGCTGGTTACTTCAAGATAAGAGCGAGCTGATTAGAGGGCAAGGGAAGGAGATGCTGTATCTGCTGGCCTAAACGTCCTGTTACACTCTTGGGATATTGTAAGGTCCCCTTATGAGATCAGCGGCCAGGCGCCCGGGCTGCGCGTGAGAACCCGCCACTCTGTCTGGGGGCTCAGCACCCTGGACTCTACGCTGCAGCCGTCGTCAATTCGTCACGGCGCACACGGGTGACGGATTGTCTGGCCCACCGAATACCACGGGGATAATCCCCCATTGAGAAAGCAGACGGCGCCGCCGGATTCCGAGAACCGTCGACGTGACGCGCGGAGGTGGTGGAATTACCGGCGTAGAAGCGCACGCCGCACGATACACCATTGTTAACGCGCCCCGCGCGGCACAGTGCACTGTCGCCGCCTTTCGCTCTCACCTCGCGGGGTCGCGCGCACCTGCTCGTCCGCGAGCGTACCGTTGACTCAGATAGCGGCGCCTCATTGAATATTCCGTAGCGCGCTGAGTGACAGCTGTCTACGTAAATATTGGCCACTCCCTTACGCGGGTACGAACGCTACAGGGGCGTTCCCGAGAGAGGGTTATCTCGAGGTGTTTTAAGGCCGAACTTGGCCGTTGGAAATCGTTCTTGTCTGAACGCCGAGCTGGGCAGTTCCTGACGGGACAAGGAGTCTCGACCGTTAAAGCTAGGTGAGGATTTGTGAGCCCCCTATGCTAGAGGTTAAGATCGCGTCAGAGGTTTAGGGTACAGCGATGTACCGGGCAACTTTTTTTTTAATGCAGAGCATTTCAGTAACTCACGATGTCACTCGCGTTGGCGTCCGTAGTCTGCACCGTCGTTGTCCCTACTATATATAAAAAAAACACCATCCGGCGCCAGGTTTCGATCCCTCGACCCAGCGGGCGGAACGCAATGAACCTGGTGCTGTACCGACTGCGCCACAAAGCCGACGCAGAATGTGACTCTACGGACGCGCCTTATATCGTTGACTCATTCACATTATTGCTGACGAGCTCTCTCTCGTCAGCAGTTGCCACAAGTGCAACAACATTAACGTAACGCAAACTACTTAACGTCGTGCGCCCCCGGAAATGCTCTGCATTTGATCGTGCCCCTCGCGAGGGGGATGTTTCTGTGTGTTTGGAGAGGCGCGAACGAGTTGGAAGCATTTCTGCCTCTAGGCGGCCGCGTGGCGCCATCTGCATGCTTCTCCGCGAGACTCGTAGAAGCGGCCTCATGGCGGGAGATTCAAATTTTTTTCATTTTTTCTTTTTTCTTCTTTTTATTACTAATGTACCCAGTTTGCCTACTCTAAATAGCTGTATATAAATTCTTTGTTTCACTTATTCAACCCTAACGCCTCGAGTTCGTCAATTGGACCACCATCTCCAAGAACTTCAACAGCATCGCCCTGCCAGCCTTCTACCAAATACACCGGAGCCCGGGCAATTGGGTTTCTGATCGACACCGGACATCGGGGAAACGAACCACAACCATCTTTACTGATACCTACCCTCTCTTATCCCCCTTTTTCTTAGCCTCAACTATTTCTTCCGCACAAAGATCATCATACACTCTTTTTCTCTCTCTCACTATCTCTCTCTGTTCTCAAAAGGCAAAAATGGTCAGTCCGACTTTAGCTTCAAAGAACCCTGACTCATTTTGGAACACAAACTGACACCTCGCTCAAACTGCAACAATAAATCAGCAGTCCCAACCCTTCTCGCTCGCATTTTAAGCCACAGAAGCTGAGGGGGGCCCTGTCTCTCTTGGGCCCTGGCGATCGCAAGCCCTCCGTGAGTCTTTGTCTCTTCGGTGACCTTCAGTACTATTGAATCATGGGTTGTAAATACAACAACTTCGGCCTAAAACACTCCCTAGCAGTCAACGCAACGCTATTGCGTCTTACATCATAAGACCCGTACGTAGATGTCACCTGCAACGTTTTTATATTTCGGTTTTGCCAACTGGCTGCAACGGGCTGTGTCATCTATGTTATCTGCGGGCCAAGAGAAGCGCGGCCTCCATTCCTTACGCCGCCTGTGTTGTCTGCTTTTATAGGGAGATTCTTTCAAAATAACCTCACCAACATAAAATTTTCTTCTTCGATCAGCAGAATTCTATATGCAATTCGGTGGTTCGAGAAACACTCGAGAAGGGTAATAAATTCCCTCAGATCACACGCCGCGGTATTCGCCCCTGCGGCACTCGCCTGCGCGCGTCACTTTGTGGACTGACGTTTTCAAATTTTGCCGCGTCTGTATTGTTTAAGTTGTTGTAGGGCACGAGTTCACGCCAATAAACTTGTTTTTCTTTGGAGCCAACGGCACTATCTCTAGCTTCGCGACAGTATAAAAGTATAAACAAATGTGACAATGCTACAATGCGCAGCATATTGTTGAACCTAGAATGTCACTGAAGCTACTTTTTCAAGGCTTGAGTACGCTATAAATATATTTAAGGCTCTCTAGACGCAGTAACATAAGCATTCTTCACATTATTAAGTGTAACTTACTCTAATGCTACCAAAACAATGTAGTTAAGAGCCGAGTCCATATTGGTACAAAGAAGACCTGGCAAACAAATATTTGTGTCTAAAAAACAAGAGAAGTTTGAAGAGAGGTACCAAAGGGCGTTGCGGTAGATTTTTTGCTTGAAACAGAGTTCCCAGACACGTTAGAAAATTTCTCCTAATGTATTAAAACACGTGTTACCAAAATGAATGCACGCACCTTTTGACCACAAAATAGTACGTAGTCGCAGTGTCCTCCTCGTGGCAGGTGCCTGCTGCAGATGCAACACAAGAGCAAGGATGTTTTATACCCTATTTTGGGCAACAAGCCATAAACAATATTTTCGCACGTTCAACACACGCTATGATTTCCAAAGTTCTAGAAGACGTTTTCATTGTTTTGCAGGCCTACAGACTGTGCAGGCAACTGAAGAAAATAAAATGTAACAATTATTCTATTCCAGTGCAGCTGCAGATATATATATATATAAGAGAAGAAAAACTTCGAACAAGGTAAAAGCTTTTACCTTGTTCGAAGTTTTTCTTTTCTTGTGTTCTCTACCATCTTCAAAGTTCTATATATATATATATTTATATATATATATATATCTGAGTTCTGACATCTGCTTTTTCACAAACAACAGAAGATAATAGGAAATATGGGGCCGCTCCTTATTTCGGCCTGTAAATCCGACCTATATATTATATAGGTGAGAGTGCCATCTGCTTTGTCAGGAACAACCCAAGATAATAGCAGAGTGCTTCAATGCTTTTCTGGTTACGAAACTCCGGCCGAAGTTTCATTCAGGCACAAACGCCGCCGCTAGGATCGCCCCGGTTAACGTGCAGGCTTCACCGGCGGGCGACGACACTTGCGGGCCGGCTGTTTCTCCGTCGGCAACACGCCTACTTTCATCTGCTTTAAATTTCCACCTTTAAAAACGCGAGCGAAGTGTGCATGTTTTTGAGTCAGTTGTTGTCGCGTAGCTTAGCTGTGAGACTGAGGCAAGACCACGGGTGTTGCTGAGGCGTATATGTTGCAGTGTTAGTTCGTTGCGGCAGGCACCGCTACGTTCTCGCTTTGAGAAGGCGGACACCTGACGTTTTCAATTTTTGACTAGCCTTTCCAGCCGCCTGCATGATTTGAGTTAGCTAGCGCCAGACATAAATGTGTATTCAGCCCTGTACGGCATGGTGCGCTGAGCACATAGGTGTGCAAACATACCGAACGTTGGGTTAGCGCTGTGTTTTCGCTATTCTATAGCGCGCGAATAGTGCAATCCCGATTCGGAAAGTGAACGTGGACAGCAGGAAAAAAACGCTCACAAAATGGAAGCAGCGTATGGGCGCTTGGAGGGGCCAGGGTAGGAGCAAATGCTGCAGCCTTGAGCGACTTTCTCGGGTGTCCGCACAGGCATGTGGTGTGAACAGATAAAAACTCGCCCGCTCAGTGCCGTCACAACCCTCCCACCCAAACGGCAAGTAAAAAACATTGATTGATTGCTTATTGGGTTAAACGCACCGATGCTACACCGGCTATGGGGTGCGCGCCGTAGTGTAGCGCTCCGGAATAATTTTAACCACTCAGGTATCTTAAACTTGCGCCGAAATCTCGAACACACAAGCGTTTTCTATTTTCGCCTCCATCACAAAAGCGGCTGGGAACCCGCGTCATTGGGCTTATCAGCACAACGCCTTAGGCCCTGGGCAAGCGCGGCGGTCAAGTTAAAAAAAAATATATGCATGCAAAGATAGCCATGCTCCACTTTCCTCATTCAAAATGTCTGATTCGATAATCAAAATCACAGTAGCTGCAGTCCCATTGTTCTTCAGCGCCTAAACGCGACGACATTTTCACACGAATTTTCTCGTTGTGAGCGTGACCGTGGCTTGGGCTTCGTAAAATACGCGGGCAGGTTTTCAAATATCTGGGGTATGGTATCGACGCGGAGCTTGAGCTTCTTGCGGTGCAGAAGCACAGGTTACCCACTTATTTTGAACTAATCAGCTCGAATAATGTCCGTAGGGTCAAAATGTTTCTCGCACACACGAATGGCCTTCGACTCGATGCTGAAAACGTCCGTTTCCTGTCGTGGAATGGCTCGCTTCCACCAGTCGCGTGGTTCGCGGTCGCTTGGGTGGCAGAACAGCGAAGCCTTTTCCGTTGTACTCCGACTGCCAGAGCGGCAACCAGGTGCACAGCCCGTCAGAGGCATGGTAGTTCCATAGTTTGCCCTTCGTGATGAGTGTAGACAGCTATATCACACAACAAACACCGGAAAGCTAGCGCTCCAACGCACTGCAAATGAGGCCGCCGCTGTCTAGGCCACCTTCACCGGACTCGTAGCGCCACCGCGCGGGAGCTTTCGTCCCCATATGAAGCTCTACCATAGCGTTACGGAGACGTTTTGTGACCATAAAAGCATTGAAGGTCTGTGATAATAGGAACAGGGGACCACGACTTCTTTTCTTGATGTACATAACAGTCATAAATATATATATATATATATATATATATATATATATATATATATATATATATATATACCTTAGATAGGTAGGGATATGGTTAGGATCCTTTTTTTCTTTTAGGGGTGAAGCTCCTCTCGCTCGAGCCCTATCCCTTCACTCGTTGCTGCTGTATACGGCACGGCACTATAATTATCGTTGTGGCAGGATCCCCCAAGGAATTGGCCACCCAAAGATTTGCCGAAGAGCTCAAAACATTCAACGCGTTCGTTGCTACCCAACAAGGAGAAGAGGAAGAAGAAGAGGTTGTCGTTCGTCGCCTACGAGCTCAAGACACGTACCGAGAGTACACGACACAAGACGCTCTGCAGAAGGATGGCGAAGGAGGCTAAAATGTCACACACCGAACTCGAAAACTAACCCATGACGATTCTCATCGTCCAAAACAACCCCTACATAACCACAAAAATTGACGTCGTCGACGGGCTTGTCAACGGAGCAGTGGAAAGCTTGAAGTGTCGAACCTTTATATGATGTGTGGGCGAATGTTTACGATTTTAGAGATAAGCATTTGATCTTCGCCCCTCTCATCATCATTCACTTCGTGGAGATGCCGGGATTTTTCTACTTGGGTTATTAAAGTTAACCATTTTAAATTTACCTGCTAAAGAAAGCAAAAACGCGCGCCCAGAGTGGGGAATGAACCCACGCCTTCTGAGTTTTTCTCAAATGCCGTACCAATTCGGCTCTATGGGCGACTGTGTTCTTCTTCACTTTCAAGGGTATTTATAATTACTAGAACTATATCTGACGCTTGAGAGTCGTAGCCAGCGCTACCCTGACAACACGGGCAGAAGGAAACCTTCTTTTAAACCCCCAGGGCGTGCCTCCAATGTCAAACAGCATGTCATGAGCGGGAAACTGGCGAGACACCATGTTATGCTACCTTCCATCGAGGCTGCCAGATCCGAGACCCTCGCTAGGCTTTCGCAGAACAATAGCGTTAGAAAATGAGGAGCTCCCTGATAAAATATGGAAGATAGTTCGGCAGTGTACAATGCAAAAAAAGAAATGGGGTTATGGTTACGGTTTTTTTTCTTTTTCTAGGGTTAGTAAAACTAACTTTGCAAAGCTTAACTGTGAAAGAAAGAAAAACACGCGGCCAAAGTGCTGACCGAACCCACGCCTTTCGATTTGATCTAGAATGCCTTACCAATTCTGCTATCTGGCCGGCATTATTGTCTTTCACTTTCTAGGGTATTTATAATCTCTAGAACTGTATCTGACAATCGAGGGTGGAAACCAGCGCCACTCTGAATGCAAAGCCAGAAGGGGACCTTCTTTTTAACCCCCGGGGCGTTGCTTCAACGTGTACAGCCTGTCATCAGTTTAACTGGCGGAAAACACCGCGAAAGCCAAGCGAGGCTCTCGGATCGGGGCGCCTTCACTCCAAGGTAGCATAAGAAGGTTTCCCGCCTGTTGCCCGCTCATGACAGGCTGTAGATATTCGAGTAACGCCCCAGGAGTTGAAAAGAACGCCCCTATTCACTGTGTAGTCATAGTGGCGCTGGATACCGTCCTCAAGCGTCTGATACACTTAGAGTAAGTACAAGTGCCCCAGAGGGTGCAGCGGTGGCGTAGAGGTAGACCATCAGCCTCGCGTGCAGAAGGACCGTGGCTCGAATAACGGTGCCGGGAAATTCTCACCGGACTTTAAAAACTCCGCGGGTTGAGGGAATTGCAAAATGAGGCCTGAGTTGCGGCGTGACGCCTGCGACCATTGCCGGTAACGAACTCCCTCACCAGAGCAGGATGGGCCATCCTGGTGTTTTAATGACCAGCACCTCCCATGAATATGCCAATTGATTGATTGATTGTGGGGTTTAATGCGCCAATGCAACGCAGGCGATGAGGCGCGCTGTAGTGGAGGGCTACGGATTAAATTTGACCACCTGGGGATCTTTAAAATGCGCCGAAATCTCGTACACACGGGCTTTTTTGCTTTTCGCCTCCATCAGAAAAGCGGCCGCCGCGGCCGGGAATCGAGCCCGCGACCTTGTGCTCAGCAGCGCAACGCCTTAGCCACTGAGCCACCGCGGCGGGTAATATGCCAATTACCCAGCAGCACATGGGGCTAAGATTCCCTGGAACCGGACAGGCTGCCATTGGAATCTGAACATGGCAACGTTTAACGCGAGAACTTTATCCAGTGAGGCGAGTCTAAAGACGTTTTTCGGGGAATAAGAGAGCAATAAATGGGATTTCATACGACATAGTGAGGTCAGGAGGATAGGTGAAGCCCTTACCTGGCTACAAAGTGGGCACGTGCTTTGTTATCGTGATCTAGTGGAGAGAAGAGAACTGGGAGTGGAACTTCTTGTCAATAAAAACATAGCTGCAACATAGACGAATATTATAGCAATAACGAAAGGGTAGCCGGAGTTGTGATTACGCCTAATAAGAGCTACAAACTGAAGGTGGTACAGGGCTATGTGCCCACATCCAGCCATGACGACCAGCTAGATGAGCGCTTCTATAACGATGTGGATTGGGCAATGGATAAAGTAAAAACCCAGTATACCGTAGTTACGAAAAATCTCAATGCTAAAGTATCCAAGAATCAGGCTGGTGACACGGCAGTTGGGAAATATGGTCTTGGCTGTCGAAATAGCAGGGGGAGCATACTAGTCGAATTCACTGTACAGAATAATCTACTCATCATGAATACCTTCTTCTGAAAACGGGAGAGCTAGAAGTGGACGTGGAGGAGAACGAATTTGGAGCAAGCAAATGAAATAGACCTCATATTTTGCGATACACCTGGCGTCGTACAGGATATGGAAGTGATCGGAGGGGTGAGGTATAGTGACCACCAAATGATGAGATCTCGAAATAGGCTAGATTTGAGGAGGGTACTGAACACGCTAGTACGAAAGAAGCCGATCAATGAGCTAACTGTAAGGTGTAAGTTTGAAGAATTCAGAATCGCGCTGCAGAACCTATATTTAGCTCTTACCGAGAAAGCAGGGCTGACGATACATGAAGCCAACGACAGCCTTACACGCATAATCACGGAGTGTGCAGTAGAAGTGGGGCACGATGGCTAGACAGGATATTGGGAAACTTTCGGAGGAGACGAAAAATCTAGCTAGGAAACGGCAAAGCATTACCATCTCCACCCAAGCTGAGCGAATTGAACTGGCGGAGCTCTCGAAGTGAATCAATCAGCGTAAGACAGCTGACATGCGGAAATATAGTATGGAGAGGATCGAATATGCTGTAAAGAACAGAGACAGCCTAAAAACAGTGAAGACGCGTCTAGGTGTGGGGAGAAATCAGATGTATGTACATAGAGAGAAACAGGGCAATGTTATCACAAATAGGGATGAAATAGGCCAAGTAGCCGAGCACTTCTATAGAGATCTGCACAGTTGCCGGGACATGCAGGATAATGCCGAAAGAGAAAGTAGTTCAGAGGAGACAGACATCCCACCAGTGTAACGCCAGAAGAAGTCAGGAAGGCTTTTAAAGAAATGAAAGAGGGCAAAGCACCTAGGTAAGATCATATAACAGTAAACCTCTTGAAGGATGGCGGACACATATCCCAGCAAACAACGTTACGTCATGCAGATATCCCGGAGACGTCAGCAATCGACATTGGAGATGTCTAGGAGACGTACCGTTGGGGTCGGAGTTACATATATTCAACGTTGCTACAACTGCAAAAAACTTATCCAAATCACACTAAGGATAACGTACAATAGACGTCTCATGGTACTTTTATAGGCTGTTTACAGGACGTTATCTTAGTGGTACGTCTTATGGATATTGTAGTGGTACGCATGCAAGACGTATATAGATGTCTGTTCTACATTGGTTTTTGTCTTTGGCACAAGCATTAGTTTGTTATATTAATGACTTGTGTATGTTAGTATTATATTATTGATATAAACCTGTATGCCTGAAATTTACATTTTTTATACATAATTTGGAAGTTTGGCAAGCCGCCTTTCCAGTGTTGCCTAGGTGTTGTGGACATTTATACATCAAATACATGTTTTACTACCGTATAAACCGGAATATAGGTCGAGTTTTTTTCCAAAAAAATCCGCACGAAAGTCACCCCTCGTCTTATATAGCGGTCATTGGCAGAATGTAAATTGTTGTCTGGCAACAATGTGCAAGCGCAGTCCGTCGCCATCGCCATTCGTGTCGCACTTCTCTGTCGCACTATCAGGCCTTTATTTGATTTCGCTTTTCTCTAGTTTTTTCTCTTTTACTCGTTTATTCTGCGTGCGTGCGGACATTTCTGTACGTCTCTGTTCCAAGTTCACCGCGGCGTTTAAGCTGACGGCGATTGAGTCACCGAGCAGAATGGGAATATGGCGGCGCAACGCCAGTTAGGCGTTTCGGAGAAAAGTCTGCGGTACTGGCGGAGCCAGAAAGCTAAGCTGTGCACGTGCAACCCACGAAACCGATCGTTCCGTGGACGTCAAGCGGTGCACCCCGAGTTGGAGAACAAAGTGGCGGACTTCGTCCGGGAACTTCGTCCGGGAACTTCGCTCATGATCGCTCCGGAGGCCATGCGCGGACGGGCTCCGCGAACTGTACAATGAGTGGCTAGCCGGCGACAACAAAAAGACCTATACGGGCCGGTTGCGACCGTGTCGAGCTGGGTGTCCTTCTCTGAGCAGTCGCTGCCCGACGACATGGTTACACGAGCGTTCAGGAAGTGCTCCATCAGTAACACGCCTGATGGCATGGAAGATGACAGTGCGAAGCAGTCATCCTTGGACGACTCTGAGAGCTCGGGCGAGTGATTTCGGCAGGCATAGTGAGTGGCAGTGACGGACGGATGTCGAAAATAAATATAGACATTGTGAGTGCGCTTCTGTGCCGAATTATTTCTTTTGTAAACTTTTCCCACCTCAAGTTAGGGGGTCGACCTATATACCGGGTCGACCTATAATCCGGTTTATGCGGTAACTCTTCAGCACTGTTTGCTGTTACTTGTCGCCTGGTTTCTCGAATTATGTGTTTCCACTTTTGAAGTGTTGCATACTGCATGAAGTCTCATTTGTGAAGTGCCAAGCTGACCACACACTCTTGCAGAAGCACACGAACCACAGCTCTAAACGAGAAATGCCGCATCGAAAACAAGACGCAGTAATTAAAAGAAAACCCGTCTTAATCAGCACAAGCGCCCTGGACACTAAGGCAATCACAGTAGCGTCATCGAATTGGACCATACACCACGGCTGTACAGGCCTTCTGCAAATAAACTATCACCGAAACAATCAAAAATTAAATGAGTTAAAATGACAGTCTGCCATCCTATCTGTAAGTACCTGCAGCTGGGTAGTATGAACGCTTTCAAAGTACACATAAAACACAAAAGTGTTCGAGTATAACAGTTTATATTGACTTCCAAATTATGTAATATGCTTTCGAAATATAACCACTTTAATTTTCATTCCTATCTGCCCTGGCCCACACGGTACACATTGTACAATTACAAGAACAGTACAAACATTCATGACTATAAATAAGTCACACACAGCAGAAAGGTTGACAAAAATAGGAAGAAAAGCAAACATGTAAATCCAGGGTACAAGTAGAAGATAGTCATGCAACTTGAAATATCGCACATTGAAATAGTTGGGTGAAAAACAACGGAAGAAAAGTGTGAAAACAAAGAAATTATTGAATGGTGCTTCTTAAAAAAACAAATTTACGAAACTAAATAGTTCACATGTAGTGAAAAGTTTGTGGAACAATAAAAAAAAAGCACCTAGGAAACACAGAAGTGGTGTTGAGTGGTGGTTGTGAGTGCCATACAAATTTAGGCTACCTTAAACGAAACAACATCTTGGTAATTGGTTATTATCTATAGAAATGATGTGTATAAAGAAATGACTGTACGGCGGTTACAAGATCAGTAGAAATTTACGTGATGAAGTGATTCACACTTAGTGAAATGGCAGGAAAACAATAAAACAACAAAAAAACTTTAGAAACAACTTATTGAAGACTGGCTGGGAAAACAAAAAGTTACACTGTTTCAATACTTCACACAAAGTGATATGATTTGGGAAAAAACGAAAAAACGGGGAACAAGGAAATGATTAAATATTAGTTACAAGAAGACAGATTTACATGACTACGTGATTCACACCAAGTTATACGCGCAAAGAAAAATAACACAAAATAAAAAGGATGGAAGCACGGACATGATTCAATGGTGGTTCATTAGTGCATGCCTCCATCATCAGTTATAATAGGGAATTCTTGAACAGTTTGCCTTCTTCTTTGTGGTGCCAGAAACTGACAAAGTAGTTGCAGACCGGATTGGTTGGAAAGTGAGTAAAACTTTAATGGTCCAAAGGCTAAAAGAAATTTGATACCGCTTCTAGCAATAAAAACTAAGAAGCCGCAGGTTTAGACATAGCTGATAGTTGCGCAGGGTGTGACTGACAATGAAAATCTTGGCCCTATACATTGTCTGGTGAAAGCATTTGATGTCTGTAACAGGAGGAAGATATCCAGTTACACACAATGCAGGTTGCCCATCGCAGTTAGAAAAAAGTGTGCTTCTCGTTTTCCCAAACCAGGAGAACTCCAAGTTGGCCGTCAACAGTAGCTTGAGCAGGCGTCTTGTGCAGACGTTGCAGTAGAACCTCCCATGCAAGCCAGTTCTTCAATCTATGCATGGGTACAGGAAACTTTGTGTTGTTTATGCAGCTTTTTATGTTTACGGCGGGACAGAAAGATTGTATAATACAGAATGGCCGAAACCAATTGTCACTGAAAAACACAGAGTATGACAGCTGCATCTTACCGGTACTCACCTACGTGGCAGAAACTTCCAGGATCACTAAAAGTGTCTAACTTAAATTAAGGACGACTTCGCAGGCAATAGAACGCTAGATGTAGATGATAGGTGTAACATAAAGGGACAGGAAGAGATCGGAGTGGATATAATTTAATGTCAGCATTGGCACTACGAAAGCAACCTTAAAACCAACTGTAACTGCTAATGTGAGGTAACAATAATTATAAGAACTATATTTCGTGAATGGGGACTTTGAGGACATTTTAGCCCACCTACAGTTCCCATGTGAACTTGCAAAATATTTTTCTGTGTCTATTCTAACCGCTTGGTTGATTGAAGTGGCAATATATACACGGATGAAGCCATGTCCACAAAATGTGGCAAAATGAAACATGCAAAAACCCGGACAGCGTCACTACCATGGACGTATACTTCCTGCTGCAGAATGGCGAGGTGGGCTAGTTGGTATATATGCATAACTAAACCTTCAAAAGGCACATAACTGAAGAACTCGTCATGTTGTTCTGTTCGCCTGTCCTGCGAGGCCCACATTTTTAGTTGAAGTATACGTTGTAGAGCAGAAAGCGTCAAAGTAGTGCAAGACATTTTTACAGCACAATCCCATTCACACATAATCTAAGTCGCACCAGTCAGCAGCCTGACACACGTAAGTTATTAGGAAATGACAGGCCAGACACCAGAATCATACTCTGCCTTAAACCTGCGAAATCCCAAATGCTGTGTTACTCTGATCACCAAGGTGTGTTACACACTAAATTCATTAAGCTGAAAATTCCATAAGTGGAAGAAATTTACCAGCCACTTTCGAATATTAGTACTAGGTTCTGAAAGGTTAATTTAAGTTTGCGATGCTGCAGTTATAGTACGAAGCACAACCAGCGCTGTTCATAATACTGTGCCAGTTACGACATGCGTGTAGTTCAGCCGTTACAAATAAATTCGGGTTGAATACACGTTGTTCATTCCAACATTTCACGACCAAACTAAGCGTTTGAAAGATTGAACACTCAATCGAAACGCGAAAAAAACATCCAGATGGCATTTTAATCAAATGCTGTAGTCTCGGAATTCACTCGATTTATTGTTTTATTTTACTTCCACACGCACGGCAATCATTCAATTTGTTGTGCACGTTTTTTACTGAACACTTTTATGACGAAAGAAACGGCATCTGCAGGAACAAAACAAAACCAAAATCATGCAAATACTACACGATGCGCGTGCAACGCATACACGCTCATATTTGCACACGCACTTAAATTCGCACTGTCCAGCTTCCCTTATTTCATTTCCCATCAAAACATTCGCCTAGCAAAATAGGGCAGAACACGAACACTTCACCAAACACAGGCCTAGAAATTGCGCGAGAATTGATTCTGTTTACAAACGCAGCAGCAGGTACAAAGGCCTACCGACAAATCTCCGCAACGCACAAAGCCAGTCCCTCAAATTGTTAGGGCTAACGGCTTGCGCATACCGAAGTTCGAGAGCAACTTTGCTAAGTTAAATAAATATGACAAGAAAACAAGGTTCCCTAGTACTCACTTACCTCCATTACTTGGCAGTATTTCTTCGCCCGGAAGATATATCCATGGTAGTCAAATCACTGAAAATACAAATGTTCAAGGCGTGCACACCCGTGCCGTTACAGGCCTGTAGAACGCGTATTGATACGGAGTGCAGTTATTACAACTGTGAGACGATCGGACTCGCCGCGCAGCGACTACCTGTCTCGTGTTCGTCAGAGGGAAGAAATAGTTTCTGAAACACGCATACCTTGATAAAACGCGTTGCCAAATAGATGCCCAAGTTATTGGTAAATAGAGATATTAGTTGCCAATTATATAGAAGAAAAGCTTGAGCATGGGTATTTTTTAAAGAAAACGATAATTGTACCGGCAAACTAGATTACGACATTTAAGGCAATTTCAGGGTCCGCGGTGGAACTACAGCTGCCGTGGGGTTGTGGGCGCCGTAATATTACGGTTTGTTCTGAGGCCGCAACCACTTGCAGCGTATTTTACGCGCATTCGTGCGTCGACATCACCACGCGTTCATGGCGTCGGCAAAATGCACGGCGACGTTAGCTGACGCGGGAGGAGGAGCACGAGGAGAAAACTTTATTGAACAGGTAGATCTAGCTTCGAAGTGGGCGGGGTCCTCAGACCAGGACTCCGTTGGTGCGGCCTGCCGTCTTCGCCCTTTCAGCGAGCCAAAGCTGCTTTCTTAGGTCCGAGCTCGCAAGTCCACTCTCCCACTGCTCCTATGTAGCTACGCCGATGTCTATGCTGCTCGCCACATAACAGCGTCGACGCAGCACCAGAAAGCATCCGAAAGCAGGCGACATCGTCCAGATTTCATGTCCATCTTCTGGTTTGGGGTTTTGTCTGCACCGATCTTGTCTGCAAGATCGGTGCGTAACGAACAAAGTTTATCAACGCCAGAAATCTAGCGGTGCATTCAATTTGATTCGCGGCTACCGTAGCTTGCATAGGGCGAACGATGAACCGCGATAGCTTTTTTTGGCTTAAATAAGGGAGCTTTGATAACATCACTTGCAGTATTAGCATAATTCACCTCGCCTCCAAGAGTGGTGTGGAAGAAACAAAAGTTAGCGCTGCCGAAATTTGTCAAATACGACCAAAACGAGTCACCCGACTATATTCGCTGGCAGCCTCTGTTAGCGTACCAAATTCTTGGGTACATGCATTGTTTCCGGCGTGGTCGAGTGGATTGGAGCTTATGTGTTGGTGTTGTGTTTTGAAAGTCTATGGTTCGAATCTTGGCAAAACCTCGCGGATTTTTTGTTTTTTTTTGCAATGAGGGTGTCATCGACTTTTTCTTCGATGCAAAAAAAGGCAGACTACCTTGCCGTTTAACCTAAAAGTGACGTTTGACGGTAACCTCAGTATCAAAGCAGCCCTGAAATTTGCTTTGCTCACACTTTGAATTCATGAAGCTTCAGTCGGTACGTAACATCAAGGTTAAATCAAGTAGCAAGTAAAGTTGTGCTAATTGCGTCTTCGTTGATCATCCTATCTGATTTTGTTCAGATTTGACGGCAATAACCCCCGCCCCCCCCCAAAAAAAAAACTTTGCAAGGCTCGTTGGCAACGTCGCTTATAAACGAATTCTGCGCTAAGTACCTGCCTCTTTCCGTGAGGTTCGGTATTGGGCTACTGTTCTGAAGGTCAAAGGTTCAAAGCAATAGTGGTGGATTACAATACTTGTACAAAACCCCTCGGTACAAAACACTTACAAAACACATACAACACCCCTCGGTAACTTCAATAAAGTACGCCTGCGGAGAGTTTGAAAATTTGGTATAGCGGATGATGATGGTTGTATGTTTATGGCGCAAGGCCAACTGGGGCATAAACATACAACCATCGTCATCCGCTATACTTAATTTTCAAAAGTATAGCGGATATAGCTAAAATAACTGTAACTGCGAGAGACATGTTCGAAGTAAAAGACAGACCTACCAGAAACATCTGAACAACGTCAGCAAAATATGTCTAAATACCTTCCCCAAATGCAACATCGAGAGTACGAGAGAGCAGCAACATCGAGAGTACGTCTTTAGCAAAGTTGAAAGAACGTCCGAAATTGAGGTACCAGCAACGTTATCTCAACATCCAAAAATTTTTATTAAAATATTGCATGTTGTACGGATGTCTAATAGAGATACTGCTGGGACATAGACGTTCGGATCTTTTTGGGATGTTGCAGACATGTTAGTGGTTTTGTGGGATGGGTGATGCACGCATGCAAACTTTTACATTGCACTGCTCCGTTTTTGGTCAGCATATACACGACCATAGTGTTTTAAAATCCTGATACCGAAGCTGTTCATGAAGGCAAAGTTGAACACCGTCACCACCTAGTCACACCATAACGCTACGGCAGTATCATCGCCATGGCGCGCGCTATTCAGTTGGCGTGTAGCTCCTTCTCTACCCCCTCTACCTAGGCCTGTGACCTTCGCTCCCTCTCTTTCTCATCATCAATGAAGCAGACAGTTTATTTAAACAATCAAAAAGCTCAGCGGCATGTAGTTCTGAATAATGAACGTCTCGTTTTACGCCGGTTCTGCCAGGATGTTAAGCAGGTAGCGGCCACTTCGTCATCGACAGCAAGCGCACCATATCATCATTATTGACGCCTGCCTCTGTCGTCAGCAGCGCCTGGCCTCGAACGCACGGCGAGCTACGCTAAAAAACACCCAGGCATCTGCGCTGCTCGACCACATTCTACGGGCGCTCCCCGACCAGTGGAATCCTGCTGCCATCAAAACTCCTCTGCTAATAAATGCAGGGTCAGCAGCACGGCCACAACGGCGCCTACAAGCTCTTTCGTCCAGTGCACCAAGCATCGTTTGACCCATAACAAACTTTATTCCGAGATGCCTATGCGATGAACCCACCGCGGCACCAAACCCACCGTGCCAGTAATTGCCTTCTGAGCTAATCTTTTACCCCTTGCAAGCATTCTCAAGGGGCATCCACCTTCCCCAAGCAGAGGTTATCTCCCATTTGAGTTTCCTTAGGGAAAAACGAAGTTGCAGAAGAGAGGCTGCATTGTGCTTCCGCCTGCCTGAGCCCATGAGATAATGGTCACGGTGACCTTCTCTTACTTAAAGTGTCAATTAACCGTGCTCTCGACTGCAGCTTACCCTGCTCTTCTGCACCACCGAGTAATCCTGCTCAGCGCAATTGTTGGATTCACTCATCTGGCACCACCCGCCCCGTACGAAAGTGCCTCGGAGCAATTTTAGGGAAGTTGAAGCAAACTCGTCCCCAAAAGCTTTTCATCAGACAGAACAAATATTCCCCGTCGATGAGTATCTTCAGAAAGTGTCAGTGCCCACACCCCACTCGAAAAGAGGAAAGAGAAAGGCGGAACCGATAGCCAAGTCAAGGTATGAGTATGTGTTGTGTCCTATATTGTAATATGTGGGCTTGTTTTTGTTGAACCAGCATGCTCCTGAAGATGTAAGGAATTTCTCGATTAGGCGACCTTGAGCATCCGTACGGGAAGAGCCCCACAGAGAGTTCTGTACATTCAGGTCGCCAATAAGCATAAAAAGTTTGGGTAGTTGATCTAGAAGGACCTCGAAATCGGAGCTCGAAAGCTGAAAATCAGGACGGACGTAGATAGTGCATATTGTTACGAGCCTATTCAAATTATGGTGCTAATGGCGACAGCCTCAAGGACAGTCTGCAATTGGATGGTGTGACACGCCAACGATTTCCAGGCAATGATGGCCACACCACCTGAACTACCCGCCCCGTACGAAAGTGCCTCGGAGCAATTTTAGGGAAGTTGAAGCAAACTCGTCCCCAAAAGCTTCTCATCAGACAGAACAAATATTCCCCGTCGAGGAGTATCTTCAGAAAGTGCATAAAATTTCAGTTTTCATCGCTTTTATCCTACGATGAAGCCGATGAAAACTGAGGACATCACTGTTTTTTTGGTTTTAAGGTGTCCCACTTTACAAGTTTTGGGGCCTGCATTCCTACGTTTCAATTCTTATTTGTGTGAATAAATAGAAAGTTGAATTTCCTTGGGCCATTTTTACTCCACCATTGGTAGTGTTTCCCTATTGATCGTAGCAATACCTGGTTGGCAAAATTTGTTCTACTTTCGATATAGGGCCTCTGCACGCGCTTTTTTACACAGTACCGACAGTATTTTCTGAGACAACTGTGTCAAGCTTTGGATTGTTTAGTACAATGCTTCACTGTTACCGCCGTAATTTATCGGTTTTTGTAGCCGTCGGTTCAGCACTTTTCTTCGTTTATATAAATAAGAGTACACAAAAAGGGGAATATTCGAAAGAAAGTTTCAAGCTACCATTTATCACCCGGTTTATAACGCGGAACTATAAAAAGACAAATAAAAAAAGAAAAAATCTGAGGTCCACCGTTCTTGAGGGGGGACACCACGCCACAGGAGTATTTTTGCAAAACACGCACGTTTTTTTCCAGAAATAACCTTTTATAAGGTCAAAAGAGAGCAGTACATATTGCTCAATATTCTACATCACAACGGAGAAGCCACAGCACAATGATTACGGTTTATTTCTAGCTGCGGATTTGCAATTGCTCTGATTTTGCGAAGCTTCCAAAAATGAAGCTGAGTTTTAATATACGCACGTAGCTATGGGAGAAAGCGCAGTTTCATTCATCAAATAAAATTTTCAAATTAGCAAAGTTTGGAAATAGGAAAGCAGCTATACCGCATTCTGAGAACAAAATCTTAGCAGTGTTGTCAAGGTGGCTGAGTTTAATTGGTAAATACGAGTGACAGTCCTAATGATCAGTTATTTTGTTCTCTCATAGTACTATAGCCGCAGCGCCAATACAGCATCAGCAGATGAAATGATTTTGAATTACTTGAAAAAAAATCGAATTTCGGGGCGAGAAAAATTATGATGTAAAGCGTTATTTTGATGTGTTTCGCGCAAAAAGGATGCACAAAATCATTTAGTGAGCTAAACTTGTCCATATACAGTATATTAAAATGGGATTACACTTGTTTTGAAGCGTATAAGCCAGTACAAATGAGCCGCTGTGCTTCTGTCATAAGACGTCATATAATCCTCTGTAATCTGTGACAAGACCTGGCATGACCGGTCAGCGTCATGGTGGTTGTCACTTTGCGGCAGAGGCAGCGGCTTTTTCGGTGTCCCAACTACGCAACTACCCCATTGCAGTTACTCACCGTATGCGGAATATTTCAATGTCGGCTACATGTAACCAGTTGCAACACGTAGAAGATCGCCAACCCGGGTATATTTTAGAGCCGATATTCCGAATTGCCAACCGGCGGTCGTGTACCCTGAAAGAAGGACCTGCGGAATCGCAACCTGTTTCACCGGCCCTACAAAAGCTGCGAGCTTCCAGGTGGTGGTCAGCAGGCAATATTCTTTTCAGCCATTCCACAATTCTAACCTCAAAAAGGCGCTCGGTAAACTATAGGAACTACTAAACAATGCGCTCCTAAGTTACCTTCCTTCTGCTAGGGTTGTTACCTCTGCGTTTTCTGCAGTTGCCTGATTGCCTTATTCATTCAGGTGGTGATTGAGTGAACCAAAGTTCGACACTTGCTCTAAGTCCAGCGCCTCCTTTCACGACTTTAAACTATTTTACTGTGCAGAATGGGGCCCCGCATAATATTCGTATGATTCTTTTCCGCATCTGAAAAGTATTTAAGCAAACGTTATCTCAAAAACACTTCGCGATGCACTCAGTGTAGAGATGCCGGGCCACCTGCCAAAAGCAGCGATCATAGCCTCTGTAGCTTTGCATTAAATTAGCCTTTCCGTCTATCAACCAGACACGACGGAACCTACTTTTTGAAGTGCACGATGTTGCATATGTGTAAAATTGCTTGAGCACATATTTTGGAAATTTTATGAAATTGAGAGTAAGATTCACGTGAATAAAATGAGATGAGATGGCTAAGAAGGAGCGCCATAGCTTAGCGCAGACGATGGCATAAACCAAGACATTTGGACAAAGCTACAACAAATGAAAAACCTACCGTTACTAAGCCGACAGCCACACCTAAATATTCAGGAATATTCTACACTTCCATTTCAACACTTGTTCCCTGGGCTGAAAGGCAAATCTTGAATGTATAACTAGCGCCCTTAACGGAAGGAGCAAGTCAGAGTGGTGAGAACCATTTACCAAGTATAGGGTAATGGCCATATACGTCGGCTTTACAAAAAAACACTCTTATGAACGCCTCACCCAAAGGACCACTGAAAAACCGAAGGAGAGAAAACCACACGTGTTTGCTAACAAAAATCGCACGCGCTGAAATATACAGCTCCTTCGCAAAAAAAGAGAAATGATTCATAGAAATTATTGCTCAGAGAACTCAAGCCGCATAATACAAAATATTTTATTAGTTATACCTGCAATCATATCCAGACCTACAACTGCCATTTTGAAAGTGCGGGGAATGTAAACTAGAACTCAAAGGAGCTTAACATACAGCGGCAAGTTCAACGACAGGGAATATCCTACCTTAGGTAGAAAACCCAAGGGAATTTTTTTGCCAGTCACCAATTATTGGTTGTTCCTTCTTCTACTGCATAAGATAAAATTTTAGTTTCATAATTTTTGAAAGCAGCTGCAACGCCTCTGAAATCACGCAACCACGAACATGCAGGTTAGAATCTATAAAACACGAAATTGTATTCAGACAGCTACATTTGTGCGAACGGCGCAAGGATGATTTGTATGGAGCCGTTAAGAAAAGCTAATTACAGATTAGTAAACACATGAGTAAAGCTACTGTAAATACATAACAATAAATACGTTCAGATTTAACACTTGATGATGAAGGTTGGTGTTTATTTGCGCAAGGCCAACGAGGGCAAACAGCGCCAAAGAAGTTAGTTATGAAGAGAAGTGATTACGACAAAAAATTAGGTATAAAAACGTGTAAAACGGAAGTGGTAAAATCAATTAAGGATAATGAATATGGCTGGTGTACATGGTCAGTTTTGATTACTCACGATAAGAGATTAGGTTTAAAAAGTTTACATTAGACAAATATTTCGACCGCGTTGCACAGAAACCGCGGCATTGTCACCAAAAACAAGGATGTTTGTAGCGGAATGTGTTGTCTGTATGGTTCCTTGAAGTGTCTGTGTCTTGTTGTGTCAAGTGCATTGCATCTGATTAGGATGTAGACTACGAATAGGCCCTCCCAACAAGTGCTACACGCGGGTCTTGGAGAGCTATTGAGACGGTGTGAGTGTGTTACAAGTGTATGGCCTATCCGTAACCTAGCTAAGGTAACTTCAATGTGTCTGTTGTGTGAGTCAGCAGTGTATGGTCCCAAGTGTGGTTTTATTACGTGTAACTTGTTATCTGTCTGTTCACTCCATTGTGTTTGAAATATGTAGCGAAGTTGTTTTCTCATGTGTAGCTTCATGTCTGTTTACGTCACCGTTGCTATGTCCACTGTATTCAAGAGTGTAGCAGAGGTGGCCATTTGATCTGCGGTTTTATTACCGGTATTCCAAAGTGGCCAGGAACCAAACATATTATTTTTTCAAGACTTGAGGCCTATGCCGACATTAGGGCATTAAAAACAAGATTGAATAAATAATTTTTGAGTGTTTTTTGGACAAAACGGCACGTACAACGTTAAAAGAATGCGTGTACACTATGGACTTTAAAATTTTATTTTGGACAATGGGATGTAAAAGAAGTAAAATGCCGTGTTCTTCAGCGGTAAAAATTCTGTTGGGCGACTTAGTTCTTTTTGCCCCGTTAAAGTTTGGTCCGTGCGCAGCACAAGAGACAGCACCAGCTGTCTTTGATGCGTCGAAGTAAAACTCTGCACACTGGTGCTTATCCTGCAGGAAGAGGAAATGCTGCACAATAGCTGCCTTTGGTGCCCTGTTTTTTTCGATTTGCAGAAAGGATAGGTCACAAGAAACCTCCCTGAGTTGCCATGGTGCCATAAGATCCATTATGGGTGTCTTGTGGATGTATGAACATGACACTGCTAGCACAGAAGCTTCTGCTCTCACTCTGAGAGGGAACAGCATGGGGATAGACGGGCGGTTTAGAAAGAGCTGCTGTTAGCATGAATTATGAATGGTCGAGTTAAAAGGATGATTTGTCAGAGACAAGATTTTAGAGCAATACCACAAGTCAGTGTATATCTTCTGGTGATACAAGGACTATTTGTGGCACTTTGCATAGAGGCTTTCAACAGGGCTGGTGCGAAAGGCGCCACAAGGAAGGTGAAGCCCCAAATTCAGAGCTGCGTCAAGCAATTTAAGAGCCTTTTTCATTTCCGTCCCATACACGACGCTGCCGTAGTCCTAGTGAGATCCTATCAGTGCAGTATAACGACGCAGGTGGAGCTGCTTGTCTGCACCGTACGAGTAGTGACAGACGACTTCATCGGTATTCATAGTTTTTAGTCATTTGTTTTTAAGCGTTTTGAGATTCGGAAGAAAGGTTAGTTTGTTGTCGAATATTAGGCCTAAACACTTGTGCTCCATTTTAACAGGAATCGACAGGCCATTTATAGTAATGTCAGGGCCTGCATGGATCCCGCGCGCACGGGTGAACACAACGCAAGTACTTTTTATGGGGTTCAGCTTAAAACCATTTGTGAACGCCCAGCCAGCAAGTTTGTTCACGCCAAGCTGGACTTGGCGTTCACAGATTGACATCATACATAATTTAAAAGATTTGGACATCGTCTACATAAACTGAACAAGAAATGGTTGGTGGCAATGCCTTACGAAGAGAGTTCATCTTCACTATGAAGAGGGTGAAGCTCAAAACACCGCCTTGAGGCACGCCATTTTCCTTAATATGTACCTTAGAAAGTGTACTACCAATTCTTACACGGAAAGCTCGTTCAGACTTGTAGCTAGAAAAAGTGTTAAGCATGTTGCCCAAAACACCGAATAACTTCAAGTCACTCAAGATGCCGTACCGCCATGCCATGTCACAGGCCTTTTCCATATCAAATAAGAGTGTAATGCAGAACTGTTGGTGAATAAAGGCATCTTTTATGTAGGATTGCAACGCAACAAGTTGATCATTGGTGGTGCGCTTCGCCCTGAAGCCTACCTGGCACCTCTCGAGAAGACCATTGTACTCAAGGAAGTACACGAGCCTGCGATTTGTCATTTTCTCGAGACCCTTGCACAGGCAGCTCGTTGGGGTTTTGGGATGGTAACTTGAGGGGGACGGCGGGCCCTTTCCCTCCTTCAAGAAAACCACTACTATGGCCTCCCTCCAAGAGTGTGGAATGTACCCCGAAAGCTATATGTTATTATATAGATGTATAAGCACTTCAAGTGTGTCTGTGTGTAGGAGTTGTGTCATTGTGTATGTAATGTTGTGTGGGCCTCGAGCTGAGTATTTATATGTGCTCAGAGCAGACTTTAGCTCATGTAGTTTAAACAAGGTGTTGTAAGACGTCTGTGATTTGTTGTTGTCGCGTAGGTATTTATTTTCACAAGAGGCTTTATGCTTCAGGAAAGTGTTTGCTTAGTGTGCGTAACTAGACACGTGTTGGAAGTGTTGTGCGAGTGTGTTAGCCTGGTCTTCCAGTGTTCCCCTTCTTTTACTGATCAAGGGCAGGCTGTGTGTCTGTTGTCCTTTGAGCTTGCGTATACTGGTCCATTCCTTGCGTGTGTCTGTGTATCAGTTTATGGATGTTCTGAAGGAGCGTCAACTCTCTCTTTTTGCCTAACAACGCACACTTTTGCCAAACGCTTTTGCCAGTTTGAACAAGAGGAGGTTACCCGACGTGGGGTAACGGCGAAGGATACTCCATGCCTTGTTTTAGGCCTATCGCGCCCGCCTACAGTCCTCATTCTCCCACGGCCTCCTCTGGTTTCGCGGGGCACCAGAGTCGTGGAGAATGGTCCTTTCGGCGGCGTCGAGGATGTGCGCCGTGAGCTGTTGAGCGGCTTCATCTACATGTAGCTTTGATATGGTTGTGCAGTGTAGTTTGAATGTCTCTGTAAATGTATTCCAGTTAGCTCTTGCTTCATTGATCTTGTTCTGGGAAGATGGACTGCGTGGGCTTGACGTATATATGCTAATGAGGTGGGGAAGTGGTCACTTCATATGGTCACTGCCATATGAACATGTACCACCACAATCCCTGCCCTTCTTAATTACGATGTAGCTATTCAAGAAATTTCTGTTTTCAGTTTATATATGTTTCTTGAAGACATATTACACTTGACTGATTACAGTGCACTATCTCGTACACATCATCAAGGTTTTTAGGAAGTGATCTGCTGTTCCATATAAATATGTTTTTTCTTCACATTATTTAGTGTGAGAGCTGGTGGAGTGTGTATGTTTATATGGCGTCCTTTGCGTCTGTGACTCTCGTCTTTTTTGCCTTGTCGGGTGGCTTTGGCGTCGGGATGCGTTCCTTGCGAGGCACCGCAGACAAGAATGGTCTGATGTTCATTTCATCTTCGGATGTCCTCGGCACGCCTGTCTGATCAGACTTCTTGGACCGCGGACCCTTTTGGGCACGCTTGTCCTTGCCGCAACCGCCGCGGGTTTCAAGAACGCCCCGGATGGCACAGGCGGTGCGGGGGGGGGGCGGGGGGGAGGGAGCTGCCGCTGATTTCTCCGCCTCCATCTCCTCTCTCCCCTCGCTGGTGGTTTGGGACGGTGGAGCGGAAGTGGAGGATGCAGCATCACTCCTACCAGACGTGGTTTTCACCACAGCCGCTGCTGGCCTGGTGAGCGGTGCGGAGGTGGGTTGGGCTGCCTGAGGCAACCCACTGGGGGCGAGGGCGTTACCACGTCTGGATCGCGGTACTGGGTCCCCACCAAAACCAGACGCCGCTCCGTCCCCCGGCTAGAGTCGTCGGCGTACCTCCTCATAGGGAAAGGGAGGGGTGAGCCTCTTCCGCACCTCCGGGAAGAAGGGGTTCTCGGTTACTTTCACGTTGATAATCTTTTTCTGTTGAAACTTTTCACAGCTGTGGGACCATACCACGTGCGGCCCCTGACAGTTTGCACAGGGTAAAGTGGTGCAGTCACAGTTTTCGGTTGGGTAGTCATGTGCGGCGCATTTCCAGCAGGTTGTTTTGCAGCGGCAAGTAGTTGTAGCATTCCCGAACAACCTTCACTCGTAGCAGCGGCGCTGGTTAGCTATGTAGGGACGTACACCATACCTAATGAAACCAGCATTGATGTGCTCAGTAAGTTTTGATCTGTTGAATGTCAAGATTATGCGCTTTGTTGGTACTTCTACATTGCCACGACGGATGGTGATTCTCCTGACAGCTTTAACACCCTGATTCTTCAGGCCTTCCAGAAGGTCGGCCTCTGTTTCACTTACGAGATCTGGCTCAGATATCACACCCTGCGAGCTTTTGAGGCTGCGGTGGTGTGTGACAGTGATGTCCAGATCTGCCATGCGGATTTGCGTCAGGAGATTTGTGGCTTGCTGCTGCGTCTTCACTTTAACCAACACTTCCCCTGTTCGTAGTTTTTTTTGCTTCGAAAGATTTGCCAATGATTCCGTTAAGGAAGTTGGAGACGAGAAATAGAGACTGGGAGGAGACGGGTTTGGATTTATTATTTGATTCAAGGACCAAAAACGGGGATAGTTGTCAGGTTTCGGAATATTGATGGTTGGTAGACTTGGGAAGGAAACTTCGGCGCGGCCCCTTTTCAGGGACCGATCGCGTTTTCAGGGCGGGTTTGATTTATTCATAAGGCATAGGAAAAAAGAAGGGTACGGGGGTACTTTATTCGTCATCCTTACCCAGATAGCTGAAGAGGTCCCGGAGGTCCATGCCAGGTAAACAGACAGGGAGCCTATCCGCCAGAGCTTGACATGAGCTCCGACGGCCACCGTTCATGGTTTCTCACTTTACACCTATAAAGACATCGCCGCGGTTGGATAAAGCTTATGTTAGGAGGCTTGGGGTCCGTGGTGTCGCCAATAACGTCACGAAGGTTACTCAAGGGGCCCCTTGTGGAGCAGATTTACCACTTGCATGTTCCATTCTCACGAGCGAAATGCGCGTTTTCTATCCGCACGAATGTTTTGACACTTTCTTTCGTTAATGCTGATGAATGGCGGTGGTGGCAGCAATAACTTTGACTTTGGCACGCTATCTTATTTGTCACGTGCTACACAATCGGCTAATGTGACTTAACCTTGTCATGTACTTATTCTGGTTGCAAACATGACACTGGCCGAAGAAAATACAAAGCACAAGCTATGTGCAGTATTTTTTCTTTAATGTGTACGCACTCGCACATTGTTCGGCTTTTTTGTCTTGTTGCTTGGGTGTTTCAGCGGACAACATTCCCTTTACTTAAGACTGCACTGACTGCCACCTAGCCGTAATTGATTTACTTTTATTAGTTCCATGGTTACTTCTGTCACTTGCACTTCTGTCACTGTCACTGTCACTTCTGTTCCTTTCTGTCACTTGCAGTGAAGAACCTACACAGGCACCCAAGGGGGCAGTTCGTCCTTGGCTGCTGAGTTCATCCGCAGCACCAGCCTTTAAACCTTCGAGTGAAGCCCTGGTGCCGCAGTGGCTGCACTACGAGTGAGAAATGCTGCAATGATTGTCCGCAATAACTTGCGAAGAGAAATGTCACGCGTACCGCTGTTGCGCTCTGATGCCTCAATTTTAATACGACGCTAATAATGAACTGTCGTTATAACACTGAACAATTTTAGTTGAGTGTTTGCTGAGGGGGTAAATCCTGACTAGAATAAAGCTAGCGCAATATTTACGGACGCTGCTGTGGATGACCTTTATCTCGCCTTGGCCAGCTACAAACGCTCTACTGAGAATCCAGGCGCTACATTCGCACACTAAATCATTCCAACCCGGCAATGTTGATACTCTTGGCAATGTGGACGACTGTACCAGACAACACCGGTAAACACATCAGATGTGGTTACAGATTTCAAGCCCTGCAACGTATTAAGGACCACAAGACATAAGATGCAGCAGCTCAACGCATCGGTTATTTACTCTAGCACAAACAGAAGACACCGTTGACACTGGGGCGACCTGCAGACCGGTCGCGGGAATGTAACAAACTGGTACGCCGTCTTGCCACCTTGAAATGTAGAGTTTACCTGTTGATCTCTACCCTCTCTAAAAACCGATCACCGACTCTCTGCGAGTACCCCTATGTGGTCTCATTGCGACGCTGACACTGCGAAACGGCGCGACTGCGACGGTACTTCTGCTTCCTTCACCACAAAAGACAGAAATGCATGCCGCTCTCCCCTTGTTCAAATACGTACCCCTCAACCGATGCTGAGAAATATTTATTAACGAAGTACTTGCCAACATACGCAATACCCATAATATCATCCATAAATAACAGAGTCTTGCCGAAAAGAAGAACGGCATTCACAGTACTTCAGCATGATCACGTTTTGTCACTGTGTTTGAAGCCAACATGCAAACTCTTCTGTGCGTCTCAACGTTTTACCAAAGTAGACAAAATCATAGTGCTTTTACACATTATGATATTGAAGTTGTGCATAGGGTCAAATTTGAAAACCCTCACCACCCAGACGCATTACCTAAGTTCTGTGTTGCCAGGAGCCTGGTTGGCATAAATCACTGGACGTCTCCTTCCTTCCCTACTTGTCTCAGTCTACACCAGTAAGCTAAGGTCCTGCTCTTCCAAATAAAACTCCATTCACCGACCAAATCTACTACGTGCTGCGCTGTGTTGCCCACGTGTTATTTGAGGCCCTGTCGGCCAACATGTTAAGCTTCGTTTAGCTGAGAATCTGTTTCAACATAGACATCGGCGCAAAGAACCCATCGTGGGATAGAACACTGAAGCCTCTTTCACACCTCGAAGACACCTCACTGGGCCTTTATCTTTCTTAAGTACGGATCCCCATGGTTAGAGTTGGCTATGGTTGCTTACAAACGCGAAAGTGTCTCGTGCTGCCGCTTGGTAGTTCTCCGTAGATAAATGTCCCATTGTAGGGCCCATTTTCACATTGTACATGCGGAATTGTTCGCTACGTACTAGGATTCCTCGAGGTAACTTCCGCGATGTTGAACCAAACTTGTCGTGGAAATGCTTTTTATCAAACAAAAATATCACTAGAGAAGACATACTGACGCCACTCAATAAGTGAAGCGTTCTCATGTAGGTTCAAACCTTTGCGGCGTCGCTCTGTCTTTGTTTCAATGCGTCGCTTTTTACCTAATTTGTTCACCAATTCCTGTACAAGTTGTTCTGCTAATTTGGATGATTCAATGGGTTGCTGATGTTTGGGTGTTCTGCTCTCCTTTTGTTTAATATTTGTCCGCTCGAAGCACAATTCGAAGCGGCGCAAATATTACGGCTGTTTGTTTGTGATTCTAGATGTAGAGCTTCTGGATAAACTCTGTCCCGCACTATTCACCCAATTATTGCAGAAAGTACTGTCAAGATATAAGTGGCCTCCTACAATGCTCCAACCGGTCTATCGCAGCTTTTTGCTCCTGTGTTCCCTCAGTTGATCCCCTCTCTCGGAATTTCTAGAGAGGAGTGTGCAGAAAGGTCAAAAATTAAAAATATATCTTCCAATAACGAGCGCAGCAACACTTATGCGTCATGGTACTAAAAAGGAGACGCCGAAACAAAGTTTTCTGTTTAACTGCACTCGAGTTGTGAGTCTAAGCGCGCTATATTTTAAACGACCACGCTAGCTGTCATCCAGGAATATCCCTTTCCAAGTACTCAGCATCTAGGTACATACTTCCCAATATGTACAGAACAGCAACTTGAAAATCTCATGGCAATTGCTTGAGTAATTTGCAGCTACTTATTTAAACTTGTAGCTGTTTTTGTAATGTTTGGAATAAAACACGGTGAGCCATTTATAGAATATGGACACATTTATAGGAGAATCCGAAATTTTTTTTTTCAAAAATCACTTTTATATCAGCAACCTAGAAAAATAGGAGTAATTATTGTCTGTAATTAATTTTTATTGCCAAAGTGTGGTACTTTATGCAAAAGTTGCACTGCTCGCGTTTGAATGTACAGAAAATGCACCGTGCATTTGCTGTGTTTATGTGGTCATCTACTTGGGAAAGGTGCAGTAGAGATAACCTTTTTCGATGGGTCAAGGAGGGCGGTCTTGGGTTGTCGCACCTGTTTGTACGCCAGTTGGTGAATAGGAATACGCAACGTTAACGGTTTAGTATAGGGAAGGGCTGTAGTCGTGGTCGCAAGTACCACGGTGTGTGAGGACACGGACATTTCGGTCGGTGCCTCGATCTCTTCAAACCCTTGTGCCCGGGTGTCCTAGTCACGAATTTAGTTTATTCATTATGGACTATTATACATTCACAAATCTTTTAGCAATTCTGCCTGCAGCGAACAGTCTAATGCCTTCTGAGAGTCTATATTGATGTTACACTTCTGTTTGCTATTTACGATATTTGGATTGCCAAGAGGATGCCTACAACGTCAGCTTCTTTGCTCCTGTGGGTAGGCAAATCATGCAGTCCTACATAGTGCCTGAATACACACCTACGACAATTGCTGCCTTCTACTATCATAAATGCCACAGCGGGGCATCAGTTGTTTCATGGATATATAACTTTTCTTGAATTTACTTGATCGTGTCATTTTTTCTTTCCTTGCGCAGGTTTGAATCCATGTTTTTGGTAGAGTTTTTTCACAGAGCCGCTAGATGGGTGACATGGCTGTGATGGCGTGCACTCGATAATTCCCCGTGGGGGCGTGGAATGGTGCTGTCATTAATACGATGACCTTTCCCGATTTAGTTTTCCTCTTTACGCCCTAGGTGCCAGGGAAGAGATTTGTCTGGTTTCTTCAAATATGTTTTAAAGACACAATTTATTTGGCGACCTATTCACTCTCCACATCACCAACATACAATTGAGGTATACGGCAGGGCTAAGGCTTTCACCCACTCCTGTGCGGTGCTGCCTAAATTGATTCTTTGCCTCCGAATTTTCTTACTTCGTCCCTCCAAGGAGCTAAAAGGCATTCGCCTTCCGTAGGACCCATCTATGTCTGTCAATTTCATTACTCCTGTCGTCCGCCGGCTGTCAGTTTGTCTCACAATAGACATTGCGAGGTGAAGGCGTGCCTTATAAGCTGCCGTGATGACGGTGTTCAGCTGATCTTCTTTGCTTTATGTAAGTTACAATGGTATCGACCCCCACAGTAAAATCCGCCTTGTTATCAGGGCCTTCATAAGTCATATTGTTTCATCTCTCATTCTTGCTGTTCTATTGGTTAGGCGTTTTATAATGTGGACACGGGGCTAAAGATTTTTGCATTGTTTTGGTGATTGTAAAGCTGGCTCTGCCGCTGGATTTTAGGGAACGCCGAGCATTCCTACGTGACTGTTATCTGGGAGGATATTGGTACCTATTTTTCGGAAAACTTTGCGACATAGTGCTTTGTGTCCTTTGTCAAACACAGCTTGCGCCGGAAACAAATGCGCGGGAATATCAAAAATAGTTGGAAAATATGTGTATAACCACAATGAGACGGCCCACAGGGAAGCGCGCGCTCTCACCCACCGCGCCCCCACCGCAAGTGCACGTCCGGAGTGGGATTGGTGGACGGCGGCTGAAGACTCACCGAGTCGATACGGAGAAATCCTCAAGAACATGAGGGCTGCTCGCCTCAACCAACAAGTCGGATCAAGAGTGGGCCATCCAGCAGGTTCTCAAGGCGCTCGAAAGGCACGGACTCCGCAAAGGGGTCCCTGTCGAGTGGGGCTGCCCAAGAGGATGCAACGCACGGCCACGTTGAGGTCGGCCCGCCAACCGGGCTTTACCTACTGCAGGATTTACTCAATAAAGCCCTTTCCATCCATCCATCCACACTATACATTGGGTGTATTTCAGTTGGTTTATGTTCATATTGTATGCTCTCTTGGATTTCTGAATGACGGATGTGAATTGTTTGCCCTTTGTTTTAGTTTCGCTCCCCAGTGCTGGCGCTGACATAAGTTATGAGTTATGCCGGAAACTTGCCCGCAAGGCACTGCGCTACTGAGCTCAAGGACGCGGGTTCGATTCCCGGCCACAGCAGCAGTTTTGCTGATGACAGCGGAAAATAAATACACCAATGTGCCGAGGCTTTAGTGCACCTAAAGGTCCCCATGTTTTCCAGATTAATCTGAAGCCCTCCTCTTCTGCCCAACTCGTAGCCTGGGCGGGGCTTGGGCACGCGAATTGCCGAAAATTTAAATTTTTATCTGCCCTTTTTAACGCGATAGTGTTTTAGGGCCGTTTTTCGGTTTCCCTAGGGCTGCTAGCTGTCCGCTATCAGCCGTGCTCATGAGGCGTCCAGCGAAATACGTCACCGCTGCCATCCGGAAACTACGACTGAGGCACCAAGATTTCAGGGTTCCACTCAATGTGTAAAGGGGCGCAACAGTAACAGAAGATTAGACAGGAGGACAATGATGCAATGTAGGATACGAAGGAAAGGACACGTGTTTTCTGCAGGTGGGCCGCCTGCGCGGAAACGTTTGCTCTATGCCCAGTGTGTGGCAGCATGCCCAACAGACACGGTCGCCAGCCGTGTCCCCAACTTGCGCCATCATACCAGAGCGTGTTTCCAACAGCCGATAAATTTGTGAATTTTCGGTAATTCAAGCCCCGAAGGTATACACGTGGGCTACAAGGCACGCCGTAGCGGATGTGTCCGGAAGGATTGAGAGCACACTACCATCTTTACCTGCACCGAAATCTAGACACAGTGGTGTTTTTGTTTCCTGCTTCAATCAGGAAAACGGCCGCTGCAGCGGGGATTTGAACCCATGTCCTCGGGATCAGTAGCTCAGCGCCTTATCCACTGAGCAAACTTTTTTTTCTTTATTGCCGGTTGTTGACATTAACAAAACAAAAGGGCATGCACAACAAGTGTGAAACCGTTAACATAAGCGTTGCTAGCGTAGCCAGCGTAGCTCAATTGCAATGGTTGCTAGCGTAGCTGAATTAAAAAGGCGGATTGTTGAATACTTTTTCCCCCTCCAAAAGCCAGTCCGATACTCACGGCTTTACTTGGGCAATATGCTCGCAATTGGGATCTTTTAGGAACTAATGATCCTGGATGTGAAAATTCAATAAATCGTGCATTGGGAAACCAATTGCTGCAAAATAGTGTGTGCCGCATCACACGTGAACGTGATGGCACGTGAGATGGGCAGGCGAACACCAGCCCTGCAGAGCTCCGATCTTTGGGAGGCTGTGGTGTGTGCCGGTATTTCACTACAAAAGAAAAAGAAGAAACTGGCGAAAACACAGTATAGCAGCAAAGAAGCGAGTCGAAGTAATCTATGCCAAAAGACACCCGAATGAAACCAAGGAAAAAGACGCAAGTACAATGTATCAGTAAAGAGGTTAATAATTATCGCCAAGATATCACCTGAAGCGCAGCAGCGGTAGAACAGATATTCCCAAAACAGGCAGAGAAAAGTGAACGGAGTGTTTGATAACGGGACACCACGCAGGAAATGTTATGAATAGGGCGTGTTTCAATCACCTGTGTTCGGCAGCCGGCCTTAGTCACGTGACTGCACTGCCCACCACCAACGGCAAAAATAATCAGAAAGAGCTTCTTAGGACCCAAATGTCAAACAAAAAGCCTATATGCATGTATCAAATACAAGTAAATGAATCCCGTAGTGAAATACAGATCAATAAAATAAAAGCGCGGTGGAATAAATTAGTTGGATTTGGCTTCCGCACACGTATACACCAGTGCAGCAGTGGAGCAAGAGAAAGGACTGAAAAATGCCCCACGCCGTAGTTGCGCCTTCGTGAAGCTTGGTCGCTGGACCGGTTACGCCACCTCAATACTCAACAAAGAGCATTAATCCAATTTTTTAAGCTCTTCATTTCCGCCTCATAATATAATCATCACGTTACGTGGGCGTCGCTAAAGCTCATATCTCCCGAGTTCTGCTGAATCTTAAGAATTCCGGAATTGAAACCCAGGTTTTTTTAGTACTGGGCCACGATTTGTGTTTAGTACTTAGCTGAAATCGGCGTTCTTCGGCGAAGCAAGACTCCTGCGCGACCCATATACTTTTGAACCCAAGACTGACTAGCATTGAAGTTGCCAAGGGGCACATCGGCCTCAACTGTAACATATATGGTTTCAGTTGCACAAGCTCAGCTTTCGAATGCAAGAACTTGCCCCGGCGATCGTGAATAAATTCTGCCAGATCATTCTCAAGCTTAGGGTAGACGCCATTCCTGGGTCCACGGAACGCATTACGAGTCGGTGCGATCTGAAAAATGCTGCCACGGCACTTCCATCAACCTCGAATAGTTTATTCGCTCAGTTAGATGCCACGCCACACTTGAACTTCCCTGATCTCCGGACAGCAGGACCAACCATTTCCCCTGTTTCCACTAATTTCCCCTGTTTATTGCAGCTGTTCACAAGCCAGAAGCCACTAAAAACAAAATAAAGGACAATAAGGAGTCAATGCTGCTCCGCGCGCAATAGAACTCGCCCTCTGACCACACCGCAAGGTCTTTTGCCCACTACCGATGCAGTCAATGATGTTAATCGTAGAAGCCATCGCCCAAGTTGACGCCGAAATCACCAAGCTGTTTGCAGAAAAAAATGAGGTAATCATATCGGGATCGGGGGTGACGTTCGAGGCATTATTGTTCGAAGTGCGTGCCACCGACGAAGGTATCTGAAAAAAAGAATGCGAGAACACAAGCTAGCGCTAAGTTTGAGAAGAATATAACTGTAGGCGCGTTTTGTAGGCACAAATCGCGTGGAAAACATTGCGTCATCTTCGTCCAAACTTAGTAATAACTTAGTCCGAAATGAAAATATGGAAAAAGACCCAAGTACAATGTTTGAGTAAACAGGATAATAATTATCGCCAAGCTATCGCCTGAAGCGCAGTAGCGGTAGAACAGATATTGCCCAAAACAGGCAGCGAAAACGGCGGAAGGAGGGTTTCGATAACGTAACACCGAGCAGGAAATATTTTGAATAGGGCGCGTTTTAATCACCTGTGTTTGGCAGCCCTTTTGCTAGAAGGTAGGGAAACGAATTGACGTTTGAGGTTCAGCCGTTGGGTTGTGGCCCGGAAGAGAAAGGATCCAGCAAAATCAGAATTAGAAGAACATTCTGATCACCCGTGTGGCAGCCACGGCTCGAGCACTACCTTACTGCAGTTATACGGGCAGACACTCTGTCCAGTGCATGCATGTCGTACTCTAGAACTAAATCCAGAACCTCATCGTACCCCAACAGTGCTCAACCACTTGAGCAGATACGTAGGCTGGCTGTAGACCTGAGCATTGGGTTATATTTGTACAAGTGGTGATTCGTTCGTCACCTCAGCAACCGTTCTAGACTAAAGAATGTCTTCTCTTGTTGTGACGACGTTACACTTGATCGCAAGGTGGCGAAATGAAAAGGGCTACAGCTTTTTTTGTAGTAGGTGGCAGGAGGGGGTCAGCGTATAGTCCTTGCGGACTGTTCAGACCAAAACTCTTGTAATGCAGTGCACTACACATATAGGCGGCCTGAATGACTCCATGCGTAAACACAAGAAGAAAGTAATGGTCGTTCGTAAAATCATTTAGGTAGTGCTGTGAAGATCGTCTTTATTGAACCAACAATAGGTTACATTACACACCTTAACAAAATTTTTCCGGCGCTGTGTTCGTTTTCGCACCGCTCTTCTAACAAAGCGAGCGATATAAAACCAGAGAACAATAGAGGGCAGTTTGCTTGTTGGGAAAGCTGCCTTTGGTAGTGCAAAAAACTCCCTTTGTAACTGGTATCCCTGTAGCTATTCAAACAACAATTCGACACCGCTTGCCAGCTGCCATTCCCGCGAAGGATCACGTGCATATCGCGACCATTTGTACCGGCTGCAGAAGCAAGTTCGAAGCCACCGCAGAACAAAAATGGAGAAGGATTTGTAATGAAAACTAAGAAATTATGAAACTCGTCATGCCGGAAATGGTTGGAAGGGCAGCCAATGTCAACGATAATGCTATGAAAACAGATAAAACACAAAGCAAAGCCCGTTGCTGCCTTCTGAAGCCAGAACAATGCGTCCGCAACTAACCGAACCTCACGACTTCTAGGACGCGGCAAAAGATGGTTCTTAATTCGATATAACCATCAATATATGACTAAATGTTTTTTGTTTGGATAATTAGGTTAATATTCTTTTTTTTAAAACGGATCGAGAAATTTTAGATTCTAAATATTCGTCTGTGCTTTGCAAGTGGCAATCGAACCAACCTGCGCAGAACGCGTGATGTGATGCACGAATTCTAGTGCGACCAACTGCTACCTAGACCTGGCAGTATCTAGAGAAGGCAAACGCGTCGTGGGTGTCCAGTGTGCACAGCAGCCTTAAAGCGTACCCCGACGACGTACAATCGGTTAGAGGAGATGGTATGGCCGTATGGGATGCCCAGAGCACGATGCAAACTTGGTCTGTGACAGTAGTGCAAAGTAGACGTGAAGCAAGAAAGCGCAAAACCCACTGGTGGTTAGTGGACTGGGACCGCGTAAAAACCTTTATGATTATCGATGCTAATTGCACGCGTCGTACGCTCGAAGAATTTCAAAGTGAAGCTTTTTACTTTTATCATCAAAAGGGTCATTCGCGACCGTTGGTATCAACAGAAAATTCCCGCGAAGAAGTAAAAGTTACTGGTACAGCCAGGAATCGAACTTATGAACAAATTGAGAAACGGAGCAAGAGTTTCTTGTCTTACCGAATGAACTACGAGCCCCGTGAACAGACGATGCTCTCAGCAAGAACATCTGCATGTTTATCCCTTCCGTTCTCACTGAATACCACGTGATAGCGCCACGCGACCCCTCGTGTCGCAACTGTGCGGGGCGGCCGTGTGCGCGCCTTGCATATGCACTAGAAGTTATAAAAATTAAAGGAACCTCACACCAATGCATGGCATCTCACTTCTCCGTTCCGGCTGGCGATCTTGACAGCTCCGTCGGCGGTGGCGGAGACGGAGGAGTGGTGAGATCTTCTAACACCGGGTTTATGCTTCTTTTTTTCCTAGAAAAGAACTTTTCCGCTCATGTTCTTTACCAATACCACTTAACCAACCACGGTTCATGAATCATGCATTTATTGAACGTGAGCAAATAACATCTTTTTGAAGTAATAAAGGGTGTGGTTAAGTGCATTTCATTTTTCCAGGGTTTCCCTCTTTTTATATCCACGTGAGTAAATTCGAGCGACGTCCGATGGGTAATCGGTGCAAGTGCCGTTTACAGCTCTGCATTCCAACCGCCTTCACAGGGTGCATTGACGGGCATTTCTTTTCTGGAAACCACCTTTTAACAGCTCGGTCGTAAAAGGTGTTTCTACTACTAGACTGCAATCTATATAGTTTGAATTAGTTATAGCCTGCGTGTCCTTAGGTAATAAAATTTCTAGAGGTCGATTGCTGGATCTCTGGTCTACCTATAATTTGCTAGACACTCGTTCTACCCCATTTTCACGGCACTTACTCTAGTTGAATAACCTTACTGTTGTTTTTAATTACGAATTCCGGCTGTGCAAAAGAAGTGCTTTTGCTTCCAGCAAAGCCATTCTGTTGAAATTTGAGTTGAAGAGTCCTTATGCTCAAGTGTTTTCTCTTTGAACGCTTTGTTTTTATTGCTGCTTTGAGTAATTTCTATTTTATGCAGGGTGCTCGCAATTGTTTCCCTATTCTACATTTATCAAACGGTTTGTTGCTTTAAAATTGAGGGCCCCTTTTGACATCGGCTTCTATAAACCCTTTTGTTGCTTTCTCCTCCAAATGTGACAGCTTACAAAGCCATGGTATGACAATTTCACTGGTTGTATATCGGGACAATACATGTATTTATTATGTGTACTGAGAAGGTAAATCTATTCAGCCGCGTGTGACTGTCGCCCTTAATGTGGGCGAAGAATACCTCAGGACCACCCTTAAGATATTTCATATCTTTCACCAACTAATATACGACCTTGGACAGAAAGACGTCGCTACCGCACTTCTAAGGGCGTCCGGTTGTTTTATCTTCGAGTATAACGCACAGTTGAGTTCTGTTGTCAAGATTACTTGTTTTTTCTGCTGGAACATGGGGCCGAATGATTTAAAAAGGCATTTTTATATCACCCGCACCGTTCGACGCATCCACGCAGACAACACGCCACGCATCAAGACAAGAAAAAATCCCACAATAAAAAACATGTAAGGACACACCACAGGGGCCTTTATCACCCAGACAGAACAGCTTTAAAGAACCAACGGGCACAAACACAAACAACAAGCCACGCAATATCAAAATACAAAACCAGAAAAAGCAAAATATTCAAAGTCACGCGACAAGCAACAATTTGGCCTAAACAGGGCTGTCATGCCTAACGATGCATTTTTTTCCATGTTATGACCCAATTTGTTGTAACATTAAAATTGTGTATTCAAGTTGTGTGTGTTGTTTAAGTTTGACTCTGCATTTATTGTTAAATCACTTGCATTGATTAGTGTATATTACCCTGTATCCCCCCCACTGTAATGCCACAGGCGCTGGGGGTGCTGAATAAATAAATAAATAAATAAATAAATAAATAAATAAATAAATAAATAAATAAATAAATAAATAAATAAAACACAGAGGGCATACCTTGTGGTATTTGCAACAACGTGACTGGTACAGGCGTAAAACCTTGAACTCAAAATTCTTCACAAATATATTGCGGCGTTGTTTTGCTCAATATTCGTATCGTGCACTGACAAAACGTATAGGTCATGATTAGTACATATATCACAGCACCAGGGGAGAAGGCATTCTTTAAAATTCAAGCAAAGACATCACCATAGTTGTCATCACCAGCCTCTTTTGGTCTCCGGCAGCACACAGGCCTCTTTTCACTTACCACAATTTCTCGGGTCCTGCCCTACTGAGGTATATTCTTTTTTTGTTCGTTGAACTTTTTTCGGATTCGGCACTCTCTCAAGTTAAAGGTCTTATCCTAATTTTAGTACCGTCTGTCGCAATTAATTCCCTTAGCCTGGTTGTCTACAGTTAGTCTGTTCGTCGAACTACATTGGAAGGTCCCAGGCCTTTTCTTTTTCTTAATTTGAGCTGTGCTTTCTTGCAACACTTTAACTAGAAATTCCCGGAAGGAAGATAAGGGGTTTGTTTCATGGAGCTCCCAAATTTTACTGTGCGTAAAACATAGTATTCATCATGCTTTCTGCGCTGTTAGAAGGTGTATATGTATGTTGCTTAAAGGACTCTTGCTAATGCCCTCCCTTCTACAACACGCAGCTACCTCTAACTGGTCGTAGAAAATAAGACGGATAAACATCTCGTTACGCTTATGAGCTTTCTGCCCGAGAGTATTCCGCTGGCACACTTGGCTATGACTACAGCAACGTAGCTACTCTAGCAGGGATTACCTACTCAGGCGAAGATTTTTCGAAGTTCATTCAACAGCAGTAAAACGCGTTCCAGGAGTGCCGAGACATTTGGTTCTATAAAGGTAACCGTAAAAGCAGGTCGCCTGTTGTCAGTATGGCGTCATTCTCATTAATCAGTAGGCCATATTTACGTTGCGTAGAAATTTTGTTCGCTGAAATCGGGAGGTGAATATATAGCGTGAAATGTTCGGTATCTAATTAGAAAAGCACTGCTTGCGTTAGGCGCAAGTGGTTTTGTATTTGCAGAAACTTGGGTTTATTTGGGTGTTTTTGCATCACGGCTAAAGCGAGAGGTTTCAGCAGTGATACACACAGTTTGTATTGGAAAAAGGATTCCGAGAAGATTTTCGCGTTCGTCAGTAACCATTCCGCTTCTATACCAAGCATGCGCTTTCAGGGCGAGCGCGAAGCATCGCCTAACATTGGGGCCGTGACGAAGCCTGATCACCGGGTTTTTGGTCGGAAATGGAAATCTCATCTGACCATAGCCTTTTTTCTCCCTTTGAAATTGTGTACACATAGCCGGGATAAATTGTGGAGATGTGAGTTCGCTTTGTGACGGTGCAAGAAGGGGGTAAGTAGCAGGGAAGTTGGAACGGCGCGAAGTCGCTTTCTTGTTTTGACAATGTCGCTCGAGAAGGCTATGATTGCATCTCCTCCAATCCTTAACACCGCCACTCTTCGGTCTCCAGTCGTGTGTGTATCCGTGTCTGTCTGTCTGTCTGTCTGTCTGTCTGTCTGTCTGTCTGTCTGTCTGTCTGTCTGTCTGTCTGTCTGTCTGTCTGTCTGTCTGTCTGCCTGTCTGTCTGTCAGTTTTTTTTTCTCTTCGAGTCCATGTTCGTGGGTCTCTCTTTGTGTGTGCGTCCGTGTCTCTCTCTTTGTGTGTATGCGCGCATGTGCCTGCGTGCGTGCGCGATGTTTGTGCGCAGAGTGAAACCGTCGAATTTCTGCAACTTTTGATATATGTTTGTTTTGTAAACTAACAATTACACCTTTACATGCCTGAAGAATATTTTAGAGAAAGAAAACACGTCTCTTGGTGATGATTCTTGCTCGGGAACAATTCCCTTTTGAAAAAGTGCGTTACAGAAGATCCAAATCAAAATTCAATGCCGACGGCTTGGGTGGGCGCTTTTAGGGGTGAGTTATATGCAGTAATTGAGCTATTAACGCAAAGTGCAAAATGTATATGCACAAAATTCATAGCCTCCATTGTGGCTGCAAGCATTGGTACATCAGGCCGTAGCACGCCTAACCATCATTGTCACTGCCATGTCTATATTGTTACGCAGCGACAGGAGAAGGGAAAAGTGAACAGTGCCTCGTAGCGTCTTTTCCTTCTCGTCTTCGACGCCTGGCTATGGCGCAATGGGGCCTTCTCATCCTGTACCGTGACACTACCCCGTCGGCAAAGGTGACTATCCTCGTCAAAGCCACAGTGACACGGCTCGAAGTGTGTGTTATTGATACCCTTCGCCGGCGAGGATCTGTGCTCAGCACCTCGACCTTGTCGTAGCAGCGCTCAAGTGCAAGCCGAAATGGTTCACTCGCCTGCAGATGCGTTGAGCGCCACCGCAGGAGACGCCTACTATACGGTTTGAGGTGCCTGTGCGATGTTCAGGTTTTTTATTGGGGCCTCACAGTCGGGTAGCTCCAGGCAGCTTATGGTCCACAAACTGCGCCAGTGCCCTCCTTTCGTCGCGGCAGAAGCTTTTCCCGTCGCGAAGAATCTGTCAGAAATAGCCAGCAGCGAACTCGATGATGTCTATGCGCCGCCGGATAGCTGAACGCCGAAAGCTGCCGTGAGGATGAGATGGGGTGAGTATAAACAGTGAACTCCTTGTCGCCGCGGAGGACGATGAGAGGGTTGGGGAAGAATGGTCCCTCAACATCAAAGCCCACAAGGCCACGACGAACCGGTGATGGCACTAGGAACCACGCCGCACGAAGGGGCTGGGGATGCGGCATGGTCGGGAGGTCAAGGCTGGGCATTCTCTACTGGTCAAGCCTGGACATCATCGTCACTGACTTGGCTCGGAACAGGAGTCGGGCAAATTGTGTAGAGCTGTCATGGTGGGGCTGCGAGTGGTAGGTGCAGCCTCGTACGCTCGAAGATTGCGTAGCAGCCGTAGCAGTGGTAAGCTTGGGCCAAGACGTGGATGACGACGCCGCACCCTCCAATAACGTGGTACTCGGTGGTTGGACACAAAAAATAAATCCTTATGAGCGATATATTTAGATTATATACAAACGGCCATGGCAGAATCCGCTCAGTCGGCACGCCCGCATTTCCCCGTCGTCTTCAACGCCGGGCTATGGCTCGATGGGGCATCGTCCACCTGTCCCATGGCAATATATTTATTTTCTTTGCTTATTGTTTATTTTGTTTATTTTAGCATTCACAAGTCGTTTTTCTCACGGCATCTACAAATTTAGGCATACTGATCAGATGCTTTGCTTGCTTTGCAACAAGCCGATTCCACCTTCTAGTGTCGGCTGGGCTGTACGTATACGTAGCAGACACGTGTCCTGCTATGCAACTAGTGAATTTCTTCTTCTGTAGTCCATTCGTATGCGAATATAGGATTCGAACATCGGAAGTTGGTGGCATAGTAAAACATCTGGGATTGAAACCCAACGACCAACAAAGAATGAGTGGAACCGTGCTTTCAACTCCACGCAGGCAGTCGAAGTAAGCAATCATCATTTGAAGGGGCTTACTGAAGATGCGAGCGTTCGTAAAGTAATTTGTTTCATTGGGACATGTACCGGCCAGACTGCAGAGATTTCGCGTATCTTTTGTGAAAAGGGTCATGAGTGTAAGCTAGTACCACCGTAAGAGCCCAACAAGATTGTGTTGGCTGGTTCAGCTTTTGCATTGTAGGTAAGAAGTTATAATACAGTGAATCTCCCCTTACACAAACACGGAAAAATTCGACGAGCACGGTAACCTCCAGGTGTCGGAACTGAAATTTCCAGCTCCCTATAAACAGATAGTGAAGTCCCTGTTACTATTTCTGCCGAATTCTTGTTAGTTATGGGTAATTCCATAAAACAACCAATAAAAGCGTTTCTATCTGTTTTCTGCATAATAATGCCCCGTTTTTATTCCTAATATCAGGGTACCAGTTGCCCTGTCATGGGGGGCCCGTTACTATTTCTTATTCGAGACTGAAGCTACATCACTTACGCCACATGCAGGCTCGCTTTCAACAGCGAGCGATATTCTTTTTACGAACTGCTAAAGAGAGACCCCGACTGGTATTAGTAGCTCCGCGTAGCGTATATAGTTCTGGTTGTAGGAGCAGTGTTCCACACCCCCCTTCCTGACTATTTTTTCCGAATCCAAGCATTTGTTCGGAAAAACTATCTTATGACACTTCCATGCATTGCCCCGCAAATGACAGTGATTTGGCGTCTTTCAGATAAGGGTTGACAGGGTGCCAACGATGGCCGTGAGAGGGTACAGTCAATAGCCGCATCTCGGTCTTAGGATATGTCGTGTAACGGTCAGTATGCGATCCGTCCGCATATATGAAATCAGCACACAGCCATCTTTCGTTTTTTAAGGGGGAAAGCGCTGTGTAAAATCAGCTTTTGGTGAATCGGGTCGTTGCTACTCCGCTGGCTCCAATGAATACAGAAAAAAGGCATCAATTGGGCGTCAATTGTGTTTCGCTCGAAATAAAGGTGCAACAATGCTTCCAAGTCGCAGGGTACAAAACAATTGGGTAAGCAGATGGGGCACGATCCACCCGTGATATCGGCGTCCCGAACTTTGAAGGCTGCGTCCGTTTCGGAAATTGCCATTCCTAGAAACACAAAAGCGACAGCGCGGCGAACAGCCACGAAAGAAAACGCACACGCTAGTTAAGGTAACTATTGGAGGAAGATTATAAAATCGGAAATAACTATACAAATCCTGCAGATCAATAACTTGTGTGGGAATGATTTATCATTTCCAAAGGGAGATAGGGAAACAAGGCTGTTTGGCCAATATCAAAAAAATATAGAAAAAATTCACAGCAAGTGTTTTTTTTTAATTTATGGAATGTACATGTATGGCAAAGCAGTGAAAGCAACCCGAACTTGTCCCTAGAAAAATACAACAGTTAGGAAAGAGAGTGGCTGGTGAAACGGAAATTTTTCATTCTTTTGAAATGCAGAGCATTTCTTTGCCTCGCCTGTTCCTGCGTCGGACGGTGTCAACAGTTTCGCGTCCGCAGCAGGTGCGCCTCTCCTTCCCTCCTCTCTCTCAACAGCAGCTGGCGCGCGCATGCGTCATGGTCAGTCCGTTCGCTCCGTCGTGGTCTCGGCGTAACACGTGCGTCATAGGAGCGCGGTGGTGCGTGGAAGGGCAAGGGCGCGCGCTCCGCACTGCTCTCCCTCTACTGCGCGCGCTGCAAATATAGCGGCTAGCGGTCGCTCGTGTTTCAGTGACTGCGTTGCTCCTTCCTTGCTTGGTTGACGCTCGTGCCCACGTTTACTCGTGTCTGCTACTCCAGCATCACGGAAGAAGCGATGGAAGCAACACTGTCTTCAATCAGTACTGAGGCCCCAATGCTCTGCATTTACTCGTGTTCCCCTCGCGGGAAGGCGCGGGAATTTTTTTTCTAAAATTTGACTCAAATATTTTAAGTGATGTTTAAAATTGCGCAAGTATTCTTTGTAAAAGCAGTATTTTTTACACTGAATTTTTTATGGTTGCCTCAAACTACTGCACATTCCTCCTACTTTCACTGATAACTGCCACCTAAACCATTTTTAATACCGGCTGAAAGCTTCCAAATCTATCGCAGACCAGCTGGGTAGTTGAGGTGTTTGAAACGAAACTGAACCCAGACAAAATGAATTCTCACATAACCCAACCGTACCAAACTTGTATTTTTAGGGTCCTACACCCTCGCAAAATCACGTTTTATTCGAGTGAATGATTTTGTAAACCACAGAAGCTTCAAGCGCCCGTAATTGTTTGATTTGGATTGCACAATGTACATAATTTACAGTTTTTAGCAGTTGTTCTTTTCAAAGATACGGAATCATGGAGAGTACTGCTGCCTTTACGGTGACCAATATTTTCATATCATTGCACCTGGTACTGTGAGCCGTCTACTTACACGACCTGGTGATTATCTCACAACCGCCTACCCAGCCGAAACATATTTATTCTGTTCCAGACCATACCAACAGTCGCATCTCGACGTAAGGTATGTCGCGTAGCAGTGATCGTCCGATCTGTCGGCATACTTGATGTCATCGCGCAGCCAACTTTTGTAATTTGAGGAGGCAAACAGTGATAAAACCACCTTTTTGCGATTCCCGGCATTTGGACTCCGCTGACTCCATTGGATACGGCACAAAGCACGTACATTGTCAGGCGTCTATTGTGATTCGCTCCATATAAAGATGCGAGCGTGCTTCCAATTTACATAGTACAAAACAATTGTGTTCCCAGATGGGTCACAAGTCATCCATTATATCGGCTTCGAGCACTTTGTGCGCTGCATTCTTGTCGGAAATTGGCCATTCCGACAAACATGCAAGTGACAGCACGTCGAGAAACCAAGAAAGAAAAAAAACACACGCTAGTTACAGTAACTATTTGGAGATGATTATAGAAGCGGAAATAACTATACAAATAATGCAGAACAATGAGTTGCGTGGACGTGATTCATCATTCGCAAAGCCAGATGAAAAAAGGCTGTTTCGCCATTATGAAAAATACACAAGTCACATCCCGTACTTGTTTTCAATTTGCGCCAGTGAGATGTATTCGCGAAGCAGTGAAAGCACGCCAAACTTGTGCCTAGGAAAATAAAACGTTAGGCGAGAAAGGGGTGGTGAACCGGCACTTCTTCATTCGTTTTGATTTAATACATTATCGATTTGCTCTTAAAAAATTATCTAGCTGTGGCGTTGGTGGGATCGCATTACAAATTTTGGAAAACTACTTGCATGATCGATATCAAATGTTGGAATCAGTGACATATTACCTGCCGAAATGAAATTGAAACAAGGTGTCCCACAAGGATCCCTACTTGGCCCGTTATTATTTCTTGTGTACATAAATGATATTGTAAAAATACCAGGTCCTTCTGATAATATTATGTATGCAGATGACACGAATATATTTTTAATCAAACAGTTTAACATTTCTGGAATCTATTGGGAACGAAAATCTAGTGCATCTTTCAAACTGGTTACAAAAAAACAAGGTGCGATGAAATGCCACAAGGACAACCTATATAATTTTGCGCCCAATCAATAAGCCCTTAAACGAAGATAACAATCTCAAATACAAAAGGTCATGTTATTGCACGGGTACCTAGGCAACCTTGGTTTTTCGTTCCAAGAACAGTTAAACTGGTGAGTACACGTAAATCATTTACTTACGGCTCTGCCACGAACATTTGGATGCCTTTATAAAACATCACACTTAGTACAGCTATGGCGAAAAAGAAACATGTCTTATTCCCTATTCTATTCAAAACTAACGCACGGAATATTGGTGTGGGGTGCAACCTCACGAAATAATTACAATAAGCTTGTTGTCCTGCAAAAAAAGATTTTACGGTGCTTCGAAAATTGTCAAGGGAAATTCCGAGACCTCCTAACTTCACCTTTGTTTGCAACACACTCAATACTTAGAGCTGACCACCTGTATCAATTTAGACTTTTGCAGATGGTACACAAAATCAAGTTATATGTAGATGGTGATGCAGAAAACCGTCATTACTGTGTACGGCGTCCAATAAGACGTACACCTAAAACTAGGACTAATTACGGCAATCGGCCACTTATCAAGTACCACATGTCTTGAACATCTTAGCGGATAATTAAAAATTTAGCACCAGTGCAACCGTATTTAAGACTGCAACCAAGGTGATGTTTATAGAAAGGAAAGCGAGATATGACAATTACTAGGCGTGTCTCACTCCAAGGAATTTAAACTGTATTGTGTGAAGGCGTTATTTCTTCATAGACATGAGGAACAATCAGAAAGGTAATATGTCGTGTGCTATTGTATCTGCTGGTAACAGGTACTGTAGAAAAAAGTTTTATGTATATCGTATAACTTGGGAATCTCACTATTTGAAATGTACGAGTTTTTGTATTTTTTTAATTTACTTTTTTTTCCTCTCTCTTTTGCTGGATCTTATTGCTAAGCCCACCTTTTTGATTGAACATGTCCTCAGCTGTGAACTTCTCTGTTGTGAACTCCAGAGGGTCAGGAGCCCTCGTCAGGCACTCAATGCCTTTAGCTCCTGCCCATTCAGCAGGAACTGTAACAATGTCTGCTGAAACATGACGTCTTCTTCTTCTTCTTGTCCTTCTTTGATAATATGTCACCCAATTATCTCAGTGGTACTTCAAATTGCACGAGTGTCATTGGTGAACAAATAATTTTTATTTCTTTTTTGTATTTATTTTTAGTGTCGACTTACAGTACTGAATTTCTTCTACATTCAGCCTACCTCAGGGGTTTTGAAAACCGAATCAAATCTTCCAAACACATTCTCATAACCTTTCAATACTTACGGTATTTGAAACGGAACTGAACCAAAACAAATTCCCGCACGTGCTAAAGGTACCTAATTCTTGTACGAATCTAAGGCGCAACAAATCAAACAGGTGACGAACCGGACAAATACAAGCGCTACTCTAACTGATTTTTTATTTAAAAAAACGGGCACATAGAAATGCAACAGTGATAAAAAATACCTAACATAAACCGGAGTATGTGAGCATTGTACGAAACCAGAGTATGTGCGCACTGTACAGGCGCGCACGCGTTCCTCTTCTGTTATGTCATGCGCGCACACAGGAAAGCCAGCTGTTTCGCTATCAAAGATACGGAGGTCATGTAACGCAGTCTTCGCCCTCACGATACATCTCACCCGCCACTACAATCTCCCCTATGCGCTGATCAGGATCGCGAAACGCAACCGTATATTCATTGCGCAGAGCCGAACACTTCAAGTTCTGGGAATTACTAGCTAGGATCCCATCTGTGCCTTTTTCCACTCAATTGCCACGCCCACAGAGGCGTTAAGGCACCGCCCTGTTTGTGCAAAGTCAGCCCTATGACAAGACAAAGGGAGCTTATACACGACTCCCAGAGTGAGTCAACTTACTGATTATGGTACTAAACCCCGCCTTTTTTTTTCATTTGGAACTTGGCACGCAGGAGTGCATAGCCTGACAGTTTTCCGTGAGCAGAAATCACAACTTGAGACGGCGACCCTTGCACCAATTTTTTAAGATTGTGTGAAATACCGTGCAGGTACGGAACAAACACCACCTTGTTAGGTTGATGGGTCGCCTAGCTATCTTGGTCGCCTTGCCCGATGCCCGCCCGTCTTTGCTTTGAGCGAATTGCGGCAGCCACCACTACAATCATGTTTGCGGGGTAACCAGCAGACCTTGCCAATAGACACCCCTGCAAATGAGAACTGGTGTGCATAAGGTACTCACATGCACACAGCCCCCTTATTTGGCTTCTCTCCGTACACACTAAACTTTTTTACACCCTTTCTGGCCGAAAAGGGTGTAAAAACCTTGTCCCATGGCTAACACCTTTAAAAGGTGTTTTCGCAAAAAAAGGGTGTATGGACGAAAAGAGGGTGTAAGAACAAAAAAAAGGTGTTGAGCTCAAAAAAGGGTGTTGAGGATGCTCAACACCCTTAAAGGGTGGTGAGGACGCTCAACACCCTAAATAAAGGGTGTTGAGCATCCTCACACCGTTTTTTAACGGTGATGGCATGCGCAGTACCATGGTGCTGCGCGCGTCATCACCAGGGCCTTGGAAGCTTGCGACCTATCACCATGGTGTCTTAATGCAATTCATGGCGACAGGTGTATGTCTGGAGGCTCTGTAAGTAAATGAAATGCAACAATTTATGACTAATGGCACAATTTTAAGTTATATATACAGTGATCCCTCGCGGCGTCAAACTCGGATATCTTGAAATATCGGTTAACTTGACATGACACAAAAAAAAACGTAGTAGTCTGAACCAAAAAAGAAGAAATAATTTCACAATTTCCTGCACGTGACGATCACAACGTTGGTGCACTAGAGGGACCACTGAAAACTGTTATCAGTGTGCTCACTACACATTAGCATTGAAGTGATACAACTAGACAGAACTGGAGCCCCACTACAATTGCAATCATGTTTTCTGGTGGTAGCTTCCAAAAACAATATCCCATGTCATGTGCACCCGTAGAGAACTTGTATTGGTATTTGTCGTCACAACTTTTTTAAAAGGCAGGCAACCACATTTATAAGTTCAATTGACCATAAATTGCACAATTCCTTTTGTGTCAAAAATCTTGAGACTCAAGCCGAACGAAACCACGTTTTCCGAACAAACTGTTACAATCGACAGTAAATGTCGCAACATAAAAAAAAGAAACAAGAATGTTTGCAAAATTCTGTGCATGAATCCTGAGACTAAAACTAATTCACAACCATAAACTATGATTGAGGTGTCTATTAATAAACATTTTGGCAACTTCCCTTAAAACTTTACAGCCAAGCACATACCAAATATCAAAATACAAGCAATTATGAACTTCCTTCCCTCCGAATGCAATGAGGTGGACAGAGCAGTCTGAACTATAAAGAACATTTATCTTTGACCCATCCTATAGCCGCTATTAATTGAAAAGTTTAGCTGTCAATTTCTTTGTTTGGCAACACTGAAATAGCCACGAACATGGCTGATCGCGCCACGGACATGGCGCGGCTCGTGCCACTGCGGCCGCACGCCGAAGAAAAATATAACACCGACGTGTGTCGCCTGCTCCGTTTCAACCGATTCTCAACAGTGGTGTCATCAAAGTTGTTATTAAAAGCACTCGCATTGGAGTCAAGGCATTACTTTGCGTTCGGCGGGCTAGAGCTTGGAGTGTCCAAACCATATCATGCGCTTAGCACGGACAAGTACCGCCGTCTTGCGGAGCTCAATCGAACCCCACACTAAACATTTTTATTCTCAAAAGGGTTCGTTCAGCTTGTCGCCGCAGGAGCACCCTCATAACACAATATTTTACACCCTTTAGGGTGCCTGGATTCTGTCGCTGCAGGAGCACCCTTTTCTGCCCAAAATATCATAGTGTGTTCACTTAGCACCCCAATCTGAGGAGCTTTTCCTGCAAAAGCACCCACCTAAAGGGGTACAAAAAGGGTGCATCATCCTCGGTTCACAAATGGCGCTGCAGCTGTGCAGCCACATATGGCACAGTATGACACACAATTACGGTATGAAACATTCGTGCTTTCCAAGCTCCGTTCTACGAGACATTCCATTGAAGCTCAATGTCAGCTGATAATTTACTTGAACTTTTTGACCCACCGATTTTTGAAACAACTATTTATAAAGTCTAATATTACAGCCAAATTGCAGGACAGAAGTTGTATCATTAGAGGTTGTTGATTATTCGAAACGGTGTTAAAAATTCAATTTTATGTTCATTTTGCTGAACTGCAGTGCACATCCTTCGAGCTTCACTGCACAGCATAAACGTGTTATGCAGTGAAAGCAAGTAGGCGTGCAACACATCAACTGCACAAAAGTTCTTTGAACCTTAAAACCCTTGGCTTCTCAGCACTGCATCAAACTTCCAATCACGGTAGCTACCCGCAATGTTTAGTGCCTTATTCTTGAGCTGAGCAGAAAAACTCAATATTAAGGCAGACCAAATGCAATATGTATACTTCCCTCCGTACTGTGGCTTTATTCTACCCATAAAAGTTGGGTCCTCACTGCCACTTATTTTATTTTACATTATTCTTTTTGCTTCATGAAAAATGACCCCACATAGCAATACCAAGAACTGTAAACATCACCGAACAATGCATATGAGTTCCCTGGTGAAGCCCATGGTTGAAATGTGATGACATTGTTGCTATAGCTAGTTGCTATTTTATCATGAGTCTAGCTTGTGCATGGTGCCTTGCATTATGTCGCTGCTGGTGGATGTGGTTTCCCATTAGTTTCGTCTAGTATTACGAGGTGCTTCATGGGAAGCATCAAACCCGTCTATAGCCCTTTTTAGAGTTGACTAGAAGTAAAATCAGCAAAATAGTATCGATAAAACGTTCAGCATCTTTTTTATTAGCAGCTTTAGTGTTGCTACTTGCCATATTTAGGTTTTTTTCTGCTTTTCTTAATGACATTTTTGTTTCGCTGAGAAGGTGCATAACCAATGAAAGCTTTTCTGTAAACCTTTGGTAAATATGCAATTGTTAGAAAATATTTTACTAAATAAGGCAGCTTAAACTGAGAATACTTGCATTTAGAAACATTAAAATCAATTTAAATTGATCATACATTTCTGGCTGTTTTTACACAAAGCTGCACATGGGATATTAAGTGCACCGAAGAGGAGGGCTCTGGATTAGCATTGGCAACTTTGGGATATTTATTGTGGACTTAAATCTCCACACATGGGCATTTTCACTTTCTGCCTCCACCAGGAAAATGGTCACCAATTTAGAGAGCTATTCTTACTAGTATTTGACGTACATTTTAAAATAATCTCAAGTATTATAGCCACAATATTATTCTCTACAACAAGCACCCAGCGGGTGCTGTTATAGAGAGATTGTGCACTACACCAGACCCTGTACTACACTGTCGAGAGCTTTGCCATCTACAATGACCTCTACAAAGCAAGCTAATACTGGTAAAATGTTTCATACCGCAAGTACTGCCTGTTCAAAGCTCACGTGTGAAGTACAGATACTGGTGCTTCAGCAAGAACCGAGGATGAGCACCCTTCCTGGTTCTGAAAAAAAAAAATAAACATGGAAAAATGCTTTAAGCAGGATTAAGAAACAGGGTTGAAAAAAAGTGAGCAAGCAATTCTTTCAAAATATGCAAAGCAATGCAAACAAATATTTATTTCAACTTCATGTCTACAAAAGACAATCTCATTAAGGCTGGTAATGGGGTCTTGGGTAAAAAAAGAGCAGGGAGCACTTATATAAATGCTACAGGGAACCTTCAAGCCAAAAATTGCTTGAGCACTTAAACTAATCACTGTTCAACAAATTCATGAAAATTGAATGGATGAAAAACCAGCGGTAAACACAAAGAACAACGGGACAAGCTTATCCCGTCGTTCTCTTCCGTACCCTGTGTTTTCCGCTGGTTTTTCATCCATTCAAACATGTACCAACTAGCACAGTCCGACGCCTTGGTATCATAAAAATACGAATTGTCACTCCTTGCAGACAGTTGGAAAAAAAGAAAGTATAAAGCAGGTGACAAAATTAAAATGACAGCAGATTGGTTAACTTTTAATTTTAAGTGATAATATAAAAAATAATGGCATGAATGAAAGTGAGCAGCAACCAAAGGACCATGATGCTAGGCCGACATTCCACTTTGAAGCAAAATATCCGCTTTCAACGCTACATAGGCGAAACACGCAATGAGGCAACCCTTTAGGCCCACAAAAACAATATAATCTTTAAAAAAGCTACAATTTAGTTGAGAAAAACTGACCACAACAAATTGGAATTGACAACTAGATACAGTTGTCACACCCAAGCAAGCCGGCGAAAGATGAACAGATATCTAGCTGTCCTACCCCCTATTTGTGCCCTAGCCTCTGATCCGCTGCAGCAAACAAAAAAATTGTTTATGTGTAGAACTATTGCTCTTGGTCAAACAGACAGTTCTAATGAAGGAGCCAAGTAGGTTCCGAAACGTTGGGAACGCTTCGGATAAAGTCCTTGGTTAGAGTATTATATTTGTTTCCATCAAACACACAAAAAAAATGCATGGTAAAGCGCTGACATTAACGTTGTCTACTGCGGTTCCTTCATGGTGACATCACTACAGGAACCAAAAATACAATACAGTGCATTAAAGGGGCCATTTGGACAACATAGAAGTTCGTTTCGTTCGAAATATTTCCTGTTTTATAGTGCCCCCACCACTTGACCGGCAGCAAATGATGCTGCATTCACTGAGAAATTAATTTAGGTTAAAAGTCTGATTCTCCCACCATATTGTGTGTTTTTGGGATGTCAGCAATGAAGCCATAAGTGCGTGTGATCAAACAGACTACTTCGTCACTCGGGTCTGCAGCCTTGCTAGCCATCAGTCCTCCCAGGTGGAGCTACCATACTCATCCACGAACCGTTGTTTGCCATTGCTTTGTTTTTGACCGCGTCTGCACCTGGCTTGTTTTAGTTACTGTAGAAAGTAATGGTTTTGTGAAACATGGGGTATCCTCGACAAACAGGGTCACGTAAGACAACATCGCCTATGCCAATCGGCCAGTGCCGTGCAGGCCAACTCCAAAGCGGCGGAGTGCTGTCCAGCTAAAACAAGCATAGTGCACGCCGTACCAACAGCAGTGCGCATCGATACTTGTATGTTTACGCGTATTTTCGTAACTTTCATTGTTTACTGCCCCATTTTTACTGCTGTAAAATGAATATGCATTACATTTAAGTGCAAATAGCTCGCTTGGCATGCTTATAAGGCCTGCCCTATTTGCGTTTGCTTTTGCCGGCCTCAGCCAATCGCACAGCTGGGGACATATGACATCATAGGTACTGCTGTGGGAAATGAGCTAGTGGGTCGCATGGCCATTCCCTTTTTCCTAATTATATAGCTTATTCGAGTGAAGTGCGCGTTAAAAATGGTGTCAGTATGATTCTAACGACGCAATCTGTCAAATGAACCAAACTTGTGCGTTGTCTACATGGCCCCTCTAAGCAAAGGCAAGGTAGCCAATTTTTTTATTTAGGCTGCCTTCATGCACACAGTAGTGCTCTATTGCTGCCAGAAACTCATTACGGGACTCCTGACATATTTACAGTTGCAATAAAAATCAGAAATAGAACGAAAAATCATTGGACACTCCACAATGTCCAAAAAACAAAGGAATAATGTGCGAGTGAGCTACCTAAAACACTGCGACAGAAGATCATATTCATCAAAGCAACTAATAAAAACCATGGCTAGTGCATAGCCACTACGCAGCTCATTTGTTAAGAGCTTATGTGCGTCCCCACAAGTTGGCTGTGTAAACCTACCGACACCTAACAGAGTCCAAGGTTCGACGAAAACTCGTCAGGGGAGGGTTATTCATTGATGAAATACAAACACGCAGGCACTCGCCTGGTAATACAAGCAGGCACTCGCCTGGTCAAAAACAAATAAACAAATAAAGACGCCTTGGGGCCCCTACAGGCCCCTTGTTCACAATGAAGAGGGGTTGACAGGTCGCGACTATCTATAGGTTCGGTGGTGCAGAGTGCGCATGTATATCTCGGGGAGATTACCCCACGACCGGTTAGTCGTGTCGACAGGCGCTTCTCTAATGCGATTATGCTTGCGGAATCCTAATCGATGACGTGGTCAGTAGCCAGGTGATGATCCGCCAAGGCATTTCAGCTTGCATTGCCTTTTTTGACATCGTTCCGGTGCTATTGAATTCTTTTAAAAATTTCCAGTTTCACTTATGTAGGATTAGGAACGAAAAAGAGACGCCGACCAGTCCAAACAAAACGTACTGACGTTTCGGCTTCCAGCACGAAGCCTTGTTCACAATAAATGCATCACCAGAAGTGGGTCGTTAAGTGGGCTTGAATAATCGCTGAAAAGAGCATGCGTAGATCGGGTTTAGATTTCAGTCATTACGATTGACTGTGTTAGATGTGGTCTGAATGATTAGTGATTCCAGATGTAGCCGTGATGCTGTCACTTTTTCTGTAGTGACGATTCTTGCATTGTCCCAATCAATCTTGTGGTCATTCACGACGGCGTGTTCGGCTTTTATTCTTTACGTCACGTGCGTGCTGCGGCAGACGATTCTTATAATTTCCTGATTCCCCGATATACACGCCGCTGCAGTCTGCACAAGGTATCTCGTATACCACACTGGGGAAGCGCTCCTTGGGAAAGCGGGCCTTGACTCTCACGAGCTCATGGCGCATCTTTTTGGCTGGACCGTGGGCCACCTGCATGTCATATTCCCATAGGATATGTGCCAAACATTCACTTGTTCCTGGAAGGTAGGGCACAGGAGCTTGCTTCATCGGGGCAGGAGGCACGTCCAGTTGTCCCCGTCGGGTCAGTTGGCGTTCCGTTGCGTTTATAAAGTGCCTCGGGTAACCGCAGCTAGCCAGGTCGTCCCGCACCTTTGCCGTGTCCACCGCCGCATCCTCGGGCTTCGAGCACAATCTTTTCGCACGCTGCAGTAGCGTGCTAACAACAGCCCTCTTGTGTGAAGCGGGGTGCACGGAGTTGAAGTTCAGGTAGCGGCCTGTGTGCGTTTCCTTGCGGTACATGCTGAAACGTGGCCTCTGGCCCTGCCGAGACACGAGGACGTCCAGGAAGGGAAGTTTGCCATCGGCCTCCTCTTCTGACGTGAACTGAATGGCACGGTCCATACTGTTGAGGTGGGCCAGCAAGCTGTTCGCCGCGTCTTTCTGAACGACGCAGAAACAATCATCGACATAACGCAAGAACACTTGGTTGAGGGGCAAAGGAGGCTAGCGTGCGTGCTTCCAGCGCTTCCATGGGCAGGTTCGCCGCCGTGACCGAAATAGCGGCACCCATTGGAGTCCCCTGCCTTTGCTTGTAAAAATGGCCCATAAAGACGAAGTACGTATTGTTCAGGCAAAAATCTAGAAGCCTGCGTAGTTCTGGCACATCCATCGGTGATCTCTCGGGCAACGTCTCATCAGCCTCGAGAGCAGCGGTGCATACGGTGACAGCCAGGTCACTCGGAATGCTCGTGAAAAGGGACTTCGTGTCGAAGGACACCATCAAGTCGTCTTTCTCGATCATGGTGTTGCGAGTCTTCTCGACAAAATCGAAAGAATTACGAACGTGAGTGGTCCCTTTATTGATGAGCGGAGCCAGAACTTGGAGCAGGAACTTCGACAGGTGGCCCACATTCCAGCCAAAAAGATGCGCCATGAGCTCGTGAGAGTCAAGGACCGCTTGCCCAAGGAGCGCTTCCGCGGTGTGGTATATGAGATACCTTGTGCAGACTGCAGCGGCGTGTATATCGGGGAATCAGGAAATTATAACAATCGTCCGCAGCAGCACGCACGTGACGTAAAGAATAAAAGCGTCCGCAACAATGCTGTAGCCGAACACGCCATCGTGAATGACCACAAGATTGATTGGGACAATGCAAGAATCGTCGCTACAGAAAAAGTGACAGCATCACAGCTACATCTGGAATCACTAATCATTCAGACCACATCTAACACAGTCAATCGTAACGACGGAAATCTAAACCCGATCTACGCACGCTCTTTGCAGCGATTATTCAAGCCCACTTAAACGACCCACTTCTGGTGATGCATTTATTGTGAATAAGGCTTCCGTGCTGGAAGCCGAAACGTCAGTACGTTTTGTTTGGACTGGTCGGCATCTCTTTTTCGTTTCTAATGTACCCTCCCGGCCAGACGGGATTCCGTCATGCTCTCGATTTCACCTATGTAGGATGCGTCACAATCCTTGCATGGAATTTTGTAGGCAACTACGGGGAATCTTGATTTTTCTAAAGGGTCCTTCACGCGTACCAGCTTCCGATTAAGCTGGTACGCGTTTAACACCATATTTTAATTTTAACACCATATGTGCCAAACACCCTTGCAAGAGCTTCACTGATGCCTTGCGTGTAGGGGACGGCAGCGCGGTTTTGCCTGTATTCTTCAGGAATCCTTTCGGGGGAGGCAACTGAAGCCCGCAATTGTTGCGTCCTCACACGCTTTGAAGGGTAGCCGTTGCTGCGAAGGTCCTTCCTTACCACGGCTAGCTCTTGCTTGCACAGACCAGGCTCACAGCAGATTCGTGATGCGCGTGAGAAGAGTGCAGCGGCGACGAAGCGTTTTTGGCCTGTAGGATGCGCAGAGTCGAACCCCAGGAATCTACCCGTGTGGGTCGGCTTTCGATACACACTGGTTGTAAATCCTTTGGCCGACCGTCTCACAAGTACGTCGAGGAAGGCGATCTGTCCATTATTTTCTTGTTCCATGGTGAACTGGATGCTTGGAACACAAGAGTTTAGATGCTCAAATAAAGGCATTACGTTTCGGCGGTGGATCACACAAAAATAGTCGTCTACGTAGCAGACAAAGATCTTGGGGCCGTCTTGTACGAGCATAGCGCAGAATTTTCTAGAGCCTCTAGGGCAATATTCGCACAGACTACTGAAACGGAAGCTCCCATCGCTGTTCGAAACCGCTGGTCCGTTGAAAACAAAATATGTGTTCTGCAGGCCAAATTCCAGGAGACGATATAAGTCTTGCATCTCAATTGGCGAACGTGAAGGCAGAGATGCATCGTTCTCGAGTAGATCCTTGCAACTCCGGACCGCGTAATTTTGCCTGGAATTTGGCCTGCAGAACACGTTTTGTTTTCAACGTACAATGTTAAAAGCAGCGGTTTGGAACAGCGATGGGAGCTTCCGTTTCAGCAGTCTGTGCAAATATTGCCTCAGAGGCTCTAAAAAATTCTGCGCTATGCTCGTACAAGACGGGCCCAAGATTTTTGTCAGCTACGTAGACTGCTTTTATGTGATCCACCGCCGAGACGTAATGCCTTTAATTGAGCATCTAAACTCTTGTGTTCCAAGTATCCAGTTCACCATGGAACAGGAAAATAATGAACAGATCGCCTTCCTCGACGTACTTCTGAAACGGTCGGCCAAAGGATTTATAACCAGTGTTTATCGAAAGCCGACCCACACGGGTAGATACCTGGGGTTCGACTCTGCGCATCCTATAGGCCAAAAACGCTCCGTCTCCGCTGCACTCTTCTCACGCGCATCACGAATCTGCTCTGAGCCTGGTCTGTGCAAGCAAAAGCTAGCCGTGGTACGGAAGGACCTTCGCAGCAACGGCTACCCTTCAAAGCTTGTGAGGACGCAACAATTGCGGGATTCAGTTGCCTCCTCCGAAAGGGTTCCTGAAGACGGGCAAAAACGCGCTGCCGTCCCCTACACGCAAGGCATCAGTGAAGCTCTTGCAAGGGTGTTTGGCACATATGGCATTAAAATTGCACACGTGCCAACGAACAGGCTTAAGCAAAAGCTGGTACGCGTGAAGGACCCTTTAGAAAAATCAAGATTCCCCGGAGTTGCCTACAAAATTCCATGCAAGGATTGCGACGCACCCTACATAGGTGAAACTGGAAATATTTAAAATAACAATTCAATAGCACCAGAACGATGTCAAAAAAGGCAATGCAAGCTGAAATGCCTTGGCGGATCATCACCTGGCTACTGACCACGTCATCGATTGGGATTCCGCAAGCATAATCGCATCAGAGAAGTGCCTGTCGACACGACTACTTTTAGAATCAGTGCATATTCAACCAACTCCCCGAGATATACATGCACACTCTGCACCACCAAACCTATAAATAATCGCGACCTTTCACCCCCCTTTCATTGTAATCAAAGGCCAGTAGGGGCCCAAAATGTCTTTGTTTATTTGTTTTTGACCAGGCGAGGGCCTGCTTGTATTTCATCAACACCGAACTAACCCGCCTGAATCACCACTTTATAGACATTGAGCAATTATTTGAATTGGTTTATTGTAGCAAGCTGTCTTGTTTATTTCCTTATTTTTTTGGCATTTCCTGTCTCATTTGAAATTGGGAGACCAGATAGCTTTTACTACGGGCCACGCACTGGCGACAACATATATTTGATTTCACTTTAAACAATTTTCGGTTATGTTTTATTGCTCACCAGCCAATGACCTGAAATATAAGAGGCTCCTAAAACATGTGCTGGCATTTCTTTCCTGCACTGCAGTACAACTAATCATGACTTTTATCATATTTTGTTCACAAATTGTAATATTTAGAAAGTATTCAGCTGAATGAAAATGTTATTTCAGTAGCATGCGCAATCAACAGGGCCTCAATGACTCTCACCACGTGGTTCACTTGTTTCTGTCACAAATAACCTGATTGCAGCCACATTCCACCCAAGACGAAGGTAACATATCCTCTGGGATGATGAATATTTAAAATGCCTTACGAGTAAGTGCTAAGCACATGAAATTGTGGCATTAAAACCGAAGATCCCTCTGCGGCATCCTTCACTTGGGGCAGCGCTTGATCACAAACTTCGAGAAGTTGAAAAATGCTCCATGCGCCGCTCCAGCCAGCAGAAACAATGCAGGACGCAAGTTGGTAGGTGGACCGTTGGCATCCTGCGATTGTGAAGATTTTTTTAGTAGATGCACTTTTTTTTGTACCACTGTTCATTTTTCCGTTAACAAGCAGCTGAACTCCTGCAGGTTCTACGAATCATACAAGCATAATAAAACGCAGCAATGCAGAACAATTGGCAGGGTTACCTCAATTTTTCTTTTCTAGGAATGAAAAAAATGTAGGTAATCTATACACAACTACAATCAAACCTTTCAATTTTTACCTACTTCACTCCTAACAAGCACACATACACGTTAGACATGTGAGAAAGCTGCTAAATTTATGCCCACAAACTTAATCAGGCATCAGAAATCGGCAGGGAACGACGTGTCACCTTTAAATGGCACTTTTTTCGTTCAAAACACTAAAATGGGCGAGAAAGACCCATAACTATGATTTGGTACCCTTATCTGGTATGGTTTTCAGGCAATGCTTACATCTCACTTCAGTACCTTCAGGTGGTGGAGATCTTTGAAAACTCATTTCGGGCAAGTGGGTTGTGTTCAAGCTCTCGTATCTTGCCAGCATATGCTGGATTCCAGCATTCCCAAATCAACGTGACGACTCGAATGTGGTGGATGCAAGAGAAAGAATAAGCACACGACAAGGGCGTAGCCGGGGGGGGGGGGCGGGGGGGAAGGGAGGGGGGGTCCCGGTGCCCCCCCCCCTTCATAATGTTTTATGTCAAGGCTGGAGTTATCTTTGTGGGTGTTCTTTTCCCCGGGGCTTCTCCTCCAAGCCGCTGCAGCGCTGAGGATCTCACCCCGGGTATCTCCAACCGACAAACTCAGCCTCCGATCAAAACTATACATTTATTTACAGCCCAGTGGGCGGCCAAAAAACAGCGCTCAGGCGGAGCTCGAAGACGACGGGCCGAGCTCTCCTGTGCCCGGACCGCGTCTCTCTCGTCTCCTTGTCTTCATATTCCCTCCACCCTGACGCTGGGAGCCAGGGAAGAGGGAAAAGCGAGTCCTTCGTGGGAACCCCATGTGGTGGCCATTAGCGCATCCGGTGCGAGCAGGCGCGACCCTCCTCGGAATGCGGGGAGTTTCAAGGCGCCGCGTGACACGACACGTGCGTTCAATTTCTGTGCTGCTCGTCCCAGGGCCCGCGCCAGTTCATGCGTCGAAGCGCCCGACACCTCCACCGCCACTGTGAAACATAACTTCAGGAATGTTTCACACACCACACACACTTTGCGAGCGTGCTCCATTGTTCCTTCAATTGGCGACACAACAATGAGCACGGCCAGTGCCCCTTGACCCTGGCTGCAGGTCACCATGACAAATTAGGCACAATCCTCACATAGCTCATTCAGAGCGAGCGGCCTTTAGAATGCGGTACGCACCGGCCGTCGTCGTCCGAAAACGCCCTGGCCATGCGCCGCACACCCTCCCACAACAGTATCAGGGGCCCCTCTCCTCCCCGCTTTCTTGCTCGGGAAGGGACCACTGCTGGCTCGTCACCATGCGTTGAAGCCACTCTGCACTGAGGTGAAGCTGACTGACGCTTTCGCCTCTTTCTAGGCGAACCCTCGGGTTCGGCCGCTTCTGCGCTCGGAGCGCCGTGCTCCACTACGCACCGTTGGTCAGCGTAAGCAGGAGAGGACTGCTTAGCGGCTACGTCAACGCTGACATGAAATGCTGTAGGGGCTATCTCTTCAGCCACTCCTACAGACCTACCTGTAACTGCCCTGGGCTGCATTACATGAGCGGCCGTACCCTGATTTACACTTTCCTCGCTGAATTCGCTGGAGCTCCCTATGGCAATCACATTGTCGGTACTCGACATTTGGGTATCTCGAGAAACACAAGATACAGTGTGCGTGACACCAACTGCATCCGATTCCTCGCGCGATTCCCGGGCTGCTGCATCCTGCAATGCAACTGGCCGCTCGCCCACGCTCCCGGAACGTTCTCCCTCTCTGAACGCGGTGACAACGGGCTCATGCTCAACTGAAACCAGCCCCTTCACAACGGCTGATTTAAGAACTTCATAGTTCTTCCCCTCCTTCCGGTGCGAACCCTCGTGTTCGGCCGCTACTGCACCCCTGTGCGCGCACAAAGCGCCGTTCTCTACCACACAACGTTGTGTGAAGCAAGGAGTAGCGAGGGGCTCATCGGCAACATGAACAATAACATGCGACGCTGCGGAGCCTTTCTCTCTTGCCATCAGCTTCATCACGGGCATGCGCACACTCTCATTCAACTTTGACTGCCTGTCATTTACCAACGCAGCCTCGCGCGTAACACCTTCCTTCACCTCCATCTTTATTTCGGTGAAATTCTCTAAGCAGGATGCTTCACTATCCTGCTCCCCGGTTGCAGAAAATCTCAACGCCCATGAAGAAACGTGCGCCACTATCCTATCTTCGCCTTTCCCACGTGACTCTGATCGTGGCGGATCCCGCGAAACAGGAGGACTACGCACGCCCAGTGAATGGGTTCCACCCAGCGCATCTTTCGGCGTACCGGAGCACCCCAGTTCACTCTCTCCCCGAGTGCTGAACATTACTGTTTGAGCAATCGGTGAGGTAGGAACGTTGTTAGCTCTCTTGAAACGTCCACTCTTCGAACGTTCCGCTGCTAACTCTGCCTCAGCGATTCTCAATTTCGCCAGCAATAGCACCTTCTGCTCAGCGAACGACATTGCAATGCTTGCTGTCCCTGCAACGTTCATGCACGCTTCCTAATCCTCATCATTATCTCGCAGCTACACCTAGATAGCCGCTAGATGTCATGGTGAACCGCAGACCCAGCATCAAACGAGGCACTGACCTGTATAGCTCGGCGCCTGTAGAGATGCCGCACCGGTGCAGATGGGTTATCCATTTATGCACCGCTCCTTCCGCCGAGGTGTCCACCAAACAATCGCCCGCCGACTTCTCGCCTGCCGCTTCTCCTTCAGTGGGCTGCTGATGCCTCCACTGACCGCTCGCCAAGCTGCTTCTCCGCTGCTCAGCAGGCCGCAGAGATTGCCTCGGTCTCTGTTGAGACGTCCGTTGAGCGCCGCTCGACCCGCTTCTCCACCTGGGTGGCGAGCTCGCTGCTCCTGCAGATCTCGTTCAGCAGGCTGCCGCTCTCCGTTGAGAAGTCCGCTGAGCGCCGGTCGAGCCGCTTCTCCACCAGGCTGACGAGCTCGCTGCTCCCGCCGATCCCGTTCAGCAGGCCGTGACTTCTCCGCCTGCTCCATCTCGCCCGCCGGCTGGCTGAGTCGTCGCTGTTGAAGATCCTGTCGACTGCGCCAGTTATCTTCTTGGATGTTCTTTTCCCCGGGGCTTCTCCTCCAAGCCGCTGCAGCGCTGAGGATCTCACCCCGGGTATCTCCAACCGACAAACTCAGCCTCCGATCAAAACTGTACATTTATTTACAGCCAAGTGGGCGGCTAAAAAACAGTGCTCAGGCGGAGCTCGAAGACGACGGGCCGAGCTCTCCTGTGCCCGGACCGCGTCTCTCTCGTCTCCTTGTCTTCATATTCCCTCCACCCTGACGCTGGGGGCCAGGGAAGAGGGAAAAGCGAGTCCTTCGTGGGGGTCCAACCCCATGTGGTGGCCACTAGCGCATCCGGTGCGAGCAGGCGCGACCTTCCTCGGGATGCGCGGAGTTTCAAGGCGCCGAGCGACACGTGCGTTCAATTTCTGTGCCGCTCGTCCCGGGGCCCGCGCCGGTTCGTGCGTCGAAGGAGTGTGGGCAGGCCCGTGAAAAAGCTGATAGCCAGAGAAACAGCCTCAGCTGCGTCGCATGTTCTAATTCATGTGACCGATGAGCCCCTCTCTACTCCTTGCGTCACACAACGGTGTGTGGTAGAGAACGGCGCTTCGTGCGCGAACGGTGGTTCAGTAGCGGCCGAACGCGAGGGTTCGCACTTTAAGGAGCGGAAGAACTATGAGGTTCTTAAATCAGCCGTTCTGAAGGGGCGGAGACTGGCTTCAGCTGAGCGTGAGCCTGTCATCGCACCGTGCGGAGACAGAGAACATCCTGGGAGCGTGGCCGAGCGGCCAGTAGCTTTGCAGGATGCGGCAGCACGGGAATCGCGTGAAGAATCGGATGCAGTTGGTGTCGCGCACACTGCATCGTGTGTTTCTGGAGGTCCCCGAATGTCGAGTCCCGAAAATATGATTCTCATGGGAAGCTCCAGCGAATTGAGAGAGGGAAGTGCAAATCAGGGTACGGCCGCTCATGTAACGCAGCCCCAGGCAGTTGCAGGTAGAACTGCAGTGACTGAAGAGATAGCCTCTCCGGCATTGCATGACCGCGTTAACGTGCCCACGAAGCAGCCCTCTGCTGCTTACCCTGACCAAAGGTGTGTCATAGAGAATGACACCTCGTGCGCGTACGGTGGGTCAGAAGCGGCCGAACCCGAGGGTTCGCCTGGAAAGAGGCGCAAGCGTCAGTCAGCTTCACCTCAGTGCAGAGTGGCTCCAACGCATGCTGACGACCCAGCAGTGGTCCCTTCCCGAGCGAGGAAGAGAGGGGCCCCTGATACTGTTGTGTGAGGGTGTGCGGCGCATGGCAAGGGCGTTTTCGGACGACGACGGCCGGTGCGTATCGCATTCTAAAGGCCGCTCGCTCTGAATGAGCTATGTGAGGATTGTGCCTAATTTGTCATGGTGACCTGCAGCCAGGGTCAAGAGGCACTGGCCGTGCTGATTGTTGTGTCGTCAACTGAAGGAACGATGGTGCACGGGCCAAATGTGTGTGTGGTGTGTGTTTCATGTGTGAAACATTCCTGAAGGTATGTTTCACAGTGGCGGTGGAGGTGTCGCGCGCTTCGACGCACGAACTGGCGCGGGCCCCGGGACGAGCGGCACAGAAATTGAACGCACGTGTCACTTGGCGCCTTGAAACTCCGCGCATCCCGAGGAAGGTCACGCCTGCTCGCACCGGATGCGCTAATGGCCACCACATGGGGTTGGACCCCCACGAAGGACTCGCTTTTCCCTCTTCCCTAGCCCCCAGCGTCAGGGTGGAGGGAAGATGAAGACAAGGAGACGACATCGGGAAACGTGGTCCGGGCGCAGGAGAGCTCGGCCCGTCGTCTTCGAGCTCCGCCTGAGCACTGTTTTTTAGTCGCCCGCCGGGCTGTAAATAAATGTACAGTTTTGTATCAGAGGCTGAGTTTGTCGGTTGAGGATACCCGGGGTCAGATCCTCAGCGCTACTGCGGCTTGGAGGAGAAGCCCCGGGGAAAAGAACATCCAAGAAGATAACTGCTGGGCTGCGGTTTAAGCAGCCTGAAAAACCGCCTGAAGTCACCTGCAGGCGCGGAACCTGCAGTTTTAAGGACATTCTTGCTCATATAAAGCTGAAAACAAGGGCTATGTCAATGTCTGATCCCTGCGCCCGCTCCAGATGCTGTACCTGTCAACATATACAGCCCGGCTGCATTTCGCGCCGGATACACCGACAAGCGCTGGGAACCTGCCACGAGCCAATCGAAACAGCCCCACTGTTTCAATGGCGGAACAGCACGGCCGGGGAATGGCAGAACAGCAGGAAAAGCCTCATATAGGCTTACATGTTGTCGGGAGCGTGTCATTCCTTGTCTTTACACTGGTACAAAGTATAATCACATGACAGAGCACGTCGCTGTATTTTGTTCAGTCAACTATCAATCCTTGATATGTTTACTTTTCTACCGACATCGCATTTCATTGACTATTGCAGATCCATAATTTCTGCTGCATAAAAAGCATTGCTCTGCCCATCTTGTATTTCCTCCACATCAACAAAACTACACAATTCTCCCTAATGCGGAGCTTTGTTTTTTTTGGCACTATTCCAGTTTCCTTGACCTCCCTCTTGGTTAGAATCAGCATTCTGTATTTGCTTAACAGGAGTTTTACTGAAGCCATGTCTGTTTCGATTTAACAGATAGAAATATAATGAAATTTAAGAAACGTGCAACAAGCTCAACATTCAACAGCAGTGCAATAAGGTGTTCCGCTTAGCGAAAGTTTACTACTCGCGCTACTAGTACAAAAAATAACAAAAGGCGATTACTTAAGGACGAAGACGCACATTTGCTAGTTTCACCACCATAATATACGAATGCGCCGCATGTACAGTCCACTGCGATTCGGAGGTTGTCGCGGGAAAGCTACTCTTTCAAACGAAGCAGGAAGAAGGAAGAACAGCTTTATCAAATATTCCATGCAAGTTTCGTTATCATTGGTGTAGATAAAGGGCAACCAAGTCCAAGTCTGTGCTTGATAACAACGAATGTACAGGGCCGTCCACGCTAGGTGCGAACACGGCGCAGCGTGGCCTCGCTCAGCGGAGCGCCAGCGCACAATCCACGGCCGCGCATTGAAGGTAAGCGGCGCAGGCGCACAGGGGCTTGGAGGCGGGGCTTCGTGTAGTCTGCTAGAGCGGGAGAGCGCCGTGCCTGCTTTGCTGTGAAGCACGCCTAACTGTAGGCTTGCCTGTAGCGTCTAAGCGCGCTGCGACGGCGTTGCGGGAAAACGCACTTTCCTTACTACGGCGCGTTGTGTAGTTTCTGCGTACGAGAACCCACAGCTTCCGCTTTTCAGTTCCGCGGTGCAGGTTAAATGCAAGTATTGTTGCAAACATTTCAGGACTGGCGGCTTGGTTTGGTTCAATGAGAGACGCTGTATAGAACGGCATCGTATAATTTCGGCCACTAGGATTTATTTAATGCTCACTGGCATTACGCAGAACATAATTGTCTGTGCATTTCGCCTCCATGGAATTTCGGTCACAGCGGCTGGGTTTCGATCTGCCGAATTTCTTCCAGATGTGTATTGGCTTTTTTCAAACATATGAATATCGCGCATCGTTGAGATGGTTCAAGGAGTCGCGAGGAAGTACGGGTCTTACCATAAAGGAGGATGCGCACAGGTGGCAACAAAGGGAGGGGCCGCTTTCTCCAAATAACTAGCCATGTAGGGAGCGCAACCAATGACGTATGCATTATAATTTAGCACATTAGAGTGGGACCGGTCCAGGATTCGACCGTAGAGTAGACGATTGTGCTGGGGGCGTGACTTCCTGGCTAGGCGACTGCTTGAACCATCTCGACGATGCGCGATATTCATATGTTTGAAAAAAGCCAATACACATCTGGAAGAAATTCGGCAGATCGAAACCCAGCCGCTGTGACCGAAATTCCACGGAGGCGAAATGCACAGACAATTATGTTCTGCGTAATGCCAGTGAGCATTAAATAAATCCTAGTGGCCGAAATTATACGATGCCGTTCTATACAGCGTCTCTCATTGAACCAAACCAAGCCAGTCCTGAAATGTTTGCAACAATACTTGCATTTAACCTGCACCGCGGAACTGAAATGCGGAAGCTGTGGGTTCTCGTAGGCAGAAACTACACAACGCGCCGCAGTAAGGAAAGTGCGCTTTCCCGCAATGCTGTCGCAGCGCGCTTAGACGCTACAGGCAAGCCTACAGTTAGGCGTGCTTCACAACAAAGCAGGCACGGCGCTCTCCCGCGGTAGCAGACGACACGAAGCCCCACCTCCAAGCCCCTGTGCGCCTGCGCCGCTTAGCTTCGACGCGCGGCCGCAAATTGTGCGCTGGCGCTCCGCGGAGCAAGGTCACGCTGCACCGTGTTCGCACCTAGCGTGGACGGCCCTGTACAGCTTGAAACCCAAAGGGTGGCAAGTCAGTCGTGCAGGCCATTGTTGTATCATGGAACAGCCAACAAGGGAGCGAAGAGTGTGAAATCTCGATTTTCATGGTTCCGAAACGAAACCGTGGGCTGGTGGCACGCTTGGCCGCTCGATAACCTTCAAATCGTGCTCGACTGTACTTCATAGCTGACAAGAAAACTTAATAGTCCCTTTTCTAAAACACGAGAATCTTGATAGTAAACATTCAGTGTTGGCCTCCACTTCCGCCTGACGAACTTCGGGGTCCGCGCGCCACTCACGAGCGCGCTCATGATCACACTCACAAGCGCGGGTCCGCCTAACCACCTGCTCTGCGGACGAATGAATCGCCCGTAGTCTGCCCATAGACCAGCGAACAGCAATTTAGCTGATCATCACTATCATCACCATCTAAGCTCCTTAAAGGAGCCATGAAGAGAAAATACAACTTCGTTTAATTTGAAAGAACTAGGATTCAGTATGTCACTCAGCTCCATTAGAGCCGCAAAATATGTTTTTTAACGAAAAAAAAGCAAGAAGTATTTAAAAACTTTCAAATTTTGCGCCACAGTGACGTGTTATGAGCAAGAATGACGTCATACGGGCCCACAATAAAACATAATTTTCAGTGCCTTAACTGCACGTTAATGTTCAAGTGATGCGGTCAAATGAAACTAGAGGCCGGATTACAGACGTCCAGTCATGTGCCGTCGCGACAGGTCAGTTAGATGGCCGCCAATCGCACAAACAAGGTTCCGTGACGTCATAAATAAGTTGCGGGAAATTGGCTAGGGGGTCGCGACTGCTTCAAACGTTTTCCTTAATATCTCCGTTATTTTTTCGAAGATTGCGATGATATTGGGATCATTGTTATCGGGACTAAGCAGTCTTTCTAATAAACCCAACTTGTATTTTGTCTTCATGGCTCTCTTTTAAGGTGGGCTTTACAGGTAGTGTTGAGCATACACAAATCGCATGTTAAAGTCAGTTATTTCAAGCTTCGTTTGCAAAACAACGCGCAAGATGCCTTGCCTACATATTTCCCCGTCCCATTTTTTGGTCGACCACACCCCCCCCCCCTCCCCCCAAAAAAATTCCTGGCTTGTACGAGGGAACTTGTACATTCAAGTGATCGAACATTATTGAAGTATGGTAGCCCACTGTGCTACCAAAACTGTGTTTGAAAACTTACGTTCTGGCGGCCAAACACTGTTGACAATGCTTGTGGCTCTTGTCCGGTTGAATGGAGGGACGTGATGTGCTCAGACCGTCCAGAGGTCTAAAACAGGATGACACATGATTACCACACAGGCAAGAATGGAAATTATTGAGTGCACGAATGTTACAACTCGGGCAACACAATATTCAGCCAAAATCAATGCCCGCCTACCGCGGCACCGTACACATGGTGAGGTGGCTCGCCGCAAACGCAACGAAGCTTGCGAGGCGCGCACATTCGCTCGCAAACGATTCTCCCTCGCAATTCCCAACACGGCACAAACGACTGCGGTGATCAACGAAGCCGAAAACGCTGCGCAGCACAGTTTAGAGGAGTAGCCGCCCGTGTTCTGATAAACTACGCGTAAGACGTGGTTCGCAGTGGTGAACTCTGAAGCTGTTCAATATAGTGCTGCGGAATGGGAAACGTTACTGAGTTACTGAGCGCCAAGGCGTTACTGAGCGCCAGTGCGTTTAGCGCTCAATGCAAGCACCACAATCTTTCGCACATCGCATTTCTAGAGACCGAGCCCTCTAGGTTCAACCTCGCCAGTTCAGTTAAACAATTCACACACGCGGGCTCCTGTTAACGAATCCTTAAAGCGGCGCTGACAGCTACAAACGGCATCCAGTGAAAAGAAAGGCGGCAAATGTGTCGAGACAGCTTACCTGCAGGAAACGAAGCAGAAGAGCGAGCGACGTTCAGGGGCAAGCGCCGAACGAATTTAGCCGTCTTCAGGTGGCAAAGTTGTTCTCAAATACTTCATCGCGAAGTCGAACGCGACAGACATAACCGAAGACGACGAGGTGTCCAATTAATCATAATAACTGCGCTTGTGTAACTGCCCACCACAGTAAACAATCCATGAAAGACGGGTCATGGCATGGAGGGTCACGGGGTATCTGTTCCGGAATCCGGCCACGCCGCCGCCTGCCGTACTCAGGGTTTCGGCCGTTGACAGGGAGTTGCGTAAAGAAATTAAAACGACAACAATAAATAATTGCCTCTTTTACTGACTACAAGAGTAAATTATTATTTTTTGTGTGCAATATAATAAAGAAGCTTAGATTTTTAAAGTTTACAAACACAAAACGCGGACTGAGTTTTTTGGCGCTCCATTTGAACGTTAAAAAAGCAGCAGATAGTAAGATAACACTGCGCAATGAAATTTGGCAGTGTTCTAGTGTAAGTAATCGTATTATTATTTGGCGTCTGTTTATTTAGCGCCCGACTTCATGCCCCCTCCATTCCCAACTTTTGTTTTCTTTTGATATCTGCCTTGTTCTCCAACGTTGTTTCTGCAGGAGAAACTAGGTGGTCTGTTTATTGCATTTGTACTCAATATTTACGGTCGCTAACAATAAGAATGGAATAAAATTGTGATTGCTAGCACTTTATAAGACCACTGAGTGACGAGAATGACTGTCAGAGGGGGCTATGATTGTGCTGGTGGGGCAGGAGAGGAACAGGGAACGACGGAATGATGATACAGATGTCACAGTTCAAGGTTGTGCTGTGCTCGGTGCAAGGTTGTAGAAAACAAAAAGTGGGAGGGGGAGTGTTATTCTGTCGATGTCGTAATAAGCAAGGGCTGATATTTTTTCCTGTTTCAACGTCGGTGCTGCCGCTGCTTTTTATTGAATTTGGCAGCTTTTTTTTTTTTTTTTTTGCTTTTGAACATTTTTGACGAGGTTGGGTGGATGGCAGAATGGGATGTCTTTTTGAAATTATATTGCATGCATGACCTCAATCAATGATGAGCTGAACACCTTTTCCCCACCCTTTCAACACCCTTCCAAAAAAAAGGGTGGTGAGGTTGGTCAACACCCTTTTTTTCACGCAAAAAGGGTGGAAAGCTACAAAAAAGGGTGTTGAGATTCAAGAAAAAGGGCGTAAGGGCCTCCCAACACCCTTTTTTCAATTATTTTACACCCTTTTTGGCCAAAAGGGCGTAAAAAAGTTTAGTGTGTATTTGTAACAACGCTTCTTTCCTAAATTGAATAAAGCATTATGGATGCCAAAAAATAATTAATAATTATGAGCCCAAATAGTTGTCACCAAGGAGCACAGAGCACATATTCAGAGTTCAAGGAAGCAGGGACATTCTTACCAAAAGTTGCCATTGCAAACGACTGGTGAGATTATATTTGGTTTAATAAGGACATTTGGTATGGCACTGAAGTTATCGCGTACAGAGCTAAGTTCAAAGCTGACCTTAGAGTCACAACGAGTTGTACGCTCATTAAATGCTGCCCACGCAAAATAAAAGCGCGTGGGCTCATAAGACCTGAAACGAGTTGCAGCTCATAGCCACGGCTTTTACGCTCTACGCACTGCTGAAAACCCTATTGAACAAGTTGCAGTAAAGTTTGTTTGGGTAAATTGGCCCACCTGAGGGCAGAAATTTTGGATATTGTCGTATTTTCGCGTTGTTCTGGTGCATACGCAACAAGGCTCAGGTCGATACTGGATGCACCTATCTTATAAAAATACACTAAAGACTAAAAATAGTGCGTTAGTCGGGGTTAGACGGAAATTGTGCGGTTGAGCAGCCGGTTAAGGAGGCAACCTGATCCTCGACGGGAAGTTCACTGCAGCTATTTATGAAGGCAAACAGACAGAACAGTTGAACTTGCGAGACTTGTTGCATGTACAAGAAACCTTTCTGCTTTAAGCGAAGTTTGAAACGTCTGACTTGGGCCGTCGTAGGTGCGCACGCAAAAACGGCTTGAACCAACGCCAACTTTCATCACGTGGGATAATGACGACGACGACGACGATGCTGATAACGCCGTTGAAGTGTTGGGAACATACCCACTCTAGTGTAGAACTTATTGCAAGGGGGGGTGAATTGTACTGTCTGTACAGCCAGAGATAATATGAAAAAGTGAGCTGGATTTCACACAGAAGGTCACATAGCAGGATGGAGAGTGGGGGCCTTAAAATGATATCTGTTTGAAGGGTGGTAAGGTTCATTAGTGAACGAATATGTGCTTGTAGCTTTTCAATAGTTGTCTGTGCAATGAGGTGCACGTTTGTCTCTGGAACATATAGCGCGCAACAATCTTATCAGAAGAGATGTGATAAAGAAGACGGAGGTCGTCGCCTTCAGGTACTCGAAGGTAAACCCTCAATCTATGAGGTGCGCAATCTGATTCCTGAGACTCGAATGCGCACAACCACCCAAAGTTTTTTGACTGGCCTTGCAAGTGGTATGTATTGCAGTTTTTAGGCCTTTCCTAGGAGGCGTACTAGGCGGCCGGTTAAATTGCGGCAAGCCTGTTTGAGTGACGCGTATTATGGTTTCAATTTTATTTTGGTCAAGCGCCGAGGCAACACCCACTTCCTCCGTGAATCGGGAGATGGCTCCGTCCCATGATACAATAGTGCGCTGCTCTTTGTTTGATCTCACCTTTGCTACTGAGGCGCGCCTTCAGGTATAGATGGCCGTTTTAGTGATGCCCCTTTAGGATGTCTACATACAGTTTTAGAATAGCACAGGCTCTTTTTCTCTCCTCTCGGCGTAATTCATCGGGTACATCTCTCGTAATAGAACAAGAACTTCATTCTGGCGATTGATATTGTCACCAAGTCAAACACGACGAAGTTGTCTTTAACTAAAACGAATTTATTGGAGTGAACTTGTGCTCCACTAACAACTCAAAGAATACACAGTAGGCGAGACAGCAGTAAAAATGTGACGTGCGTCGGCGACCGTCAGAGTGGAATAGAAAGCCACGGAGTCTGCTCTGCAGGCTTTTTATCTTAAGGCGGAACTATTTCTCGAAGCTTCGATTTACATCCAGAAAAAAGAGGATTATTCTACGCTGTTCACGTTAGTTCGGAAAGCTGTCTCTATCAGAAGATACAGCGCATGCGGCAATGAAATAAAGAATGGAACACGCGTTTTCCTTGGCACACAGATAACACAGACCGGGGCCGCCAGGCGGCAAAATCAAAACATCAATAAACAAACCCAATAAATGGTTCGCGGCATTACCCCCCCCCCCCTTCAAAAAAAAAGTGCATCGACCCAATGCTAACATAGGCGACAGTTCAAACAGAGAAAAATAAAAGTCCGTCATCGCGCGTAGAAAGGTTTTAAGTGAACCACGTGGACGACTTCGGGCCGCGTGCATCGTCGTGATGTTCCGAAATCTCCATCGGGGATCACCTCGTAGGTAGGTTGGCCAACACCTTGTAGAATCTGGTAGGGTCCGAAATACCGTCCTAGAAGCTTCTCAATGACTCCGCGTCGTCGGATTGGAGCCCAAACCCACACACGATCCCCAAAATGGTACTCGGGGCCTCGACGTCGGAGATTCTATCGTCCGGCATCCACCAGCTGCTGGTTCGTTATACGAACTCGAACGAGCTGGTGGGCCTCCTCTGCACGTTGAAGGTATCCTTGGACGTCGGCGTTGAGGTCGTCGCCCTCTACTTGCAGAAGCACGGCGTCGAGCATGGAAGTCGGCCGTCTCCCAAAGACAAGCTCTAACGGTGTCATTTGCGTAGTTTCCTGGGTAGCCGTGTTGTACGCAAACGTGACATACGGGAGGACTTCATCCAAAGTCTTATGTTCAATGTCGACGTACATCGACAACATATCCGCCATCGTCTTGTTCAGACGTTCCGTAAGCCCGTTCGTTTCACTGTAAACGCAAACTAGCCGGAAATGGAGTTTTAATCAAGTAATGTGCCCTGAAAAGTACCTATAGCAAAAAATGTACTCCCTAGGCATGATCTAAAGAAGTGGACGAACCTCCATGGTAGTACCGTTGCCCATCCGGGTAGCAAAAGGGAGGATTTAGAACAACTTAACACCATTTGTGAGATGGCGTTCCGTTCCTTGTATACTACCACGTCCACAATAAACGCCCTATCTGAGGTAATCATCTCAAGCGGGCGGTCGCCATGTTAGTCTTCTGTTGTCTCCGTGCACCAGCACTTCAACCATGGCCTAATGCTAATTCGAACGAGTAAGCAGGACGCGACGGTTGCACGCAGCTACAAAACCAATACCGTACGTATACCCGTATAGATGCTTCAACCAGCGCGATCACAGGCAGAGAGCGCGGCCGTGTTGTCTCAATCTGTTTATTTTGGCGATAGGTGTTGTCAAACTCTGCTGCTAACGAAGATGCAGTTCTCGCCGTTGCAAACAATTGCAATGTTCATCTGCTTCGCTTGCTTGCGCATACATAGACGATTTAAATTCTCGTGCCAGCGCGCCAACGCACCCGACTGCAGCGACTCAACTTGCCCTGGCGGCACGACTGGCTGCCCGGATGTAAACAACTATCAACGCAGCGCGGCCGGTGACGGCGCGGCCGGAGCTTCAAGCCTCGCCTTGGGCCGTCGTTTTTTCTTATTTGTGAAGGACTAGTAGTGCCATTTGGTGGAAAGATTTTCATGTGCCCCTGTCACACGAGGAACGGCCGCAAACAGCATTTGGATACGGCGGCAGGTGTGGACAGCTCGCTGGTAAGTGGTCTTTCATCAGTCGATGCATTTGTCAAACGTTTGGATAGGGTTAACAGCGAAGTACCCGGGTTCCCGTGCCGCTCACAGCTCGTACACGCACGGGAAAAGAAAAAAGCGCACACTCGTATTATTTTACTTGTTTGTGGGTTTTGGGGTATGCGTTCGCATTCTTTTGTAGGCCGCTTTGTAACAGGGCATTCGAGATAAAATCGTTTGTCGCGCGCGGCGTCGTTTCAAAGCAACGTGACGGTTACTTCGTGCTGGCGAAAATCAGCGCAGTCAGACGGAAGCGGGAAGGAAGGTGGAGAGATCGGGAAAGAGGGCGCTAATATATAAAAGAAAGCGTAATGCAAGACGAGAAATGTAACACAACCCGCCTGCATTTCTCCGAACTTCAGGACAGAGCCGCACACGGGTACGTTGTCACAAACTCGAGCGTACGACGTCTAAAAGTACCGTATATATATATATATATATTTTTATTTTTCAACGTGACCTGAGCCACTTATCTTCTCATTGCCGCGCATGCAGACCTGATTGTGTCCCTGTGTTTGAGCGCACAGCCATCCTTTTGCGACATAAGAACCAGCGAACGCGAGAAATTGTAGAAGCCAGCCACATCAGAAAAGCTGGTTCCGAATGTATCAGTCATCCCTCTATCGCCCTGCTTAATCGAGAAGTCGCATATTTAGACGCACATTGAGCGCTATTTCGGTGCTTCTTCTGGGAATGCGTGTTGGGGGTGGGAGGGGGGTCTTAATCCATGTATGATGCGGTTATCTTTGCTGATTTTTCGCCTTTCCTGCGCCTCAAAGTTTGTTTTGTGGTTTTGTTGTTACGGTTTTTTAGTATTTTCGGCTGATTCCGCCGAGAACTGTGACGCATTGGGGGCGCGGCAATTGGGCGCTTGGGCATATAAAGCTTTGAATTGTGCAATAATAAACTAGTTGCGAGTGTGCGCTTGTGCCGTCTTCATGTGTTCTTGTCCTCGTTAATTTGCGCGCAGTTTATTTTTCGCAATGCATAATTACCAACTCACCCAACTCGCAACCCTTTTACAGATCCTATACTCCGTAAAAATGAGTTGCCTGTCCTTTTAGGTACGGCAAAATCTCGCGCAGCGCATCATTCTGCCAGGGGGCCATATCCTAATGTCAATGCACACACTATGAAAGCAGCTTGCACTTAATGCGTCACATTGTCTGCTGATAAGCATTTTAGATTCGCCCCTCTCATCATCATTCACTTCGTGGAGATGGCGGGATTTTTTTTCATAGCTTGTTGTCACTGCAGTAATTAATAGCAGAATCAGTCCTACAAATCACAGAAACGGTTCGTTTCACGTTGAAAATACTCACAGTAACACACTTTGCACCACACGGAGGAACAATCGGTTGCAGTGATGAGGCATAAGGGTAACTTGTTGTTAAAGGGGCATTGAAGACAACCAGCAAGTTGATTTCAAACGGAAGTCGGACCTCCGCATAGCCATTTCAGCATTGATTTAGTGCCAAGATGCCTTAAGTGCTGAGAAATCGCTGTTAAACTGCTCATCAAACGTGACGCAAACACGACTGCAGTCGCTGTTTGCATCAGGATAAACCGGAAGCAAGTGAAGCAGCGGTGATTAATAGCAGTATACAAGCAACTGAATACAACATTACCACGTACCAAGCAGTTTGGTCAGTTCCGGTCAAATCGCTCATGCTTCCCCAAACTCCCCTGTCATTTGCCGTTCGAGACCACTAAGCAAAATGTTTCTCCATTGGACCTGTGATCAGTATTTACGCTTCACTGAAGAAAAAGATTGGCCTTTTGAGGCCCCGCAAGTTTTGGCGTCGAACGATTTTCTCATGCGTAGCTCGCATGCTCCCTTAGAAAGCGGTACTGCCACCCCAAGTATGGACGAGTAGCACCATCCAGCGGCAGCCAAGAAAGAAGTTTGCGCGTCAGGCCACTTAAGCCCTTCCGGTGAAAACGTGTTTTTGCTAGTTTCAACCTTATTTAAAAAAAAATGCCAGGTGTAAGAGGGGTATAATAGTGTTCTCCGTGAGCTAATCTATCAACCTAGAGAGACTTGCATTTTAACTTCACTGTCATTTAAAGTTGTGCTCGAGTATATTGTGCGGAAGTAATATCTTTTTTATTGCTGCAAAAGCCACGATGGTTAATGTACTGGCACTTGGTTTTATGAAGCCTTTGCATTCCTAATTTAAGTACTGAATCTTCGCAGGGAACCTGGCATAACAATTTTATTACTGTACCGAATTATTCAGTTCATTTAATCATAGTGTCTGTTTTGAATTTTACATGTGGGTCATTTTTTTTTCTTTTTTGCTTTTTCAGGTAGATGTTCCTTTGACTCCCTGCCTGCATTCTGCGAACGGGGAAATTAGCCTCCGCATCGATGGCCAGAGTGTCTTGACTGCATCCCCTTTACTGGGAGGACTGTGTAGTCTGTTTGCATCGTTCTGGGTTTTCAACATTCAATATCCCAAGAAGGCACACAGAGCTCTAGCGTTTGTGGAACATGCCTTTTTGGACCTTGCCAGCACCAAACCACGTGTGAAGGATTTAGAACTAATTAACTTTTATCGCATCAATATCCCTCACCAATATTTTATTTGTTTTAAATCCTGTAATCATTGGATAGTAGTTTAAAGAATTTCGTATTATTTTTCTGATGTTTTCTTTTTTTTTACTGAACAGGGGATATTTGATGGGCCCTTCAGTATGCTGATAATACAGCTATCTTTTAGTGAAGCAATAATATTAACCAACTAATATAGCTTGAAACAATTATCTAAATAATGTTGGCAACTGGTGCCAATTGAATCAACTTAAAATTATCGGAAAAACACGAATTACATGGCTTTTTCTTCTCACTCTGAAGAAGCTGTCGCAAAACTACGCATTCTGTTCTATATCCTTGCAATTAACCCCTCAGACTGGGTCACTTTTCTTGGCGCATTTGTGTCTTTATCAAAACGCACTGGTATTTTCCGCAGCATATTTCTCGTTCTTTATATTACTCATTTATCCATAGCCATCTCATTGCTGTCTGTCTCCTACATCATTTATCTCTTGTGCCTTTACCATCTACAAAATGCCCGTTACCTTTCAATATGAAATCGTTACACAGCTCTCGCTCATTTCACCACCAATTGAAAAAATTTCTTGTTGTAAACCACTGCAACCATTTTTTTCACTTTGTGTACTGAGTACTGATGCGTACTGATAAGTACTCACGCGTTCTCAATCCTCTAGTATTATATAATGATGTCACTTACCATGCCGTTGTGTTTGTGCCTATATGTTTTTCGCGTATTTCCAGTTCTTGTAGTAATATTGTTTCTACAGTTTGTTCAACTAGCACACAGATCGCTCATTTCACCACCAACTGAAATATTTTTGTTGCTGTAAACCACTGCAACCATTTTTTTCACTTTCTGTACTGAGTGCTGATGCGTTCTAATAAGTTCTGATAAGTACTGACGCGTTCCCGACCCGCTATTATTATATAATGATTTCACTTACCATGTGGTTGTGTTTGCGCCTATCTTTGTTTGTCGCGTATTTCCAGTTTTGTAGTAATATGAATTGTACGGTTTGTTCAACTAGCATTCTATTGCTGTCTTCCATTCCTAACTGGCGTGTTTTTAGCAATTTACCATTTTTGCTTTCTTATAGGAGGTCGCCCAAAGTTTTTATTTCGGAGCCTCCTTGTGTACACCATGTACCATGTAAACTTGTATGCGAAAGTTCGTTTGAAATAAACCTGAAACCGAGAAAAACCGTGTGAAATCAGTACTCCCGCAGGGAACTAGAAACTCTCCCTTGTGGCCTTGAAAAAACTCCTTTCTGAAGGCCTACAAAACGTAAAACTCCATGCAGAAGAAGTAAATGCTTCCCTTGAACCTCCTCAAAACGCCCCTAAAATAACATAAGTACTTCCCAAGGGAGCCATAATAGGCTCCTATTCAACCGCCTAAAAAGTCCATAAACATCACTTAAAAACGCCTTGAGGAAGTAAAGAATACTCCATTTTGATCTCCTTAAATTCTCCCTAACATTTCTTGACACTCCCTAACTACCTCCTTTCTATCACCTAAAAACACCCTGTTTTGAGGAGGTAAACAAAACCTCCCTGTTCCATGTACTAAAAAAACTCCTACAAGGAGGATCACTAGAGGACAGGCGAAAAAGAACCTCTAGGGAGTATATGGGTGGAAAAAAAGTTTAGAGTGTTGAGTGTGGTACGCCGTCATTCTTCGGTGGTCCGTGGTGCTGTAGCGAAAGATTCGTTGCATAAGATCCGCAGTGAAGGCCCTTCCGCCGTACGTGAATAGGAATTCAGGGGCTCCATGTCGCAGCACAACTTGTTTAAAAAAAAACTTTGCGACTTCTTGAGAAGTCCCCCTCGGAAGAGCGGCCGTCTGTGCGTAGCGCATTACGTAGTCAGTCGCTACTACAGTCCACTTGTTCTGTGATCGCGACGTAGGGAATGGGCCCAAAAGATCCATTCCAATCTGTTGGTAGGGCCTCGATGGGGCAGCGATTGGCTGCATAAGTCCGGCGGGTCTCATTGGCGGCGTGTTTCGTCGCTGGCAGTCACGGCAGCTGCGGACGTAGTGGGTGACGTCAGAGGTAACGCGGGGCCAGTAGTACCTTGCCTTGATTTTTCCAATAGAGCGAGCTGTGCCGCGATGTTCGGAAGACGGATCGTCATGGTACGCTTCCAAACTTTCTTCACGAAGATCCGCGGGAATGACAAGAAGGTAATTTGTTCTTGTTCTGAGGCTCAAATTCTTAACGAGGACGGAGTTTCTCAGCCTGAATGTTGGCAAGTTGCGTTTGACGGTTCTAGGAACGGCGACGTTGCATCCCTCGAGGTAGTAGACTATTTCGCGTAAGTCGGGGTCGGCACGCTGCATGGCGGCTAGGTCGCTCTCCGTCACGATTCCGAAGAACGCGCCGTCTTCCTCGGAGTCTTGTGGTGGTGGTTCGACGGTGGCGCGGGACAGGCAGTGGGCGTTGGAGTGTTTCCTGCCGGATTTATAGACGACTGTAACGTCGAACTCCTGCAGACGACTGTAACGTCGAATTCCTGCAGAGGGGTCCTTCAAATTGGGGAGCCAACACAGCGAATGCTGGTCTGTCACAACCTTGAATGGTCTTTCATACAAGTAAGGCCGAAATTTTGAAATCGCCCAAATAATTGCCAGGCACTCTTTCTCAGAGGCAGAGTAGTTTTTCTTCTCCTTCGACAGATAACGGCTAGCATAGGCGATTACCTTTCGCCAACCGCGCTTTGCTTTTGTACGAGGACAGCACCGAAGCCTATATAACTGGCGTCCGTGTGCGTTTCCGTTTCGGCGTTTCCGTCCAAATGAGCGAGCACGGTCGGGATTTACAGGCCTTTTTGCAGCTCGCAGAATGCTTTTTCTTGCTCGTTTTCCCGGCTGAAAGGAGGGCTATCTTTCGTCAAGCGCGTGAGTGGCTCTGCAATGCGTGCGAAGTTTGCGACGAAGCGCCGGTAGTATGCGCACCGTCCGAGAAATCTCCGCACGACCTTTTTGTATTTCGCCCTTGGGAAGTTCGCAATAACTGAAGTTTTGGCCGGGTCAGGTAGGACGTCTGCGGCGCTGACGACGTGGCCCAAGAACTTGAGTTCTTCTTGCGCGAAACGACACTTTTCCGGCTTCAGTGTTAACCTCGACGTACAAATGGCCTCGAGTACAGACTCCAACCTTGTCAGGTGTTCGTCGAAATTTCGGGGGAATACACAACGTCGTTCAGGTATACGAGGCAACTGTGCCACTTCAGGCCAGATAGCACAGGGTCCATGATTCTTTGCAACGTTGCTGGCGCTGTGCACAGCACAAAAGGCATCACCTTGAACTCGTATAGGTCGTCCGGGGTTACAAATGCAGTCGTATCTCGGTCTCTCTCATTCACATCAATTTGCCAGTAGCCGGTCTTCAAATCCATTCATGAGAAGTACCATCGATCCATCGATGAGAATGCCGCGAACCATGTATTGGGTTTGTTTATTTATGTATTGTTTTGCCACCCGGCTGCGCCGGTCTGTGTTATCTGTGTGCCAAGGGAAGCGCGTGTTCCATTCTTTCTCTTTATGACACGTGTGCTATCTCTTCTGATAGAGAGAGCGTTCCGAACTAACGTGAGCAGCCTAGAATAATCTTCTTTGTTCTGGATGTAAATCGACGCGTCGAGAAACAGTCGCGCCTAAAGATAAAAAGCCCGCAGAGCAGACGCCGCGGCTTTCCATTCCACTCTGACGGTCGCCGACGCACGTCACTTTTTAAAGCAAAGCTTTTTACCTCTACCCCCCAAGGGTTCTTTCGCGACCGTTGGTGTCACCAGAAAACTCCACCGAACAAATAAAAGAATATACTGTCACCGCCGAGATTCGAACCTGGAACTAATAGACAAACAAAGCGAGAGCCCGTTGTCTTACAGATTTAGCTACGAACCCAGGCGAAGACCGGGAAGACAGGTGGTGTACTCACGAAGTACATCCACGGGTTTACCCCTGCCTTCTCGCTGAATGCAATGTGAAATCGTCACGCGACCACTCACGCCCGTCTAGTGGCCCTGTGCGCACCTTGCGCATGTGCAAACAGTTACAAAAATATAGAAAGCTCACACCAGTGCATGGCATCTCACTTCTAGTACCCCAATGTGCTAAAGCCTGTGGCCTCCAGTGTTCACGTAAACAATCACAGTTCCTTGTCGTCCGCCCTCACGCCAAACCAAGGAACACATTCAAATACTCCTTGATAGCCAGGCCATCACTCCAAACCCCAGCATTAAGATCCTGGGCCTACATCTCGAGGCTAACACCAAGAGTTACGTCTCCTTGCAGCGCCTCAAAAACGGCATTAATCGAATCCTACACATGATCAGGCGAGTTGCCACCAAGAAGCGAGGCCTAAAAGAATCAGGTACCTTTCGATTAATTGAAGCTTTTGTCTTCTCGAGAGTTACTTACGTCAACCACCTGTCTTCTTTTCTACAAGGAAGACATAAATATGCTTTATTTAATGATTAGAAAGGCGGTCGAGCAGGCCATTGGTCTTCTGCTTAGCACGGGACTGCACAACACTGTGGAAGAGCTGATAGAAGGCCATCTTTCTAACCAGAAGGTCCGACTAAGAACTGCGATGGGTAACCGCGTGCTTTACTAGATTGGCTGGGCAGCCCAGAATGTCACTCCGCTTGACGTACTCCCAGACTCTTGGCGATTAAAACTAGAGATGCTCCCTTTTAGTTAGAAATATGAACCCCTCACATTACGAGGGTCACCGGAAAGCACGGGCTCAAGCGCTAAACACCACCCTCGGTGGGGATCGTGCAGTTATCTACACAGACGCCTCCAAATATCGAGGGCAGTAATACGCCATCATCCTGGCTACCTCCAGAACCAACCTCCTTGCGTGTACCTCGCTTAGGACCCAAGAAATGACGGCAGCAGAAGAGGCAGCCATCACCTGGCTCTCGCTCAACCAGGGGATCGGAGGGTAGTCATCGATTCCCAGCTAGCCTACTTTAATTACCAGTAGGGTTGGGTGTCCTGACGTGCACTGCACGTGCTAAAAAACCACTCCCCAAACGGTTCCATTCAGCTCATCTGGACACCCCCTCACGCTTCAATGGAGGGCAACAAATACGCCCAACCAAGAAGCCTGCGCTTTTACTTCCCGTACTATGGAACTGCACGGGGACAGTCACCCGCTTGTCACGTTCAGAGAGATAAACCAGCATTATCGCCTTCTGAGACAGACCGTACCTTCGCCTTACCCTGATCTTTCCAGAGAACAACAAACTACACTACGGCTCATAAAATCCTGGGTCCTTTCCACAGCCTACGCGTCTTCACTTAATGTATCCGAATCGCTACGACGCTGAATGTAAATTTTGCTCAGAAGTAGGAACACTCCGCCCCGTAATCGGGGTGTGCGACTTTAGCCCTGATCACCCTCCTCCCTTTACGTCAACTACCCAACAAGAGCAATGGTCGATGCTGTTGTCCAGGCCCTCTCTACCTACCCAGATTCAGCGGATGGGCAGAAAACAGGCCGCGCGGACTGCATATGGACCCCACAGAAGAAGGAATCACGCCCCAGGGCTGCACTCTGTGCCGTTCAGAAATCTGAACAGAAGTGTTTCTTCCTCCTCCTCCTTCTCTGCCGCAAATCTCGTCGTCTCCGTCCGCGGCCCACAGACGGAGAAGACAGATCGTCTAACACCGTGTTGGAGCTTACTTTAATTTTATAAAAAAAGTTTCCACTCTTGTGCTACACCAATACAACTCAACCAAACACCGTCCATGCTTATGCATTGATTTAACTTTAACAAGAATATCTCTTTGAAGTAATAAGTGGTGTGATTAAGTGGATTTCATTTCTCTCTGGTTTTGCTATTTGTATAGCGATGTTAGTGAGTTTAAGTGACGTCGCATGGGTAATCGTTATGGGTGCTGTTTACAGCTTTGCTTTCCAACCAAATTCACGGGGTGGATTGGCGCGATTTTTTTTCTTAAAGTTCAAAATTACGTCAGACACACCTATCGAAGCACTAAATTATAACCGAAGATGGAGCCCGACCTACCCGACAGTCACCGTACCGCCTCTCTTTACAGAAGCAGGAAGCAATCCGGACTCAGTCGACGACATGCTTAGAGACAACATTATACAGCCATCGAAAAGCCCCTGGGCTGCGCCGGTCGTACTTGTGAAGAGAAAAGACGGGACATAAAAGTTCTGGGTTGAATATGGGCGACTGAACAAAATCAAAACATAAGTAAACAAACCCAATACATGGTTCGCGGCAATATCATACGGGGTGACCAATCCTTGGGTGTGTATCGTTGGAGCAGAATCAATAGGCCTAGTTTGAAAAGGATGGATCTGCCAGATTCTGTGGCACTTAATCATGCCCTCTGGTGGGATAGATGTGCCCTGATGGCTTTAGCGGTGGACAGGATCGATTACGCTGTAAAGAACGGAGGCAGGCTGAAAGCAGTGAAGAGGCGTCTAGGCGTGGAGAAAATCAAATGTATACACTTAAGGACAAGCAAGGCAATGTCATCACAAATAGGGATTAAATAATCATACTAGCCGAGGAGTTCTTTAAAGATCTGAGCAGTAGCGAGGACATCCAGGATAATGACGAACGAGAACGCAGTTCACAGTAGATAGACATCAGACCAGTAATGGCAGAAGAAAGAAGGATGGCTTTGAAACAAAGGAAACGGGACAAATCACCTGGCGAAGATCAGATAACAGCAAACCCCCTCTAAGGATGGCGGGTAAATTGTAATAGTAAAGCTGGCAAACCTGTATACGCAATGAATAATGACCGCAAGTGTACCGGAATCTTGAAGAACGTGAACATCATCCTAATTCCTAAGAAAGGTGAGATGAAGGACTTGAAAAATCACCGGCCGATCAGCTTACTCTCAGTCGTGTACGAGGTACTTACCAAGGTAACCGTTAACAGAAGTCCTGCTACCTTACATTTCAGTCAACCTAAAGAACCAGCAGGGTTCGGTAAACGCTAACAATAAACCATATTCATACGATCAATCAGGTGATGAAGAAGAGTGCGGAGTATACTGCACCATTATATATATATATATATGTAAATATGGGGGCTCATTGAAAATCACAAAGAAATAAGAGTTGGCAGTCACGAAAACCTCCGGAAGCAAAGGGGAGGATGTGGTAAGTCATTGAAACAGATAAAGAATTTCGAAAGAAAGAAAGTGGAGAAAAAATTCCCGCCAGGTAGTATCCGAACCGACGACCTCCAGAATACCGGTCTGGTGCGATACCCACTACGCTACCGGCGGGGCATTCTTCCCCTCCACTTTCTGGGGTATTTATGTTTAGGTATTTTTGTTTCCTCTGCTTGGGGGTGGCAGGCAGTGCCACTCGGACTACTCGGGGTGAGGGGGACCTTCCTTTTAACCCCCGGGCCATGACTCGAGTGTCTACGACATGTCGAGAGTGGTCGACCAGCGTTGAACCCTCTTAAGCTTCCTGAGGCACCACGACTGCCAGAGCAGAGGCCCTCGCTATGCATGTAGCGAATCAGAATAGGAATTGAGGGGCTGGTGAAAATAACACAGAAATAAGAGTTGGCAGTCGAAAACCTCGGAAAGCACGGGGGAGGATATGGTAAGTCATTGAAACAAATAAAGAATTTGGAAAGAAAGAAAGAAAGTGGAGAAAAAATTTTCGCGCAGGTGGGAACCGAGACCACGACCTCCAGAATACCGGTCTGGTGCGATAACCACTACGCTACCAGCGGGGCGATTTTCCCCTCCACTTTCTGGGGTATTTATGTTCAGGTATTTTCGTTTCCTCTGCCTGGGGGTGGTAGCCAGCGCCACTCGGACTACTCGGGGTGAAGGGGACCTTCTTTTTAAACCTCGGGCCATGACTCGAGTGTCTACGACATCAGATGTATGCACTTAAGGATAAGCAGGGCAATGTCATCACAAATAGGGATAAAATATTCAAAGTGGCCGAGGAGTTCTATAGGGATCTGTAGAGTAGCTGGGACATCAAGGATAATGCTGAAAGAGACAGTAGCTCAGAGGAGATAGACATCCCACCAGTAACGACCGAAGAAGTAAGGAAGGATTTGAAAGAAATGGAAGGGGGCAAAGCACCTGGTGCTGAGCAGATAACAGCAGACCTCTTGAAGGATGGCTGAGAAATTGTACTTGAAAAACTCGCAAACCTGTATACGCAATGCCTAATGACCGCAATGGTTCCGGAATCTTGGAAGAACGCGAACATCATCCTAATTCATAAGAAAGGCGACATGAAGGACTTGAAAAATTACAGGCCGATCAGCTTACTGTCAGTCGTCTACAAAGTATTTACCAAGGATTGCTAACCGAATTTCTGCAACCTTAGATTTCAGTCAACCTAAAGAACAAGCAGGGTTTCGTAAAGGTTATTCAACAATGGACCATATACACACGATCCATCAGGTAATAGAGAAGTGCGCTGAGTATATTGAACCCCTATATATAGCCTTCATATATTATGAGAAAGCATTTGACTCGGTCGAAACCCTAGCAGTCATTCAAGCTTTACGGAACCAGGGGGTAGATGAGCAATATGTAAGAGTACTAGAGGATATCTACAATGGGTCTACAGCTACCATCGTCCTCCATAGGGAGAGCAGTAAAATACCTATAAGGAAGGGTGTCAGAGAAGGAGACACAATCTCTCCAATGTTATTCACAGCATGTTTACAAGAAGTATTCAGAACATTGGATTGGGAACAGGTGGGAGTAAGGGTTAATGGAGAATACCTCAGTAACCTCACATTTGCTGATGACGTTGCCTTACTAAGTAACTCGGGGGACGAATTGCAAAGCATGCTTTCCGCACTGGGCGAACAGAGTAGAACCGTGGGCCTGAAAATAATATGCAGAAAACTAAAGTAATGATCAATAACCTCGGGACAGCACAGCGGTTTGAGATAGGTGGCGAGGCAGTGGAAGTGGTAAGCGAATATATCTACTTAGGCCAAGTTGTGACCCCAGATCCCAACCATGAGGCAGAGATAATTAGAAGGATCAGAATGGGGTGGGGTGCATATGGTATACGTTCTCAGATAATGAATAGCAGACTACCATTGTCGCTGAAGAAGGAAGTGTATGACAGCTGCATCTTACTGGTACTCACCTACGGAGCAGAAACTTGGAGGCTCACTAAGAGGGTTCAACTTAAATTGAGAACGACTCAGCGGGCAATGGAGCGGAAAATGATAGGTGTAACATTAAGGGACGAGAGCGGAGTGGGTCAGGGGGCAAACTGGTGTTAAAGACATACTAGTAGAAATTAAGAAGAAGAAATGGACGTGGGCAGGGCATGTAATGCGAAGGCAAGATAACCACTGGTCATTAAGGGTAACAGAGTGGATCCCTAGACAAGGCAAGCGTTGCAGGGGGCGGCAGAAAGTTAGATGGGCAAATGAGATCAAGAAGTTTGCGGGGATAAATTGGTCACAGTTGGCACAGGACCGAGGTAATTGGAGAATAATGGGAGAGGCCTTTTCCCTGCAGTGGGCGTGGATAGGCTGGTGATGATGATGATGAACCGAAACATGGTTAGAGTACAATTTGTGACTGAAATTTTTCACGGTGCTAAGATATTTCAACTTTACCGATCCGACTTCCAATCAAGAACGCGTGGCGGTGTCTTGATACCTGTCACGCATGAAATACAATCTCATGTTATAGCCATTGCTTTCTCCCTTGAACTTGTGTGCGCATGTGTTAGAATTGATCATCAGGATATCGTTGTATGCGGGTGCTATCGTCCACCCCACACTGCTGCTACGTTTTGTGATTCCCTACACGATGCTCTAAACAACATAAAAGTACGCTCTCCAGCTTCCCATATTTTTCTGCTTGGTGATTTCAACTTCGCTTATATTTGTTGGGGTTCCAATCAAACCTTATCTGTGTCGCACTGATCTAAAAGCACTGCATTTATTAACATTTGTGCCGACTTTATTCTAACCCAAATAGTGCGACATCCGACACGCGTGACTTCAATTTCTTCCTTTCCCTTCGATTTGATTTTAACTACCACGCCTGCTAGCACATCATCAATCGAACGTCTACCCGGTCTGGGCGACCACTGCATACTGCATTTTATCGCTAACTTTAAGCTTTGCGGTCACGCGCTCCGTACCAAGGTCATACGAGATTACAAAAGGGTTAACTTTCATTCTGTTATTAACGAACTTTCACTTTTCCTTGATTCATATTTACGCGGTTTTTCTCTACGCTCTGTGAATGAAAACGGGATCATGTTTAAAAATAAGGTAATGTCGCTTATATATATATCTGTCCCTCTCCATACCGTCAGTTGTGCCTATCGCTCCCCGTGGTTTACAATGCCTTAAACAGGCTTCGGAATAAAAAGAGGTTGTACAGGAAGGCGTTGAAAGCTAACAACAGCGATAGGTGGTCTCTTTATAACACCACGATTTCGGAATATAAACAAGCTTTGAAAAAGGCCAAACATACGTTATTTTCCACCACACTTCATTTACTACTTCAAACTAACCCGCCTAAATTTTGGGAGATAATCAATGGATCCAAAGGAAAAGCAATCACACTTTGCAATGACCGAGGAAATGTTATGCCGGCCAATGAATGCTGTAAGCATTGCAAAGTGTTTTCCTGCAGTCTTTTTCTTAGGACGTTAACTGCAGTACCCCAACTTTCAGCGATGTAGGCTTTCTTACAATGGGCCGGGTCTTTGTCGATTGGGAGGGCATAGCAAAGCTCATTCAAAACTCAAAATCATCCTCATCACCTGGTATCGATGGAATCACATCGGAGTTTTTAAAACATACTGCCACGTATTCATCAATATTATGGTCTAAAATCTTTACTCAGTCCCTGGAATGTTCGATGCTACCCAATGATTGGAAGGCGGGGAGAATGGCTCCAGTACCGAAGCAAGGTAACTCTACACACCCCACAAACTACCTACCAATCACCCTAACTAGTATCCCTTGTAAACTTTTGGAGCATGTCATCTATTCCCATCTTGTGAAGTTTCTTGAATCTAATAACTTCTTCAACAAACATCAGCATGGCGTTAGGAAGCTTCACCCCTGTGAAACCTAACTCCTACTGTTTACTAATGACCTATTTTCCGTTACGGACCATGGTTCTTTTGTTGACTATATCTTTCTCGACTTCCAAAAAGCCTTCGATACCGTTTGGAACCGCCTTTTATTATTAACATTAGGCAAACCTAATATTGATTATAACGTACTAAGAAGGATTGAAAACTTCCTGCTTAATCGAACACAGTACGTTGCTACTAACAACTACAATTCCCCTGCATGCCCTGTATCTTCTGGTGTATCATAAGTCTAAAAAACCGGCAGGAAACACTCCGACGCTGACTGCCTGTCCCGAGCCCCCGTCGACCCACCACCACAGGAGTCCGATAAAAACAGCGCGTTCTTCGGAGTCGTGACCGAAAGCGACCTATTCGCCCAGCAGCGTATAGGTCGCTGCGTCCTGCGCGTCATGATCGACTACCTCGAAGGACGCAACGTCGCCGTGCCTAGGGCGTTCAAACGGTACATACCAGCATTCGGCCGCAAAAACTCCGTCATTGTGAAGAGAAATTTCCGCCCCGAAACGAGAACAAATTATCTAATTGTCATCCCCGCAGACCTTCGTGACGAACTTTTGGAAGCGTGCCACGACGACCCGTCTTTAGTACATCGCAAAACAGCTCCCACTATTGCAAAATAAAGGCGAAGTACTTCTGGCCTCGCCTTACATCCGACGTCACCCACTACGTTCGGAGTTGCCGTGACTGCCAGCGACAAAAAACGCCGCCGACAAGACCCGCCGCACTACTGCAACCGATCGCCGTCCCGTCAAGGCCATTTCAACAGATTGGAATGGACCTTCTAGCTCCGTTCTCTACGTCACGATCACAGGACAGGTGGATTGTCGTAGCGACGAACTACATGACGCTCTGCGCAGACACCGCCGCTCTTCCGAGGGGGACTGCACAAGAAATCGCGAAATTGTTCATAAACCAAATTGTGCTGCGAAATACAGCCCCTGAAATCCTAATCGCGGACCGCGGAACGGCCTTCATTACGGAGCTTATGCAAGGAATCTTACGCTACAGCAACATAGATCACTGTAAAGCTACGTCGTACCACCCCCAAAGGAATGGACTAACGGAACGCCTGAAAAATACAATCGCGGATATGCTCTATGTACTTCGAAGTTGAACATAAGACTTGGAACGAAGTCCTACCGTATGTCACGTTTGCGTGCAACCCGGCTATCCAGCAAACCTCACAGATTACACCGTTCGAGCTTGTCTATGGAAGACGGCCGACTACGATGCTTGAGGCCATGCTTCAACACGTGGAAGAAGACGACCTTAACGCCGGCGTCCAAGGATACCCTCGGCGTGCGGAGGAGGCCCGCCAGCTTGCTCGAATTCGCACAACGCACCAGCAGCTGGTTGATGCAAGAATGTACCACCTCCGATGCCGAGACGCCGAGTACCTCCCAGGGGATTGTGTGTGGGGTTGGGCTTTCGCTCGATGACGTGGACTCAGTGAAAAGCCTCTACGACGGTACTTCGGATCCTAGCGGATTCTACAACGTTTTGGCAACCTTACCTACGAGGTGATCCTCGATGGTAATTCCGGAACATCACGTCGACGCACGCGGCCCGAAGTCGTCCACGTGCTTTGCTTAAAACCTTTCTACGCAAGATGACGGACTTTAATTTTTCATTTGTTCGAACTGTCGCTTCTGTTAGCATCGGCTCGATGCACTCTTAGAGGGGGAGGGTAATGCCACGAACCGTCCATTGGGTTTGTTTATTTGTGTTTTGCTTTTTCAGCCCGGCTGCGCTAGCCTATGTTATCTCTGTTGTCTCTGCGCCAAGGGAGGCGCGCGTTCCGTTCTTTGTATCTGTGCCTTCCTCTTTTGACAGGGAGATCGTTCCGAACGAATGTAAACAGCCTAGAATAACCTTCGTTGATCTAGAGTGTTCTGGCAACAATTGGACTATTCCAGAAACCCTCGCGCCGAGTGGTATATTCCCGATGAGCAGATGCCGCGGCATTCTAATCGTTGACACCAGTCTACGCATGTCGCTTTGTTGACTGCTGTTTCCCCGCCTGTGTATTCTTTGAGTTGTTAGGGGAGCCCAAGTTCGCTTCAATAAACTTGTTTTTTTCTTGAAGACAGCTGCGTCTTTGTGAACGTGACAATATCAGGTGACATTCAATCAGCGCACAGGCTAATGTTCTTCAGGCTGCAGTAACATTTAAAGGTGGCTGGGTTTCTAAGCTTGCATGATTTATTGTAGAGTGGTAGAAAGGTCAAGGAACTCATAAAATTACTGAAAGTTTAAATAATACCAAGATACTTTACGAAATGACTACAGCTCCACACGCGCCAATTTCAGTTATGTGACAGTCAGGTAATACATTTCCAAGTTTTACAGTGATATGAAGCGGGAGCAGAATGATACACCCGTCACCCGTCTCTGTAAAATGTAGAACTTTATAAATTATGTGTCTCTTAATCAGGGTCTGAATACAATGCACTTTCGTATACATATTCTTGCACTCGCAGGAATGACAATGCGAAGATAGCAGCAAAAGTTATTCGGTGTCCAAGCTTTTTTTTTTGTTCTAACAGGTGTATGTTCCAACAACGTCTACTTTACTGCACCCATTTCGAAGTCATGGGTATCCTGTATGCTACCATCACGCGGAAGGCACATACCTATGTTCATGTTTTACAGGCCAACACCCAGACCATAAGCGTTTCGAAACCTTTGTTTCAACAGTCGAAGAAACGCGCGGATACTTAACTGGGGTGCTAAACCCTACCCTTCAAATCACTCGCCTGCAACACCTCCGGGGCACACGGCTCCATCCTGGGAGACCCCCTGATCTACAGTGGTGGATGTGGGGCCCATTACCGTTCTCTGCTGACGTTTGTGCGTGAAAAAAATGTGATGTAGGTACAACTGTTATGCCGTAAGGCAAACTCTCGCAAAAAATATATGGCGAATCATAAAGAGCTTGCTCAACTACAACCAGCAGCTCAATCCATTCGGGGCACTGTCATTACACGAGGGAATTCCCCAAATAGAAGCGGCTGAAGAGTTCTGTAGGCTTCTGTCTACGGGCTCTACGCCTCAAGTGTCCCCTCTACGTGTTTCTGACACAGTGCCACCAGCCTCCGTACCTGCCATGGACCTTCCATTTTCGATAAGCCGGCTGAATTCGGCAATATCAAAGGTCAAGAAACGCTCTGCTCCGGATTCCGACGGTATAACATGAGGCGATTTCCCACCTCCCTCATCACTCCCGCTTACGTCTTCTGAAGAGTATAACTCGACGTGGCTGCGGGGCACTGTGCCTGCGGAATGGAAAAGAGTCAAAATTACAGTAATTCTAAAACCTTGAAAACAACCAACATGGCACGACTCTTTCGGCTCCATAGCTCTGCTTAGCTGTGTTGGCAAATTCATGGAAAAAATGTTCTTTAAAAGAAGGACGTGGTACATGGACAGCAGGAATCCTCATCCACGGGAAATGAATAGGTTGCGAGAAAACCGGTCAGCCATCGACAACATCCTTGCTCTCTTGGCATCCCTAGAAGAGGGATTACACCACGGACCCATACCAACAACAGTGGTTTATCTAGGCATAAAGTCGGAATTTGATTCGCTCTCTCATACAGTGATTGTAGAGTTCCTTGCCGCTGTTAGACTTCGTGGGAGGCTGTATGCATAGGTTTCCAGCTACTTGGAATGACGAGAGCTTTTTGTGAGCCCACCGGAAGGTCCGACGTCATGTTAAAGTTTAAAGAAAAGGGGTACCTCAAAGAGCGCTTTTGAGCCCTCTATTATTCAACATTACTCTAATCGACCTAAAGCCTGTGCTCCCTCCTGGCGTAAAGTTCACAATTTACGCCGACGGCATCTGCATTTTGGAGTGCAGCAAGGTCACGTCTAAATACACAACAGAGGCTCCCGAAAGCTCTAAAAAATATCTCTGAATGCCTTGCAGCGAAGTGTCTCCACCTCTCACCTGAGAAGAGCGTTGTCATGGCATTCACCCGCAAGCGGATGACTCAGTACCCATTTTTCTTTGAGGGTCGTTGCCTGCAATATGTGTGCACTCAAAGATACCTCGGGATAACCATGAATTGAAACCTCTCCGGGGCCCCTCAGGTCCGGAGACTACGTACTCGCATTTCCGCGGCGGCGCAAGTCATTGGATACCTTGCCGAAAGTCGATGGGGCAGTGAACACAGATTGATGGTGCTTCTCTCGAAGGCTTGCGTTGATGGCTTGCTGCGTTACAGCCTGCCTGTGTTGCAGTCGCTGTCAGCCACAAGCAAAAAGCAGCTTGATGGGGCGAAAAATAATTGTCTGCGCACCTGCCTTGGCCTTTTTAGGGGCTCTTCCTGCGCTGGTACCATTGCGGAGGCTGGCTGCTTGCCCGTAGAAGTTCTTCGGATGCGGGAGACATCTTGAATATACCTGCGGTATAGATTACAAACAACCAATCTTTTGACCCGTGTTGTACAGCGTAACGAAAGCTGCAGCTTGGCAGAGATTCTAAACTCTATTAGGACATCTGTACCCTCCCAAGCGCGACCAACCATACTGTATGATTTCCCCCTCCTCTGGACTCTCTCACCCGTGTGCGTAAAACTCAGCATACCTGGTGTCAACTCAAAGCAAACTCTTTCTCAATTTTGCCTCCTTCAACTGGCGCTTGCCCACATCAGTGGCCGTTATTCACATATGGCCCACACTTTTACGGATGGTTCATATACACCTAACAGTAGTGCATCGGGCATCTACGTTTCGTCAACCGGCCAAGCACTGTCCTACCACTGTGAACATGCAACGTCATCCAGGTCGGTCGAGCTTCATGGAATTAAGCAAGCTCTCCGCTACATTCTTCGTCAGCCATCATTAGAATAGGCTATATTCACGGATTCGAAGAGAGCGCTGCAAACCCTACAGCACACCAGTTGTTTCAGCCTTCACGACCATGTGTCCCATGACGTCACCTACCTGCACCTAGCCTACGTCGCTGGGCATCGTGTGACCTTGCAATGGGTACCCGCACATTGCGGCAGTCTCGCAACGAGAAAGCAGATGAGGTGGGTCGCAGAGGGTTAAACTGTGCAATGTAAGGAAAATTTTTTTTCCAAAGCACGAGGCTGTAGCGCTAGCAAAGCCGCTTGCGTAGAGGAACAAAACCGCCTATGGTCTTTTCCAGAAACTCGTCACTCCTTTCTTTATCATATAGACTCTGACCGGAGAACGAGGATCGCAGAGCGAATCCCACGTCGACTAGTAACGCTCTACCATCGGTTGCGCCTCAACGCAGCACTTGGGAACTCCTACCGACTTCGCCTCGGTCAAACCACAAACCCTTACTGTGATAACTGTGGTTTACCAGAAACTGATGAGCATATTTTATTAGAGTGGCCAGCGTACAACCAGGAAAGTAACCACCTCGTCAAGAAGATCGAGTGACTCAACAACAGACTTTTATTATTGAAAGCTCTTCTTGGACCATGGTCGTCTCCATCATCCTAGCGAAAAGTGTTAGATGCACTGTTTGATTCTTTACACCACATCGGCGTCGCAGAAACAATGTAGAACTATGCGTCGTCATCCTGTGAGACCACGTGGACTTTTACGCGACCCACGAAACACTGCACGTTACATTAATTATCACCTCTTTCTTTTATCCCTCTCTTTCGGCCATCTTCCTTTAGGGCATTTGTTTCCTTCACCTCGGCCCCACAGAGTAGCATGTAGGAGAATACATGCCTGCAGGTCTCTCTGCTTCGTTTTAATAAAGAGCTCTCTCACTCTCTCTCTCTCTCTCATTAATAGTGGGTTATGTATCACTGTCCTCACAGCGCTCACAAGGGAATGACGGCGTGCTTTCAAAAACACCACGTCGCACCAGCAGCAAGGTGAAGCCTTTATTGCAGCAGCAAAGCTGTGTACTGCTACGGTTCCACAGAATTTTCGGTCTCCGATATTGAAACCGGTACGATCAAAAACAGCTAGCCACAAAGCCAGCTTTATCGCAATAGATATCCAGGGTACGGCGGAAATTCCTTGTTTCATTAAAACTAACGCCCCAAAACTACATGAGTAAGGACGGTAAGAGAAATGCCTTATTCCTTCTCGATGTTTTTCTTCCAGGAATTAGGTTTTTCACGGCTAAGTTGTAAACGTTTACACCCTGGCATCCATTGGAGTGTTATGATTAAAGTACACCGGCGTTAACGATTGTGTAGAGGACCGATCCTGGGACGGTTGTCGCGGCTACACCGGTCAACATCGTCACCTCCGAAACAAATCGCCAAAAATTGGCTGGACTTAGTGTGGGGAGGGAAAGTGAAGCACGTATTTTTCCGTCGTCGTAAAATGCGAAACAACACGCAACCTTTTACGATTTCAGTCACATCATACACACATCTTCGCCCGTACTCACGTCCCCTGTTTAACGCCTAACTAGCTGCTACCGACTTCCCTAATTCACAAAGTATGACACGTGACCAACCTATTAGAGCCTACTCGTGGTCCTCGTAAGAGAAACGTGGAACACCCACTTCTTCGAGGACCGATTATAACGGCGTGGTTGACACCCGAGTAAACAAATAGGTTTGCTCTCTCTGTCTCAATGTTCCAAAAACGATACGCATGAATACCCCATCCGGCTAAACAAAATTACGACATCAGCACGCTTAAAGGCCGAATCACTCCCGAAAGTGGTGAAGCACCCTCACGAATCAAGCGCTTTTCGCATCATTACGTTCCTTCTTTTTCTTTTTTGGCGCGCACATACCCTTTTGACGTGCCGCATGAGTGGCGATATTCCGAAGTGTTTTCCCTTTTCGCGTGCGCTTCAAAAGTGTACGTTTTGAATAAGCCCTCATTTGCTTAAAACGAACACCGGGATGCGACCCGAGGCAATCACGGTGGATTCATTGCGTTGAGCCAAAGCTCCTTGGAGCAGGCGATGCAGAACAGACAATTTTGGTAGTTGTACTATGAATGTAGCCGCAATCGCGTTATTGTTGTTTCGGCAGCGGAACAGGACAAGAAGAAGTAATGTTTCCCATTAGGAATGCCCGCAGAAGCATTCCGCCTCTTGAAGAGGACTGTGCGGTGGTGGCGCAACGAGCTACGAGACAAACATGGCCGGTCGCATAGTTGGCACAGTTGCGAGGACCAAGTGATATGGGCCTTTTGCTTTTCCGCTGCCGATGGCTTTCATACAACTGACGGTACCGAAGAAACGATCTAACGATCTAAATGGCCCTTCGGCTGTTCATGGGCACGTTAATGAACGATTCATTGATTGATTGATTGATTGATTGATAAACATTAATAATAATAATATTTATCAATCAATCAATCAATCAATCAATCAATCAATCAATCAATCGTTTATTAACGTGCCCACGAACAGCCCAAGGGCCTTTGTGCTGCGCACAAAAAAAAGAAAGAAAAAACAGGCAATGTAAGATGCCCACACCTCAAAGGTAATGCAATTAAAGGACAGCGATACTGACACACGCACATAAAAATTACACACAGACGTACACCAGAATATACATGCACGACAAAAAACACAAACACACACATACACACAAAAGCAAGTACAGTGCCTTGCAGTTAAACATGTGAAATCACGTTAGTGGTCGTCACACACAGATAATTTCGAAAATATACATAAATGTTAAACTTTAGTTGTACGGAAATGGAGGGAATCAAGATAGCTTATACGTAAGAAAAGGAGCATGGAAGAAATGTACATGTAAGGAAAACCACATATGGAATAAGGGGAATATATAAAAAAGAAATTCTTGTGTTGTCATCACTTCATGCTCAAGTGGCCGCGTGTGAACAGAGGATAAAAAAGGTCACTTGCATGACAAGCTCACAGACATGTTTGCGGAACTATGTGGAGGAATTATTAAATATGTCTAAATATTCGTTGTACTGATTGCACGTACACTGGAGGCGACACAAGGGGCACAAGCCACGCAGACAGCTCGGATTAAAGAATCTGTGGTTTCTTCTGGTGGATTTTTCGGGCACATGGAGTGCAACATATTGCAGCATTTCACCACAAGACACTGTGCCGTGAATGATTTTGAACAGGAAAAAAAGACCAGCCTTATTACGTCTGGGGTATAAACACTCAAGTATCGGTACAGAGAATGACCCAAAATTGTTATGGCTAGCAAAGCGATGATTGAAGATAGAGATAAACTTTTACTGGACACTTTCAATATGCATACAGAGTGTTTTGCATGAGCTATTTCATACCACAGAAGCATACTCGAGCTGCGTGCGACAAATAGTCGTGTACAGCTTGAGAAAAGTGCCCGCCTCCTTGAAGTCCTTTGATAAGCGACATATAACGCCAAGAGATCGGAGGGCCCGCCGAGTGACCTCCCGGATGTGCGGGGAGAAGCTCAATTTACTGTCGAAATTAGCACCAAGATCATTGACCTCACCAACAAGTGGTAGTGCTTCACTGTTATGTTATAGGAGAACAATATTCTGTCAGTTTTTCTAGTGTAGGTCATTACCTTAGTTTTTGATGTATTGATAAGGAGTTTGTGGCGTGAGCACTAATCTGAAAAAGGCGTGATCACTCGCTGGAGAACGGAACAGCTTGCGGTGTTTGAAACAGCCTTAAATATTTTGACATCATCAGCATATAGGAGAAAGTGCCAATCATGAATTACTAAGAAAACATCATTTATAAAAATTGTAAAAAGAAGTGTCCCCAGAACAGATCCCACAGGGACACCACTTGTGGCCTCGTAGGAGACGGAAGACTGCAAGTTTGTATGCACGAAGTATGACCTATCAGATAAATAATTACATATAAGGGATGTGATGGATGGTTGTAAATCGAATTGACACAGCTTTCTAAATAATATATCATGGCAGACGACATCAAAAGCCTTGCTCAAATCGAAGTAGACGACATCGAGTTGTCCTCTTCCCTGCACAGCTTCCGAAGCATGCAGTATAAAATTTATAAGATTAGTGGTGGTCGATCTTCCAGCGAGAAAGCCTTGTTGCTCTGGTAATATTATAGTTTTCACGCTGAAAGAGAGAAGTGTATGTAGCACAGTCTCAAAGAGTTTTGAGCAGCGCAGAGAATAGAAATCGGGCGGTAATTTGTGGGGTCTAACTTTGACCCTGACTTCAATATAGGCACAACCCGCGCAGTCTTCCAACAAGTGGGGAACTTGCCGGTATTGAGTGACGTTCGAAATATTCGCGCCAAGACCGCAACAAGAAGATGCCCAAACGCCTTCAGTACTGCCGAAGGAATGCCATCAAGGCCGCACAAAAATGAGGGCTTAACTGGCTTTAGAGCTCTTGATACAGTACTTTCCGAAATAAAAGATTCTGAGCTTTTATCATACCCCGGAAACACTTGAGGGGGGCAGGCTGCACTTTTCTTGCCGAATACTGAACTGAATTAATGAGCAAAAGCATTAGGAACGTGAGGAATGCTGTCACCTTTCTTGTCAATGAGGTTAATATCTCCTGATATGTTTTGGAAGTTTGTGCATGGACATGACCCCAGAAAGCTTTAGCATTGCGCGGCGCATCAGCTTCAACCGAGGCAATATAACTGGACCTATCGTGCTCAAGCAGATTTTTACAATGCGACCTGAGTTGACGAAACTCGCTCTGCCACCTCTCCTGGCAAGTTTTTTGTTTGCTTGTTTGTGAGCTCGATTCTTTCTACCAAGGGCCTTTCTTAGTTCAGATGAAAACCAGTACGAATAATTGCTACTTTTTTTAGTTTTTTTTGGGTACAAATCTGCTTAAGCCATCGTGAAGTACTTCTGTGAAAAAATCAGTCATTTGTCAACGTCATTGAGAGTTTTCAATGGTGACCAATCCGTCTCAGCAAGGACGGGAAACAAGCCAATATAGTGCCCACGAGCGACGTTGTAACCACGGACACCTGGTGTGTTGACGGGAGGACTGTGGTGAGCAAGGGATACGTCAGAAATTGAAATGAGTAAGGGGGGGTGAAACCTGTCTGGTTTTACAAAGTCAATATAACTACGCGACACCTCAACGTGTTCCAGGTTAGTAAAATACAAGTCCGAAACGTTTCCACGCAGATTCCTAATGAAGTTTTATTGCTGTAACGAAGTAAAAGAAATAAAATCTAGCAAAATTTCACACTTCTGTGATATCGGATAGGATGCCCAATCAACCAAATGAGTTTCCCATGCAATGACGGGTACGCTAAAGTTACCAGGTATTAGAAAATAGTGATGACTGTGAGAGGGTACAACCATTTTTATTGAATTTAGGGTATGTTTGATGTCAGTGGCATTTGTCTCGGGTGGTATGTAGTAAGTGCATAGTAAGAGGCATTTGCCCCGGGAGCAAAACACCTCGAACCAGATAGACTCAGTTTCCAATTCAAGGTCCAAGCGCTGTTTACATTTAATCGAATTGTGTAAGGCAACCAATACGTCACCTCCCCGTTGTTTGCCGCACGAAGGGTCACGGTCATGCCGAAAGACTTGGTAGTTTGGTGGAAAGAAGGAAGTAGAGCTAATTTCCGGGCACAGCCAGGTTTTTGTAAGAATTATTACTGCAATGCAAGAAGAAACTACAATTGAAATAAAATTCGGCAGATTTAGTACGTAGCCCACGGACATTTTGGTAGAAAAAATCAAAACTGCAGTTACTCGCAATCAAAACGGTGTTCCTCGGCATAGGTCATTTGCTCACACAACTCACCGCGGAAGGGCTTAAACAAGCAGTGCCGCGGCCAAAGCGCAGGGTCTCTCAGTTTCTCGATACACACGTCGTCCACGGTGACATAGAAGGAAGCGTACGAGTCATACCTCCTTTTCCGCGCTTGCACATGATCGTAACAGCACCCAGAGAACACAAGGGCGTGGCTACTTGTGCCGATGTTGTAGAATGATGCATGTTGGTGAGAAATATAGCTTTAGGGGGCCTGGGGCGGCCGACCCCTGCAAGTGCAGTCCCATCAGAAACGCCAACTGCCAGCGGACGCGGGTTGTGCCTTGCGCGGCGTTGCTGCTGCTGCGTCAGTGGTGACAAGTTCTGGAGAGGCCGAGAAGCCGAATTCACCTGCGTCGGGCTTGGAGGAGCAGAGGCAGGCAGCACGGGATTCTGCGAAGAGCCGGGCGCCCGCGGGGCAGGGGGTTTTGTTTCCGCGACCGTCCTGGTTGGCAGCGGCGGGAAATCGGCCAGCCGGGGCGCACCCCTCAGCCGGGCCAAATCGATGCCCAGGGAATGCACCTCTTGGCGCAGCGATCTCACGGCATCAGCGTGAGCCTCAGCCTTTGTTGCGCCCTCACGGCGGAGCTGGTCGTTGCCCTCCCCCAGCTTAACAACGTGGTCGGAGAGAAAAGAGATTCCCTCCAGGGCATCCACGAGAAGGGCACCGAGGGAAACCAGCACGGCGACGAGGTCAACTGGGTGCGTGGTGGCGGCTTTGAGGGAAGGGCTGGACGAAAGAGCCGGCAACGCTTCCAGAATTTTTATTCGCTAATATGCTCCTTCTTATTCTCCTAAATAGAACTATATAATATATTTTTTGCTCCGTCATACTGAATGGATTTTGTTCGAGTTGTTCTAATAATAATAACAAGAATAATAATATAATATAAAATAATATTAATAATAATAAGAATTATATTATTATTAGTATTAAAAGTAATCAATCATGTATATTTATTTTGCCCAGGAACAGCCGTGAGGCCTTGGTGCTGGCACACAGATGATTACAGGTAAGAAAAAGTAAAACAAATAGTGAAAGGAAAGAACACTTTGACAACGTATAAGATAAAAGAGTACAAAAAATAACGTTACAATGATTATTACAAGGTATACCGCACAAACCACTACAAAACGTAGATAGCGTATACACTAGAAGCAATGAACACAAAACAAAACGGACAGGTTACAACAGAATTGGTAATTACATCGTACCGATGAAACAGAACATCTGCACACTACAGATAATCGTGTAACCTTATAACAGCAATTCATAAAATGGAGAACAACAAAAGAGTCACATAAACAGCATACTCTCCATACAGTAAGGCAAGCAGGCACAATGAAGTTACTATAACTAGAAGAAAATCCATTCAGTATGACGGAGCAAAGAAATATTCCGTATAGTTCTATGTAAGAGAATAAGAGGGACCATATTAGCGAATACAAATTCTGGAAGTGTCTGAACTAAACTGATTGAGGGAGCTGTTACAAATATCTACGTCTGCAGAGTAGAAGTTACACGTGCTCTGCATCCTGAATGAACAGCGGGCAATGTCGGTTACAGGAGCGGAGAGTACGAAAAGAATTACATTTTGTTGTGGTTTTAAGAGGCACTGTTAGCTGGAGCTCAGAAAGCAGTTGTGCGCTGCTAATTTGTCCATGTATTATCTTAAAAAGAAATAAGAGGTCAGCTGTATCGCACCTAGCGTTTAGCTCAGGCAGCACTTGCTAGTACCGTGGTCCGTAGTCAAGACGGGGATACTCGTGAGGGAAGCGATGTCTAACTATGGAGAGCAGCTTATTCTGCACTTTATCAATGGCCCTGCTGTTAGATTTCTATGTGCCATTTCAGACAACCGAGGGATAAATCCCGCAAGGGACGACAGACAGTGGAGTATAGTTTCAGGAAGGCGTTTGCACTACGAAATTCTTCAGACATCTGGCAGATCATGCCCAAGCGGCGGAGAGCTCTCTGTTTGATGAATCGTACGTGCGGTTTAAACGTCAACTGGTTATTAAAGAGCTCGCCAAGATCAATTGTCGTCGAGATTCGAGGCAAAGTAACATCATGAACTGAATAGTCATAAAGCAGGCAGTCTGTTTTACGTGTGTATGACAACACTTTGGTTTTCGCGGCGTTCACTATCAGTTCGTTGTCTTTACACCAGAGGGTAAATGCATCCACGTCTCTTTTGAAATGCCCGGAGTCGCTAAGATCCGAAACTTTTCTAAAAATATTGATGTAATCAGCATAAAATAAAAAAGAAGAATGCCTTGAAGCAGCTGAAACATCATTGACAAATAAAGAAAACAATAGAGGGCCTAGAACAGACCCCTGTGGCACACCACTGGAAACACCGTTAACGATAGGATTGCTGGCCGTTAACATTTACGTAGCAGGTCCGCCCACGCAAGAAACTAATTAGGAGTTCAAGAATCGAATTATCTATTTTCAGGAGTGACAGTTTAGAAATTAACAATGGGTCATTGACCGCATCAAAATCCTTGCTCAGGTCAAAGTACACAGTATCGAGCTGCCTCCTATGATGAACCGCTTCGGACGCTCGCGTAATGAAATAAACGAGGTAAGTGGTTGTTGAACATCCGGACATAAACCCGTGCTGTACGGAAATTAGTATGCCCGTAACACTGGAAGTTAAAACATCGTGCAATACAGTCACAAAAAGCTTAGACCCCGGACACAGAAGTGAAATACGCTGATAGTTTATAGCACTATCTTTACCACCAATTTTAAAGATAGGGACCAAGCGTGCTAACTTCCAGGCTGCTGAAAAAGTCGCAGATTGAATAGAATTATAAATATAGCGGTTAGTATGGGAATAAGAAGCTCCCCGTAGGTTTTTGATATTGCGGAAGCAATGCCATCAGGGCCACAGGGAAATTATGGTTTGAGGCGCTTCAGGGCTTTCCGAACGTCGCCCTCACTTATTCTGAGAACGCAGAAATTAGACGACGCAGACGAAGAGTCGGACATAATGTTAACTTCAGCCTTTGGAAATACAGAGCTAAAATGATTCGCAAAGGCATTAGCAACATCTCCAATCGGATTTCTATTGTCGTCTAGAAGGTTAACAATTTCGGCAAAATTGTCAGCAGATCGAGAGCGAACATACTGCCAGAAACTTTTCTGGTCGCGCGTAGCGCTGATTTCTACCTTGGGTATGTAGTCTGTCCAATCGCGATCATACAGCTCTTTACACAGGGCTTTGAAATACGTAAACTCCTTTTCCCGAGCTTCGGACTGTGGCCCGCGAATTGTCTTGTGAGCATGGGCTTTACATTGTAAAGCCTTTCGCAGTTCCGCAGAAAACCAGTTCGGAAATTTAGATTTCTTTCCGGACGTTCTAGGTATAAACATGTGCATTCCTTTCTGAATAATTGTAGAAAGTTTCTCGACTAGGAGAGACCAGTCAGTGTTACACAAGTAGTTATAAAAAGCAACGTAATCTCAAGAAGCATAATTGTAGGTCGGATGTGCATTATGGCCGGAGCATCTCGATTGCCCCCAGCATATGGCAGTGAGATATGAAGGACAGGATGAAATTTGTCGGGACGGACTAGCAAGGTATCCTGCAGAGAAATGGTAAGGCCCGCCTGGTTGGAAAAACAAAGGTATAAAACATTACCACAAATGTTTTTACACTATTACTTTGTTCCAGACCACAGGAAGAAATAAAGTCTAACAGACAGTAGCCCTTCTGGGAAATGTAATGATGATTGTGTCGGACAGTGCGATCGTCCCTGTCTACGCCGGGAACGTTGAAGTCCCCGCATATAAGAAATTTAGTTTCTGGGTAGGCAATAACAACATCCTCCATTGATGCGACACAGGGCTGAAATTCGGCGTAGTTTATGGATGAAGGTATACAAAAGGTGGAAATTAGGATACTCTTTTTGCTACCGCTGAGAACCTCCACCCACACTGATTTTGCAGCAGTTTCGAGGTCTGAGTGACGACGGCAGTTCGACAATTTGTCGAACTGCCGGAATCGCGAATACGGCAATTTGTAGAAGTGGGGCCAGTACGGTCACTTCGAAAAACAACATAATTATCGGTAAAATAATCGCTAGACGGAATTTCTGAGGATAGCCAAGTTTCGGTGAAGACGATTACATTATGTGAGGATGAAGCTATAGAGAAAAAGAACTCAGCAGATTTGGTCCGCAAACCACGGACATTTTGATAACAAACACTGATCATGCGGGCGAGGAAACTTCCGACAGGTGCAGCATGGACTCACGCAGTACGCCCCGGAAGGGCTTAGAAAGACACTCATTTGGCCACAGAACTGGATCCTGCAGTAATTCATAGCACACGTTGCTTACGGCCACATAGAAAGAGGAATAAGTGGTGTACCTAGTTTTTATCCGCTTGCAAGAAAGAGGAGCAGCATCTCTGGCAGTCAGGAAGGAGTACGGTTGAGTTTCCGTGGTTTCGGATGAAAGTTTCGTTACAAACAGAGACTTCGGCAGCCGCCGCCGCTGCACCACCGTGAGCTAAGACGAGTCCGAGGTTCCGAAGGATAATAATTCAATCATGTTTCTTTACGTGCCCAGGAACAGCCAGAGGCCTGAGTGCTGGCGCAATAATAATAATGATAATAATAATAACAATAATGATAATAATAATCAATCAATCAAACAATCAATCAATGTTTATTATAGTGCCCAGGAACAGCGGAGGCCTTCGTGCTGGAGCACTCAGAGGGGAAAATGCAGCACTGTAACACATCAACAATTTACTAATAAACATTCAGTGAGCAAACAAAAAACCGAACAAAAACGGCAAAGAAGATTAGAAATAACATAGTGCAATCCAACCGACTTTACACAATCAGTTCGTGCTGGCGCACAGAAAAGGTATAAGACAGCAATGAAATACATCAACAGCTGGCAAATGAACAGTGAGTGAGCAAAAAATAAGAAACTACAACTTCAAAGAAGAATAAAAATACCATAGTGTAATTTTAGCCAACATTACACAATCAATAGAAACTCTAATCAAAAGAAAGAAGACATCTTACAATAAGCGTAACTATACGGAAGGGTGAGTGAAAAGAAGAAAGTTTTTAGAAGATCCGGGAAGCGTACATTTTCAGTTTCAAATGGACGCATGAAGTGAATATGGAAACTTTTAATGATAAAAACGGCAGAAAAAGAAAAAGTCTACGATAATTACAGTCGCAGTTTTAGCACAATACAAAAAACCTGGAACAAGAACAAGCTCGGTGAAGTCAATGCACACGTCAGGACGATAAGTGAAGAAAAAGAGCACTGCCAAGATGAACCTATGTGTCAGAGCTAACAACCCGTCCAAAAACTCCCGAAGAGGGCGCTGAAAGATATCGAGCTTCTCGAAGTGAACATTATGCAGATGCTGCATCCTTTGAAGAGGCGAACGTGTGCTGAGACCTCCAGCTGCTTTAAAAGGGTGGGCGAGCCTTGTTCCTTTTTGTGGAACGCGAAAACTGATTGATTCAAGTAGTTCCGGGCATAAAATAATACCATGAAGCAATTTGTACGTGAAAAGAAGGTCTGAGTGGGTCTGCCGGGAACTTGGAGAAACAGTTATAGGGATAGGCTCCGAAGGAAAACGATGCCTAAATATTGATGAAAATTTGGTCTGTACACGCTCTATACGTTGACAGTTGGAACTACGGGTTCCATTCCAAACGACAGAAGCATATTCTTGTTGCGGAATACAAAGCGTTCTGAAGAGTTTTAGGAATGAAGAAGAAAACCGGAATTCGCGAGAAAACCTGCATACAGCCCCAAGAGAGCGGAGCGCCCGCCTAGTAAGTTGAGTGACATGAGGTGAGAAAGTTAAGGCACTGAAGAAAAGCACGCCGAGGTCTCTCATCTCTTCAACTCTATACAAGTAACTGCCGTTAATACTGTAGCAAAATAAAGTGCTGTTCGTTGTTCCGCTGTAGGACACGACCTTCGTTTTTGTAGGGTTAAGATTTTATCTATTGTCTGAGCACCACTTAGAAAATCAGGATATATCTTGCTCCAGGGCAATGGAGTCATTATGGACTCAATCCGTATGATATTTTAATGTTGTCAGCGTAAAGAACAAAAGAATACATCTCAATTGCGGCTGACACATCATTAACAAAAATGGAGAACAAGAGAGGCCCCAACACGGAACCTTGAGGCGCACCACTTGTTGATTTGTTTAGAGCAGACGTCTGCCCGTTAACGCTAACGAAACTGAACCGGTTATCTAGATAACTGCAGAACAATACCACGAGTGGTGTATCAATTCCTACTTGTAAAAGCTTTTTAAGTAACAAGGTGTGGCAGACAACGTGAAACGCTTTGCTCAGATCACAGTAGACAACGTCGAGCTGTCCCCTCTCAGAAATGGCTGCCGAGGACTGCTCCATGAAGCAGGAGAGATTAGTTGTTGTGGACCTTCCAGATATAAAGCCTAGCTGTTTACTTACATGGAGATTCTGTACAGAACTTGACCGTAATTTGTACAGCGCTGTCTCAAACAGCTTGGAACAAGCACAAAGGAGAGAAACTGATCTGTAGTTTGTTGCATCCGATTTGAAGCATGACTTGAAAATAGGACGCACTCGAGAAATTTTCCACGCGAGAGGGAACACGTTTGTTTTCAGACACTGCTTAAATATCACAGTCAAAACAGGTACAAAAATGCTGCCGTATGTTTTGAGAATAGCTGGATGTATTCCGTCACCTCCAGACGACAACGACGGTTTCATTCGCTTTAGGCTCTCCAAAACCAACTGCTCGTCCAAAAGCACTAAGCTAGAGCCTTGTACGCGATTTAACAATATGTTCATTTCAGAGGCGTCACGCTGGCCGCATGTGGCACTGAAGTGCTGAGAAAAGTGGTTGGCAACGTTATGAACTTCTTCTCCAGAGGAATCTACAACATTGATAAGATCATATGAGTTGCTCCTACCGGACCGGATGTATCTCCAAAATGTTCCAGGCTGAGAATTCGCACTACTCTCTACAGAATCGAGATAGGAGCGCTGGTCTCGCTCATACAGGTTTTTACATAATTTACGGTAAGAGCGGAAGTTCTTTTTCCATTCGTCAATCCCGGTTTTCCTATACTTTCTGTGGCAGCGGTCTTTTAATTTAAGGGTCGTACGAAGTGCTTTCGAAAACCAATGGGGGTGCTTGGAGTTGTTTGGTTTATACTTGGGAATAAATTGGTCCATACCGCTTTTGACAATTTCGGTGAACCGTTCGACCTGTGTATTGCAATCAGTTAGTTCTTGAATTTCAGACCAATCAAACGAAGAAAAAAGCTATGCAAGCCAATGTAATCTCCACGTGCATAACAGAAGGAAGAGAGTTCATTATACTTTAGTGAGGCACCACAATGCCGAATCGATACGGGAGCAGAAACTGAAAATGGAGGATGACGCTTGTCGGGTTTGACAAGAGAGATATCCGCCATTGATACTCGCGCGTTCTGACTGTTTGAGAAGCACAGGTCTAAGATATTTTCGGAGCAGTTTTTGATGTTATTCAGTTGTGTCATGGATGTGCAATCGAGGAAGTCTAAAACAATGCGAGATTTTCGCTATACGTAAGAATTGTAATGCTGGTTAGTTAGACTGTGCCATTGTACACCAGGTGCAATGAAATCCCCCAGAATGATATAATGGTGATTTGGGTGTGAAGCGCAAACTTCTTATACAGAAGTAAGGAGCTCATTAAACGAAGAAATAGGAACATCGGGGGGAATATAAAACGACCCTATTAAGAGCCTCTCGCCCCCAGTCAGTCGTATGTCCAGCCAGACACACTCATTGTCGCCGTCAAGATCTTGACGCCTCTTACACTGAAGACCACAATCGACCGCAACTAATACGACCCCTCCCTTTTGTTTAGCCTCAGTAAAATTCCTATTTTTGCTGAAAACTTGGTAATTTGGAGGGAAATACTCATTTCAGCTAATGTCGCTACAGAGCCAGGATCCAGAAATTACAATAATTGGAAAATTTGAGGAAAGTACATTAGCAAAACATTCGGACGCTTTAGTGCGAAGGCCGCGCGCATTATGATAGTATATGACCACCCTATCGTTAGTTTTTTTCATCGTGTGGGACATCGGTGGGAAAGAACATTTCGGCATGCAGCTTTCCGCGGAAAGGTTTGAAAAGGCAGCCCTTCGGCCAGAACAAAGGATCGCTCAAACGCTCGAAGGAGTCCTCATCGACCGTAACGCAGAAGGAAGAATATGAACTGTACTTAGACTTCAGCCGCTGACAAGCCAGAGGTATGACATGTACCGTCGAAAGACGCTCCGTCAGTTGGGCTGAAGTGGTGCACTGTGACAGTTTAGACACGAAGATGTGTCTCGGACGCTTACCTGGACGAACGACGGAGATGCTACACGCATCTGACGCACCCACACACACTGCACTCCCTCTGCGTTTGTTTGACTGGGCCGAGTAGTTGCCGGATGCCTCATTGAACAAAAGGCAAGCCTCGGAAGGGGCTGGGGTCAGCTGCTCGTTCGCTGAAAGCGTAGACGTTGCGTTTATCTTCGCCACAACAGTGGCAAAGGATGAAAGGTCCCCTCGCTGCGTGGAAGGGGTGGAAGGGCAGGCGTGGAAGGGCAGGCAGCTCGGGAGGCAAGGGACAGTCCCGCGGTAACCGCGGGAGCCGCTCCCCTCGAAGGCTGCGAACCTCCGCCCGCAGTGAAACAATTATGCCTGACTGCTGGGCGAAACCACGCGCGTTCTCCGTGCTCAGGCGGTCGTTGGCCTCTCGTAGCTTTGCTACCTCGTCCGTCAGGAATAAGAGGCCCTCGAGAGCGTGGAGTAGCATTTCGCGGATGTCGGTCGCGTCCCCTCCAAGGTCGCCTGGTCGAGGAGCGCTGTTCTGAGGATCGGGTGGCTGTGTGGCCGGCAGGCTCTCTTCTACGGAATCGTGACTAGACCTACTCACCACCTCCGACACCGAATACAAGCACAGATTACATTCGAAGGGCCTCTCACCAGTCTTCACAGCTTGCAGCTCCATGTCGGGCAGCTGAATACATTTGGAGTGCGCACGTTTTTTGCACGACGTGCATCGAAAATACTCCTGTCTGCCGTAAAAAACAGTGGAGCACAGCACACAGACATCTGTGCTGGGCGCCATCTTGGCACAAGATGGCGCCCAGTTTAAATAATATTAATAAAAATCAATCAATCAATCAATCAATCAATCATTTATTTAACGTGCCCAGGAACAACCGAGAGGTCTTGATGCTGGCGCACAAAAAAAAGAAACAAAAAAAACTAAGAATAACACAATAGAACAAGATGACTGTTCAGAAGAAAACTATCAGAGACACAATGCGCACAGAAATATTAGAACGACAGGACAAAAGTAGATTACACAATATGAGAAATAGCTAATGATAATGACGAAAAGTCAGATAATATGCATATATGCATACATACATACATACAACAATGCGGCAGATAAACTAAAAGAGAAGGATAGAACAAATTGCACATGTGATGTTATCTTATAACGGTAGAAACCTTGGAGGAAAACGATAACTGTGACCCATCGAAACCATCGAGGTAAAGAAAATAAAAATTATAAAGACTTTGTATCCTGTTGATGTTTCAGGGCTGAGAGAGGCGGGTAGTTACAAGAAACGGCCTGCTCTTCCTTGTTTGCTTCCGCGGAATCCGAAAATTAATACTATTGAGCAGTATAGGACAGCATATAGTACCGTGAACGAGCTTGAAAAGAAAGAAGAGATCTGCGCAATTTCGCCGGCAGCTACGTGAAGGCAGTGACAATAGTTCAACGGTGTTAGAACTCGAGCCAGAGTCATTTTTAGCGAAGCGATGATTGTAAACGCTCAGTACTTTTTTCTGGACACGCTCAACTATGTTACTTAAGGAATTAGAAATGCCATTTCAGATCACAGATGCATACTCAAGTTGAGGAAGACATATTGCGGTGCACAATTTGCGGAGTGGCATAGGAGAATCGAATTCTCTCGATATTATACAAACAGAGCCGAGAGAACGAAGACCCCGCATAGCAACACGCTTAGTATGAGCTGAAAAATGCAAGGTGCTATCAAAGAGAACGCCGAGATCATTGATCTCACAAACCCTACATAAAGACACAGAATTGGCAGAGTATAAAAATGTTACGCGAGATGATTTGCGAGCGAAACTCATGACGTTTGTCTTTGAAATATTGAGAGAAAGGTTATTGTTTTTACACCATTCTGAAAAAGAACACAAATCAGACTGCAACAAGCGACAGTCGTTAAATGAATGAATTTCCCTAAACATCTTTATATCATCTGTATACAAAAGGAAAGAAGAATTGCGAATGGCAGAAGAAACGTCGTTAACACACTATAAAAAGAGGAGTGGGCCTAATACCGAACCCTGAGGTACACCACAGGTCACTTTGTAAAAGGAGGGCGTTTGGCCATTGACGGCAACATAACATGATCTGTCACGAAGGTAGCTATGCAAAAAATTCACAACAGCGGTGTCAACATCAAAATGAGCACGTTTAACCATAAGCTTTGAGTGACTGACTACATCAAACGCTTTGCTGAGGTCACAGTAAATGGTGTCGACATGTGCTCTCTGGAATACAGGTGTAGATATTTGCGTCATCAAACTGGCAAGACTAGTGACGGTTGAGCTGCCAGGGACAAATTCATATTGAATATTATTCAATGAGTTTTTCACATTAAAGACAGTATGTGGTGAAGGGCCAGCTCAAAAATCTTTGACATGGCACAGAGAAAAGAAATCGGTCGCTAATTCGAGACAACAGTTTTAGAGCCAGACTTCAATACTGGAAAAACACGAGCAATTTTCGTCATGCTAGGAAATATGGAAGTAATCAGACAGTTATTAAATATGCTAGTCAGTACTGGGACCAATATACTGCTATAAGCTTTTAGTATGGCTGAGGGGATACCATCTGGACCACATGATAAGGATGGTTTCAAGCGCTTAATGCATTCGCTGATGAGATTTTTATCTAGCGACAGAGCATTGGGTTTGTTGATTTCCAAATGTTGTTCTATAGTAGTGCTAGAGTCAGAGGCTTTATAAACGGAAGAGAACTGCGTGGCAAAACAGTCCGCGACGGCTTGTAGTTCTGTTCCATTGGAGTCTAGTTGTATTAAAGGCTATTCACTTTTGTTAGACCGTTTGCGTACATACTTCCAGAACTCAACCGGTCTGTCAGAGGCGCTTTTTTCTAAGTGTGCAATAAATGAACTGTGATCCTGTTTATATAGGCGTTTACAGAGAGCTCGAAAGCATCGAAAATCTTCCTGGCGCTCGAGAGATGGAGTGTTTTTAAGCTTTCTGTGTGCGCGATCTTTATGCTTTAGAGCACTTATAAGTTCAGACGAGAACCAGGGGGGGGATATTTATGGAGTTTAGGAGTATATTGGGGAATATATTTGCGCATTCTGCTTAAGATAAGTTCCGTAAGCTGATCTACTTGGTCATCAACATTGGTTTTTTCAGTTACCATAGACCAGTCAATGTAGGACAAGTCACGGTGTAAGCCAACGTAGTCACCTTTTTTGAAAGCAAATCTGGGCGATTTTTTTATGTTATTTTGAAAGCTCTTTTTTTCCCCTGAAAGAGAGAGCGTTATTTTAAGCGGTGGGTGAAATTTATCGGGACGAACAAGAAAAACGTCAGAGAGTGACACTTCAATACACTGATTTTTCGAAATACACAGATCTATTATGTTACCGCAAGGATTGGCAATAGAATTATGTTGTTGAAGGAAATTAAAAGCAAGAAAATCTAATAGCAGGCCGCACTTATTCTCTATGTATTGATGATACAGAGAATATTTAAGTGTTCTCCAGTCGATACCAGGGGTAATAAAATCACCAATAATAACAATCCTGTGCTTCCTATGTGAAGCTATGAAAATTTCAATGGAAAAGATGATGTCATTAAAAGAGATTGGGGTAATGCTAGGCGGCGCATAGAAGGACCCAATCAACAATTTTTCGCAGCGATCAAGGCTAATTTCGACCAATATATTTAGGAACAGTATCAATGTCACTTCGGCGAACAGATCTCAGAGAATTATCTACAGCCATAAGTACGCTACCACCTTTTTGTTTGGTTGCACTGAAGTCACGATCACTGCGGAAGGTGTTGTAACTTCAGATAAGGGAATCTCATTGCACAGCCAAGTTTCGGTAATCGCAATGACAGGAAACGAAGACGAAATAACATTAGCGAAGAATTAAGTTGGCTTATTTCGTAGACCACGAGTGTTTTGGTAAATGATGTCCAAATTACACACCTTCACTGTCAATTACACAATCCTAAGGATGGAGCATATCATCATGCAGAATCCCATGGATAGGCTTGAAAATGCAGCCACGAGGCCACATTGACGCTTCATGTTTTCTTCGTCAACCAAGACGTAGAATGAGGACTACGACAAATATTTTGTTTTCAGCCGCCGGCAGGAAAGGGGACAAATATTTTGAGATTCGATGTGCTTCTGGAGGTTAGCAGTGGCAGTGTCCGAGCTCAACTTTGAAACAAATAGTGCCCTTTGACGCTTCCGCCGCTCAACCACGGACAATGCACATGACTCCATGACTCCAAGGAACTCAGGCCTGTTTCCCTTCTTTGTATTCTTTTCACCCTTTAATAATAATAATAATAATAATAATAATATAAAATAATAATAATCAATCAATCAATCAATCATGTTTATTTACGTGCCCAGGAACAGCCAGAGGCCTGAGTGCTGGCGCACGGGTAGTTACATGAAAACAAAATACAAGAAACATATAGCAAGAAACAAACAAGCGACAAGACACACACAAATTGAAGTAGTGAAAATGACAGAAATAAAGCACAGGCGGAGCCTGGGTACAGGTAAAAAATTAAAAAAAGAAGATGCCTATGTTGCTCCGCCCGTCGTAAAGGCCACGCGACAGGCAGAGCAACAAAGTTTGACAGTAATACAACAAAAACAACGGCAAGAGTGCAGAGACAAATGAAAAAAACGAACAAATGACAGTAAACAGTTTCAAAAATAGGCAACTATCAGTTGGATAGACACAACCGCAGAGAAATCAAATTCCAGAAAAAAAAGAACGACAGACATATCATAGGTGTTTAACATACTGTATTCAACAGCGTTGTACGGTAAACTGTAAAGGATTTCTGAAAGATGTCAAGGCGTTCAAAGAAGCGGTTGTAACAATTCTGTATCAATAATAATAATAATAATAATAATAATCAATCAATCAATCAATCAATCAATCAATCAACCTTTATTACAGTGCCCAGGAACAGCCGAAGCCTTGGTGCTGGCGCACTGAGAAAAAAAAAAGAAAAAATGCCGCATTGAAATACATCAACGGCTGACACATATAAAACCAGGAAAAAATGTGGGTGAATGCAAAACAATAAACTGGAATACCACAGAGAGAAAATTAAAAGTGGTATCCAAACTACATTATACGAAGTTATGGTACATTGCACAAACACAGCGTACAATGACCATAGCAATCGGCTGAAGCATCAATTACACAATCAATCAATCAATCAATCAATCATGTTTATTTACGTGCCCAGGAACAGCCAGAGGCCTGGGTGCTGGCGCACGGATAGTTACATGAAAACAAAATACAAGAAACATATTGAAAGAAACAAACAAGCGACAACACACACACAAATTGAAGTAGCGAAAATTACAGAAATAAAGCACAGGCGGAGCCTGGGTACAGGTAAAAAAGAAAAAGAAGATGCCTTTGTGGCTCAGCTTATTGTAATGAATACACAACAAGCAGAGAACAAAGTTTAACAGTAAGACGACAAAAACAATGACAAAGTATAGAGACAAATGATAAGACAAGCATGATAAGTAAACAGTTTCAAAAACAGGCAACTATATTGGTTAAACAGAACCACAGAGAAACGAAATTTCAGCAATAAAAAAAACAGAAAAACGAACGACAGAGATATCATAGATGTTTAACATACTGTGTTCAACAAAGCAGTACGGTAAATTGTAAAGGAGCTTTGAAAGATGTCAAGGCGTTCAGAGAAGCGGTTGTAGCAATTCTGTATTCTGCGCACAGGAGAATGATTGGAGTTGCGCGCAGCGGTCAAGAAAGGGCGATGCGAACTGGTGGGCCTCTGTGGAACACTAAACTCTAAACAGTTAAGCAAGTCTGCGCAAGAAAGGTCACCATGAACAATTTTGTGAAGAAATGTAAGGTCTGCACGCATACGTCTGCAGGTCAACGAAGGAATGGAAGGAACTATGGGTAAGTCAGAATCAGGACCCGGACTGTGATTGTGATGACGGTGCTTAAATATGGATAAAAACTTCTTCTGCACACGTTCTATTAATTCACTACTAGATTTGGAGATGCCGTTCCAGGCAACAGAAGCATATTCTAACTGGGGGATACATATTGCATTGTATAGCATTAGAAATGGATCTGGAGAAGAGAATTTCTTTGTAATCCGACACACATTTCCAAGACTTCGGAGCGCTCGCCGGGTGATGAGCCTAATATGAGAAGAAAAAGAGAGGGTACTGTCGAAAAGAACCCCGAGGTCCCTAATCTCCTCAACCCTTTGCAAAGGAGCTCCCGCTATACTGTAGGAAAACAGTAGACGATGGGTTTTCCGGCTGTACGTGACAACCTTTGTTTTAGCTGGATTTAAAATTAGACAGTTTTTGCTGCACCAGACCGATAATTCCGACACATCCCTCTGCAAGGCACAGCAGTCCTGAAAACTGCTAATGTGCCTAAATAGTTTGACATCATCAGCATAGAGAAGAAATGAAGATTTTGTTAACACTGTTGACACATCATTGATAAAGATAGAAAACAATAGTGGACCCAGCACAGAACCCTGAGGTACACCACTCGTTGCAGTGTAAACACTAGACCTTTTGAAGTTTACATCTACGTAAAAGGACCGGTCAAGGAGATAGTTGGACAACAAGGCAACAAGACTTGCATCAACACCGGACATAGTAAGCTTGTTAATTAATAATTTATGGTTCACTACATCAAACGCCTTACTGAGGTCAAAATAAATTACATCCAACTGGCCGTTTTCACAAACTGCAGCCGAAGCCTGAGTCATAATAATAATAATAATAATAATAATAATAATAATAATAATAATAATAATAATAATAATAATAATAATAATAATAATAGTGCTGCTTTAGTTCATATCAAATGATTGAGGAGACTGTGAGAAAAAGCTTTCAAAAGAAGCAGCTTGACATAAGCCCCTCTTCATTGCTACCGACAGAGAAACGCACGTCAGAAACAAGTTATACAAACAAAAAAGAAACTACTTTACACACAATTCACGGCATATTATAAATAATAAACGGGGAATAACAGTTAGCACACTACACGTATACACTGGAAGAACACGTATCAGTAGTGCCAATAGAGCACGACAAAATCTTTTGGGGTAAAAAATACTAAAAATGCAGTTTCTGCGAAGTACAAACAAAATCAGTACAACCACAGCAATCGTAAAAACAATAGGAAAAATAAAGTTGTACATTCTATAGACACATTTCATTGCCTGTTAGGGGTGGAGTATGCAGAACTCCTAAGTTCTCGAAATGTAATAGAAAGTAAATCAATAGTGGATGTATCAACAAAGTAGCAATGCTGGTGGCGAAAACAATAAGCTTTCCATTAAAAAACTAGCTCGTGTAGTGGCCACTGTCCATTGTTCGCTGTGACGGGTAGCGCAATGGGTTTACCCTTTAGTTAAACTGGACAAAGTACCTACGGTTTTCTTGTTTTCTCATAATTCTTTTCTTAATGCTTCTGTTCTCGCTGTCGCAAATCTCGGTAAGGCGGTGAATCTACAGTGTCAACCACACAGTGAAATAAGCTATCGTTAGCGAGCTTGATATGGCCCAGCAGACGACCAAAATAGATGGGCACCCATAGGCATCTTTTGTTGGTACTTGACAAATAACACACGACTTAACCGTTCATACGCTCGACGCCAACCAGGCAGGTAGTTAAGAAACGACGATACCGACCACTCACGTATGTTTTTCCTAGAAAAATACAAAAGAAATGCCAACTAAGAGCTCGCGTCAGCATGCCGCCAGTGTTTTGGTGCCACCAGTACGTAACAGGGTTATTATTTTGGACATAAAAACATAGTCCCAAGCGCAAAACACCCACCAGCATTGCATTCTTTACGCTTTACTGCTACCGGAAACATAGCTTTATACGTGTGCTACAGGATGGTTTCAAACGCCTTCGGAAGGCCGTTGAACCGATTGTCTATTGAGCTCGACATTGCAAATATATAAGGAGCAGTTGTGGAGTATAATCAAATTGTCAATTTTAAGTTACCGGGTAGCGCGGCCATTTGAGAAATATTGTCACGAAGCCAAGGACGACGCAGTTGTCTTGAAGGAGAAACAACTTTATTGGAGCGAACTTGTGCTCCCCTAACAACTCAAAAGAATACAGAGGCGGCGAAGCAGCCAGGGACCCGGGAGTCGGAGATGCCTGGACAGCGCAAGGTTGGGAAGGCCCTTCACTTGTCTTTGTGATTGGTAATTCTTTGGCGGAAAGGTGTTTTGGTTTGCCAATATATTCCTCCTTACATACAAGGCAACGGAGTTTGTAGATTACATTAGGAGTGTCACAGTTGGGGTTGTTTTTGGTTTCATATTTAAAGGTTGACCTGGTGGCCTCTGCAACATTAAGTGTCTCTATGTGGGGACAAAGTTTACAGCGCGGCTTGCCGCATGTTAGGCAACCTAGAGTTCGCTCAGGTACTTCTGGTTTTGCCCTGACTAAAAGGTGCTTCAAGTTTTTGGCCCGTCTGTACACAGCGCGGGGGGGCCGCTGAAAAACAGGCAAAAAACGCTAACTCTGCCTTATGACGTTAAGATGTCATCTCAAGATGTTGTTTACTTGGAAAGTTTTGGACGAGTTCGTAAGGAATAAGTTAGTCTCATGGTGGGTTTTGTTTAGGGTTTCAGTCAGAATGTCTTCTCTTTGTAAATTGCGTGCTCGGCCAATCGCATCGTCAATAATTTCTTCGGGATATTTTTGACCAATCAGGGAGGTGTTCAGCTCCTTAGCCTGTTTTACAAATTCGTCCGGTCCAGAGCATATTGTCACGAAGCCAAGGACGACGCAGTTTTCTTGAAGGAGAAACAACTTTATTGGAGCGAACTTGTGCTCCCCTAACAACTCAAAAGAATACAGATGCGGCGAGACCAGCGGTCAACAAAGTGACTTGCGCCGGCGAGTGTCGTCCAATCGAATGCCGCGGCGTCTGCTCTGCACGCTTTTACCTTTCGGCGCGCGTGTTTCTAGAATAATCGATTTACATCCAGAACATTGTAGATCACAGAAGATTATTCTGGGCTAGCGACGTTAGGGCGAAACAGTCTGCTTATCTGAACGAGATAGCCCGTGCGGCAAAAAAATAAAGAATGGAAGACGCGCTTTGCTTGGAGCGCAGATAACACAGCCGGGCGTGGCCCGGCAGTAAAAACAAACAATAAATAAACTAACCCATACATGGTTCGTGGAATTACCCCCCTCTAAGAGTGCATCGAACCGATGCTAAATTAAAAGACAATCCGAACAAATAACAACAAAAATGTTCGTAATCTTGCATAGTAAGGTTCAAGCGAACCATGTGGGCGACTTTGGGCCGCGTGCATCGTCGTGATGTTCAGGAATCACCATCGGGGATCACCTCGTAGGTAAGTTGGCCGGCACGTCGTAGAATCTGGTAGGGTCCGAAATACTGTAACAAAATCTTCTGACTGAGTCCGCGTCGTCGGATGGGAGTCCAAACCCAAGCACGGTCTCCTGGGTGGTACTCGACGTCTCGGCATCGGAAGTTGTAGCGCCCGGCATCCACCAGCTGCTGGTCCTTTGTACAAACTCGAGCGCACTGGCGGGCCTCTTCTGCACGCTGAAGGTATCCTTGGACGTCGGGGTTGAGGTCGTCGTCTGCTACATGCGGAAGCATAGCGTCAAGCATCGTAGTCGGCAGTTTTCCGTAGACGAACTCGAACGGCGTCATTTGCGTAGTTTCCTGGATAGCTGTGTTGTACGCAAAGGTGACATACGGGAGCACGTCGCCCCAAGTCTTATGTTCAAAGTCGACGTACATTGACAGCATATCCGCGATCGCCATGTTCAGGCGTTCCGTTAGTCCGTTCGTTTAGGGGAGGTACGCGGTCGTTCTTCGGTGATCCGTGTTGCTGTAGCGTAAGATTCCTTGCATAAGCTCCGAACTGAAGGCCGTTCCGCCGTCCGTGATTAGGACTTCAGGGGCTCCATGTCGCAGCACAACTTGGTTTAAAAAGAACTTTGCGACTTCTTGTGCAGTCCCGCTCGGAAGAGCGGCGGTTTCTGTGTAGCGCGTCATGTAGTCTGCCGCTACAACAATCTACTTGTTCTGTGATTGTGACGAAAGGAACGGGCCAAGAAGGTCCATTCCACTCTGTTGAAAGGGCCTCGATGGGACGGCGATCGGTGGCAGAAAGCCGGCGGGTCTTGTCGGCGGCGTTTTTCATTGCTGGCAGTCACGGCAACTCCGAATGTAGTGGATGACGTCGGATGTAAGGCGGGGCCAGAAGTACTTCGCCTTAATTTTTGCAATAATGCGAGCTGTGCCGAGATGTCCGGAAGACGGGTCGTCGTGGCACGCTTCCAAAATTTCGTCACGGAGCTCTGCGGGGATGACAAGTAGATAATTCGTTTTCGTTCTGGGGCTGAAACTCTTCTTCACGAGGGCGGAATTTTTGAGGCTGAATGCTGGTATGTTCCGCTTGAACGCCATAAGCACGGCAACATTGCGCCATTCGAGGTAGTCGATCATGACGCGCAAGTCGGTGCCGGCACGCTGCTGGACGGCGAGGTCGCTCTCCGTAACGACTCCGAAGAACGCGCTGTCGGCATCGGGGTCTTGTGGTGGTGGGTCGACGGGGGCGCGGGACAGGCATGAGGCGTCGGCCTGTTTCCTGCCGGATTTGTAGACGATTGTAACGTCGAAATCTTGCAGGCGCAAGCTACACCGTCCAATACGGCCAGAGGGGTCCTTCAAGTTGGCGAGCCAACACAGCGCATGGTGGTCTGTCACAACCCTAAAAGGTCTACCACACACGTATGGGCGAAATTTTGAAATAGCCCATATAATTGTGAGGCACTCTTTTTTAAAGGCTGAGTAATTTTTCTCTTCCGTCGACAGACCACGGCTGGCAAAGGCAATGACTTTTTCGCAACCGCTTTGCTTGTAGATGAGAACGGCACCCAAGCCTATATCGCTGGCATCGGTGTGCATTTCTGCTGCGGCGTTTTCGTCGAAATAAGCGAGCACGGGCGGGTTTTTCTGGCGTTGTTGCAGTTCGCAAAATTATTTTTCTTGGTCGTTTTCCCATGCGAAATGGGTGCTACCTTTTTGTCTGGCGCGTGAGTGGCTCTGCAATGCGTTCGAAGTTTGCGACGAAGCGCCGGTATTATGCGCACAGTCCCAGAAATCGTCGCACGCCCTTTTTGTCTTTCGGTCATGGGTAGTTCGCCATTGATGAGGTTTTTGCCGTATCACACCGGACAACCATGGCGTTGACGACATGACCCAAAAACGTGAGTTCCTCATAAACGAGGCTGCACTTTTCAGGCTTGAGCAATAACCCCGACGACCGAATAGCATCGAGTACAGACTAAAACTTGTGAGGTGTTCGTAGAAATTGTGGGCGAATACCAAAACGTCTTCCAGGTATACGAGATAGGTGTGCCGATTCGTTGCAGGGGGCTTTTTCGGCGATTTTGCTCAGTCACAGTTAGTCTATGCATAACCTTAATGTGCCATCTTGTTTCGTTACGGGTAGGGCGGCGCAGCACGGAGGTTTTCGATGGCACTGAGCATGACTTTCACTTGTGCCCGCATGGCTTACCGCTGGTGTAAAGACACGCGGTAAGGTGACTGTGGGATAGGTCGGGCTTTATCCTCATTTATTATGCGGTGCTTCATTAGAGCTGTCTGACTTAACTTTAAATTCGATGAAAAACACTAGCCATAGCGACTCAGCAAAGCCAATAATTTGTTCCGTTCTGCTAGCGGTAGCGCCGGGTTCACGTCCAAGGGATGCGGAAGCTTGAAGGTATCTTCGTGAGCGCTAACAAAGTCGGCGACCGCGATCATGTAACTTGCTTCTTGCGTTCCTTCAACGAACGTAATTGCGGCGCTCTTGTTTATATGCTGATACAGCTCCTTGAAATTTGTGACCAAAACGTGGGATTGGCGTTGCTAAACCTCGCTATGCTCTTGCGACCAAGACACCAAGATCGTGAAGAAAACTTTGGTCACTCTCTACGATAAGGTCGATGTCTGGAACAGCATCTTAACAGTAGACTGTGATTATCAAGCTTGCGCGGGGTGTCAGGGAGACATGATCATCCGCGGGCCTTACAGCAGCACGGTGTTTGGGGTTTCGCTTGTGACGTCATAGAGTAATCGAAGGAAAACGTTATCGTCTCTGTATATCAATTATTGCACCATTGTACGTCAGAGACCATTCCAAGAATAACGTCGCAACAGCAGTTAAGCAAAATGACGAGGGCAGCAGGGTACGTCATGCCGTCAATAGTGACGTGCGATGTGCCCATTGCACTTGGCATTACAAGATGGCCTCCTGCTCTGGGTATGTGCGGACCGTCCCATCTGGTCCAAACTTTCTTCAGTTTAGACGCACATGGTCCGCTCATTTCTGAGTAGTCGGCTCTCGTGTCTATGAGCGCGACTACACCATAGCCGTCGGTGGACGGGACGTCGGACGCCGCCTTTCTCGAGTTCCGGGTGCGTCGGTGCGTCGTATCTCGGCTTGTCCGTGCGGACGGTCGGGAACTATGCGTCGTTTTTACCATCGTCTTCTTACCATCAGAGGATCGGTGAGGTCGGGAAGGTGTCGCACCGTATTGCTATCGTCGCGTTGGGGAGTCACGTCAGGGCTAGATCGGGTCGTCGGGATGAAATCATGTCGTGAATCACGGTGTATGGTGCGTCCTTACATTGTATGAGGCTTTTCATTTTTCAGACCGACGCACACGGGTGTAAAAGGGTCACGACATTATGCATTCTCCACGTAAAGAGGCCGTTATTTTATTATGTGTTTTTTTGCCTTCGCCCGAGGTCGTTCCGCATCGTTTCTGTAGGACAGGGGATCTAAACCCCCCAAAACATCTCTGGGTGCATATTTTTTTGTGTATCTTGTTTCCTTTTATACTTGGCTATAACAAAGACGCTTTGGCTGCTCTTGGGCACGCCCAAAAATTTATGCTCTAATTCGTACTACTGTTATTCATTTTATTTTGCACAACTTGTTGTGGCCTATTATGGGCAAAGCGCCCCCCCCCCCCAATCTCTATCGAGGTTGCCATTGTCAGTGTATGCTTTACTAACATAATCTCCAACTGCGGAATCCAATATTTTCTTGCAGAATTTCGGTCTTTTAAAGGGCCAATTTTTTTTTCACTTAGTAAACGTTAGGAAATGCAGGCCAATCCCAATAGTGAATTATCAAGAAAGAGATTTCATACTGAGGTGATTTTAAAATGATTAAAGATAATAGGCGTAAACCTAGTGAATAACACATAGGAAGATTTTATTTTTCCCACCGTGGTGCCTGCTTTATCCATGTCCATCTTTGTTCATAAATTCCTTCCACGTACGGCTTGCCTATGACATGGCCCTTTTGGATTCGGAATACCAGAAAATGACACCTCTGTAAAAAGAGACAATAGCATGATTAGGGCTATATTATCGAAACTTCGGGACTGTAATGTATTATGACATTAAAGCGAAACCCTTTCGGCAAAATATACGTAAGCAGAGTAGAGAAGTTCATTTAAAAAGTGAGATATAGACAACCTAGTTTTATTAAGAGTGAGTAACAATAGTACAAAAGTCAGTTTACAGGAGTCGTCCTCTCGTAGTAATACAAGTTGCCGGGTTGCTTCTTTATCAGTAACAAACCAGAAAATATGCAATATACCACAAAAGTGCAATTCAGGATAGAAATATGTAGTTTAAAAATAGATCTACGGTCTCTACGTGACTATATACAATAATACAATTCAAATAGCTCCGTCGATCATCTTTGCTATTTATAAAAATTCTTGTGAGCAAGTACACACGGAGAGGAGATTGTGTCGTTCCTTTTAGCCGTCTATATATATATATATATATATATATATATATATATATATATATATATATATATACACACATAGCACCGGTATTCTGGAGGTCGTAGGTTCGAATCCCAGCCAGCGGGCCTTGTTTCACCACTTTCGCTCTGACTGAAAAACTTCTTCATTTGTTTCTATGACCTGACGCGTTCCCCCTTTTGCTTTCCGAGGTTTTCTTGACCGACAGAGCTTATTTCTGTCTTACTTTCAACGAGCACCTCATTTCCTATTCTGATTCGCTACATGCAAAGCGAGAGCCTCTGTTATGGCAGTCATGGTGCAATAGGGAGCTGAAGAGGGTTCAACGCTGGTCGACCACTCTTGACATGTCGTAGACACTCGAGTCACGGCCGTGTGGTTTAAAGAGAAGTCGGAGTGGCGCTGGCTACCACCCCCAAGCACAGGAAAAAATTCCATTGACATAAATACCTCCGAAAGTGGAGGGGAAAAATACCGCCGCCTGTAGCGTAGTGGTTATCGCACCAGACCAGTATTCTGGAGGTGGTGGGTTCGGATCCCACCTGGCGGGAATTTTTTCTCCACTGTCTTTCTTTCCAAATTCTTTACCTGTTTCGATGACCTACCATATCCTCCCCTTTGCTTTCAGAGGTTTTCTTGACTGCCAAACCTGATTTCGGTCTTATATATGTATTTATTTATATATATATATATATATATATATATATATATATATATATACATATATATATATATATATATATATATATATATATATATATATATATATATATATATATATATATATATATATATAGCAAAAAAAGAGAGACACACGTCGAAAAAGGAAAAGGTTTAACGTTGCGGCCGAAGGACCGGCCTTCATCAGAATAACAGCAGTGGCTGTAGTCACACAGTATATAAAGGTGATCGTTGCAAGGTCACGTGAGGGGATGACAAAGTAAACAATTCAAATACGATATACTAATGCCCCATGCGACAATTTTTTCGGATGAATACAACATAATAATAAGTGCGGCACGTGCAGTATAGCAAATAAGCAGTGTCGAGCACACACGCGCACAAAAATTAGGGGGAGAGAGAAGTGGATAGAAATATTGATTACGGTCACTGATGCAAGCAACTAAGTTTTCCTGCACTTTCATTTAAACCACGTGCTTTTATATCGAATTTAAATATATGAAAGGATTCGCGGACTTCCCTGTCTTGATGCGTACGGAAGCCAGACTCAAGTATCGTTGCCTTGATATGGTCAAATGAGTGGCCCGCGACATTGGCATGCTTTGATATCGGTAGGCGAGGTAGTGTAGAGATATGAGCCTTGTGGTTGTTGAACCGCTGCCGGAAGGGTGTTCTGGTCTCGCCAACATACTGCATTTTACAGATATCGCATTCAAGCAGATAAACCACGTTGCTCGTGTCGCAAGTGTAGTTCCCATTTATCTTTACTCTGAAGTTATTTGCTGTGCTACTTGCGCTTATGGATGTAGTCATGTGATTGCACACCTTGCAACGTGGCTTGTTGCAAGGGCGGCAGCCAGTAGGCACTTTACGTTTGTTACTGGATGATGTAAGCAGCTCACGTAAATTTTGCGATCTTCTGTACGTTACGCGGGGTGGTTCTCGGAATATTGATTTTAATCGCTCACTCTGTAACAGTATGTTATGGTGCTTTTTTATAACGGCATTTACATTTTGTGCAGGCGCGGAAAATGTGAGAATCAGGTTTGTATGTGAATAAACCGGCTGTCTTGTTTTGCGGCATAAAAGTGCTTTGCGGTCATGGCTATCAGCGCCCCTAATGGCGTCGTCGATAATCTCGGGTGGGTACTTCTGCTTAATTAATGTACTACGAAGTTGGGTGCAATTTGAATTAAAATCAGCCTGTTCGGAACATATTCTTTTAAATCGAAGCGCCTGACTACAGGGTATGCTGGTCTTGCAGTGCTTTACATGATAACTATTGACATGCAGGTACTGTTGTTTGTCAGTACGCTTCCTATAAACTTTCGTAGTGAGTTGGCCATCACACAAAGTCAGAGTTACATCCAGAAAATTGATCGTTTGGTCCGAGTAGGTATGGCTAACAGAAATGAATGGATGAGCGTTATTAAATTCGTCAATAAAAGATAGCAGCTGAGCTTCCCCGTGCTGCCAAATCATGAAGATGTCGTCAATGAACCGCCTGTAGTAGAAGGGTTTCAGCGAACGGCTGGCCAGAAATTCGTTTTCAAGTACACCCATGAACATATTCGCATACTTAAGGCCGATGGGTGTGCCCATAGAGGTCCCGGTAATTTGAAGCTAATGATGCCATTGGATTCAAAGTTGTTAAATTCTAGCACCAAATTTTGAAAGGGTGACCAAAGTGGAACTGCCAATTACTTTTTCGGAGATCGACTCATTGTAGGCATGGAGTGTTGCCCGTATACCGTCTGCATGCGGTATATTGGTGTAAAAGGATGCCACAACTAAAGTAACCAGTAGTAAATCAGTGGGGACAGGAAGACCGACAATATCGGATAAAAAGTGGTTAGTATCTTTGATATAAGATGCATAAGAAGGAGAAATACAGGTTAATCACTGTATCCACAAATTGAAGATAAGTTCTGTAACCGTACCGATGCCGGAAACGATCGGCCGACCGGGGTTTCCTGCCTTATGTATTTTTGGAAGAATGAAAAACGACCCGCGACAGGGCTCAGTGGGATCAGTGATTGCAGGGCGGAAGGGGGAATTTAATGCTTTTCAACTACGTCTGTTAGTTTACTCGTAATAACGGATTTAAAATTCGCAGTGGGATCCTCATCAAGCCGCTTGTAAAACGAGCTATCACCAAGTACTATGGACGCTTCGCGGTCATAATCAACTTTGTTCAGTAGTACAACTGCGCCACCTTTATCGGCTGGCTTGACAATAATATCGTCACGGGATTTAAGGTCCTGCATTGCCGACCTTTCTTTTGCTGAAAGGTTTCTTTTAAAGTGGGCTTGTTTACGATAAATTTCTAGAACATCCAGTGGGATGGCGGTGATATATAGATCCCCGGATTTATCTCTTTGAGTAGAGGGGGTCCAGTGTTTGGAAGATAGAAGAATAGCAGCATTAGAATCAGAAGGATCGTTGTCAGCAAAATATTCGCGCAATCTCAGGTTTCTGGCAAAATTATCCAAGTCCTTCATGAGGATCCCACTGCGAATTTTTAATCCGTTATTACGAGTAACCTAACAGACCTGGTTGAAAAGCATGAAATTCGGCCTTCCGCCCTGCGATCACTCATACCACTGAGCCCAGTCGTGGGTGGTTTTTACCTTCTTTCAAAAATCCATAGGGCAGGAAACCCCGGTCGGCCGATCGTTTCCGGCATTGGTACGGTTATTTTTTTTATTTATTTTATTTACAAGTACCTTACAGGCCCACTGTGTAGGGCATTGAGTAAGGGGGGCAGAAAAAGAAAAAGTACATGTTTGTCTCGAATATACAGGAGTAATGCGTCAAAATTACTAACAACAAGGAAACAGTGCAGCAAAAATAAAATACATAAACCAGCATATCGCTTCAAAAAGAAAGTAGAATGCACAAAGAAATAGTGTAGTAAAATAGAATACATAAGTCAGCATATCACGACAAAAAGTAGAATGCAGTTTACAAATGATACAGGATGCGCAATGAAAATGGCTAAAACTTTGAGAAAAGGTAAGGAAGTCAAGAAGATAGGTACCGTAACTTTCGAGCGAAAACATGTTGACAATATAAGATAAGAATTCAATCAACAACAAAGAAAAACGAATCGCAAAACGTGGTTTTTAGAAATTCACGGCGTACTGCACGCACCATACATATTCAAAAACAAAAACAGACTATTGAATTATGAGACTATCAAGATAGATGTAAGAGTAACTTTCGACGGAACGAATCAAGGTTAGCCCATATATGCCCAGTGTCCTATATATAGGACGTTTTTTTAATGGGCTCTAACTCCGCTATTTTTCTAAATGAACACTAGCGCCACCTTGCACTGAATCAAACAAGCATCTGCCTTCATGTGTGCAAGCCTACACAGCGCTTGTCCTTCATTTCGCCACGTGCGGGACTGCACCCTCCGGGCGAACGCACACTCTGTTGAAAGACGCCATGATGCCGAAGAAAAAGTAAGTAATGACACTTTATTTACTGTGGAATAATTTCAATAACGTGTCGACGGCCTCATAAGAGTTGGGAGATTAACAAGGCTCAGTTGTGTTGTTCAAAATGCAGGAGGTGATAAGTTATGATGCGCTAAACCAAGCCGTCCTATATTTAGGACGCTGGGCAAATAAGGTCTCATGGGGCGGTATGAGTGATCAGAAGCGACCGCTACATAATTTTACCATATGCATAAGCACGATGCTGCTTTTTTCACGCGCCGCTTGTGGCCATGGTACGACACCTGGTGAATGACAGACGAATTATATAGTTTGCGTCGTTTTTTCGCCGGGTATTTTGAAAAGGCTTTGATATGCACGCGTGTCGGTTCGCCGTTTTTTTTACGCCCCACTGCATGGCTCCCGTCTCTATTTCTATAATAATACAAAAAACGTGCCCTGGCGAACACTTATGCTATGTAGATATTATGAATTCGAGCTTATCCTGTTTTATGCTTTTTTTTCAGGCAGGGAATACCATGTCCGGTGTTTTATGCAGAAAATCCACCACCGAGAATTCTGAACGATGTCTTAGACCTTGTTGATTCTGGTGGCAGCGGGCCGTCCACACTGGCAATATTGCCACCTGATAATTTTGCTGCCACAGTGACTGACGAAGAAAGCGGGGATGAAAATGACACTGACATGGCTCGCTTGCCTGGAAGCGTCCTTCGAGCAGAAATTGTTGGCCTGGACAATACATCAAGTGAAGACGACGATGAGGGTGAGCCAGCCAAAAAGGTAAAAAAATCCATCGCAAACTGGAAAAAGAGGGACTTGAAGACAACGCTACCTCAAAGTGAGTGGTTGGCCGACGAACAGGATGAAAGTTTCCTCACTCCGGTAGATGCATTCGAAAAATTCTTTGATGACGACGTCATCGCACTTCTTGTGAAGGAAACTAACCGCTATGCAGACCAAAAAAATCGGAGCCTAGGAGTGACAGAAGAAGAAATGAAGTGTGTCATAGGCGTGCTTCTTCTTAGCGGGTACGTGCCTGTACCTCGCCGGAGAATGTTGTGGGAAATTTCGGAAGACTGTCACAACGAACTTGTTGCGAACTCTATGAGGCGTAACCGTTTTGAAGCAATCTTTTCAAACCTGCATGTTGCGGACAACAACAGCCTGCCTCAGGATGACAGATTTGGCAAGATGCGGCCATTATTCAAGCTTTTGAATCAGAAGTTTCTTTTGTACGCACCGCTTTCGGAATGCTACAGCATCGACGAAAGCATGTGTGAATATTTTGGAAAGCACGGGTGTAAACAGTTCATGAAAGGAAAACCAATCAGATTTGGATACAAGCTGTGGTGCCTGTGCACACCTCTCGGCTATTTGTTGTCAACTGAGCCCTACCAAGGAAAATATGGCGTGGTCGCTGAAAGCAAAAATGACCTTGGTCTCGGAGGTTCCGTTGTGGTGGACATGGTTAGCAGGCTCAAGGCTAAAACTGACCTCTGTTTTCACGTGTTTTTTGATAATTTCTTCACGAGCTTGAAGCTTGTTCGAAAACTGACAACTTTGGGCGTGAAGTGCACTGGAACTGTCCGTGAAAACAGGATTGAAAAATGTCCACTTCTTGCGCAAAGGAGCATGAAAGGTAAAGAACGAGGCACATTCGATTACAGAGTGGACAGTGATAGCGAAGTAATTGTGTGTCGGTGGGTGGACAACAGTGTAGTTACTGTTGTTTCAAATGCGCATGGTGTGGAGCCAACGCAGCAGGTGAAACGATATTCAAGGGAAAAAAAGGCAAAAGTTGCGGTAAACCAGCCGTTATTGATTGCTAAGTACAATGCCAACATGGGAGGTGTGGACAGAATGGACCAAAACATCTCCAAATACCGGACGGCCATGAGAGGAAAAAAGTGGTACTCATCTCTGCTTACATACCTTCTCGATGCATCTGTGAACAATGCTTTGCAGCTGTATAAGCTGAAAAATGGGAACATCGAGCATCTTTCCTTTCGGAGGTCTATTGCAATGGCCTACCTCAAGAAATATGGATGCAAGCCCTCCCGTGGAAAAGCCCGCCAGTCTGCCATTCAGGCAGAAAGTCGTTTTGACCGCACTGATCACATTGTTATTCCTCAAGCCAAACAGACAAGGTGCGCTTATTGCCACGAGAAGACAACAACTCGTTGCGAGAAGTGCAACGTGGGTGTGCACGTAAAGTGCTTCAAGGTCTACCACACCCGCACATAGCACCCCTTATGCCCAGTGTCCTATATGTAGGACGGCTTTGAAAATAGTGTTGCCTTGAAGTGAGTGTAAATAAAAAAAGGGTACCTCTTGTTAAGAGTGCAAGTGCCCTTTTTGTAACAAAAAATATTTGTTTTGTCATGTTTTCTGAGTTTGGGCATATATGGGTTAGTGTCAGATGCTATGTTATCAGGGAGGGCATTCCATAACCTGATTGCACTGGGCAATGCGGATGCGTTAAAAGAATTTGTTTTCCCACATATACGCGAGAAACTAAATCGGTTGTACAATCTATTTGATAAGTAGGGGGATCGTAGAATGGGTAGCCTGGTTATTTTACTGGTGTGTACGTATTTGTGAAAGAGGCATAAGAGAGCGATGTTGAGGCGAGTGACTAAGAGTTGAAGCGAATGATCCTTTTTAAGTTGTGTTACACTGGAGCCATAATCGTAATTGCGGGAAATGAAACGGACAGCCCTGTTTTGAATTGCTTCGACCATATTTATAAGGTAGTTGGGGTGAGGTGACCAGACTGCCGAGGCGAATTCAAGTTGGGGCCGGACAAATGTTTCGTAGGCTAATTTGCGGATGTTAGACGGAGTAGAACGTAGGTTACGGCGTAGGTATCCTAAAGATCTTGAGGCACTGGCGCAGATGTTAGTGATGTGAGTGGCCCATGAAAGGTTATGGGTGAGATGAACTCCGAGGTATTTGTAGGTGGACACCTGTGCAAGCACTTCATTGTTTATGCGGTAAGAGAACACAGACGGGTCATGCAGACGACTAAAGGGGATTGTTTTACATTTGGATGCGTTTAACGTCATTTGCCATGCATCACACCATTTGTTAACTAGGTCAAGGTTTTTCTGTAAGGTATAATGGTCAGTAACGTTTTTAATAGGGTGGTATATTATGCAATCATCGGCAAATATGCGTATGCAGGATGTTAGGCCCTTTGCCAAGTCGTTAATATAGATGAGAAACAGAAGTGGAGCAAGGACGCTGCCCTGCGGCACCCCAGAGGTTACATAGGAAACAGGTGACGAGTCGTTATCGATGACAGTGAATTGTTTACGGAGTGATAGAAAATTCCGAATCCATGATAAGGTTAGCGAATCTAATTGGATAGCAGATAATTTGGAAATTAGGCGGCAATGAGGTACGCGGTCAAAAGCTTTTGAAAAGTCTAAAAAAATGCAGTCTGTCTGTAGATTGTTATTCATATTTGTGTGAAGATCAGTTGTGAATTCAAGTAATTGCGTTTCGCATGACCAACCCTTCCTAAACCCATGCTGATTAGGAGAAAAGAAATGGTTTGTTTCAAGGTGGTTGAATACATAGGAGGCGATGATGTGCTCCAGAAGTTTGCAACAAATGGATGTAAGTGAAATGGGGCGGTAATTTTGCGGCAAATGTTTGTCTCCAGATTTAAAAATAGGTATTACTTTGGCAATTTTCCAGTCATCTGGTAATTTACCAGACGCTATTGATTGCTGGAAAATGAGGCACAATATTTTACTTGTAATGGGAATGGTATTTTTTAGTATTTTGGAATTAATATCATCAACGCCGGCTGAGCTGGACACCTTCAACTTATTTATGAGGCATGCAATACCTTCGATGGTGATTTCGATGGGCTGCATGTATTGGTAGTCATACTCCGGCACGTCAGGAAGAGTAGATTGATCTTCCTGAGTGAATATGGAAGTGAAAAATGTATTAAAGGCAGAGCAGCATTGACTGTTTGGAAGAGGTTCTTGGTTATCATCATATAGAATTATACGGTTAGTGTCACGACGACAAGATATCTCCCCCCAGAATTTTTTAGGATTACTTTTTAGAAGAGAACAGAGGTCTTTGGAAAAATACTTAGATTTGGCAGAGCGTATTGCAAAGCAGTACTCCACCAAACATTGCTTGTAAGTGTTCCAAGAAGTGAGTGTGCGTAGGCGTTTAGCTTTTTGGTACGGACGTTTTTTCCTATTTTTTAGCTGGCTGAGTGATTTAGTGAACCAGGGGTTAGTTTTGTCATTAGAAATGGAAATCGAGGGAACGTACTGGTTAATCAGGGCGATCATCTGTTCACGAAAAAGTACTCAGTTATCCTGCACGCAACGGTTATGAAAGGAGGGCAGGAAGACCTGATCGAAGAATATTTCAAGGTTATTGTTTATTTCTGCGTAGTTAGCTTTATTGTAATCTCTAATTTTTTTGGTAGTTTTACCCGCGAAATTCGAAGGAAATTTAAGAGTTATTTCAAGAAGTCTGTGGTCACTGAACCCTTCATGGTGTAGAACTTCTGCGACAGTTTCAGGTGCTCTGGTTAATACTAGGTCTAAAATGCTGCTTCCACGGGTAGGTTCAGTGACGACCTGTATAAGGTTAAAGTCGAGCGTTAGGCTGATAAATTCGTTAGATGCGTTACAAGGGGAATACAGAAGCTTCCAGTCTATCAGCGGTAAATTAAAATCACCAAAAAGAAAGATATTTTCTGTTTTACACAAAGAAATAGCATCGTCAACACTTTTCCGCAGTTCAACGTTGAAAGAACTATTTGCGTCAGGAGGGCGGTAACAGTTCCCGATTAAAACAATATCATTAGGGCTAGGTTTGCATGCTACCCAGATAATCTCAAGTGTGGACCTGGTGCCAATAATGTAGGACGATAGTGTTTTCTTAATTCCCAGAAGAACGCCACCACCTCTTCTGTCAGTGCGATCTTTCCGGTAAATGTTAAAGGCGTTACTGTTAGGCAAGAGTTCGCTATCATTAATTTCGGGGTGCAGCCACGTCTCAGTAAGCACAAGAACGTCTGATTTGTTATCGTCGACAAGAGAACCAACTTCTTCTCGCTTAGGCATCAGGCTTCAGATGTTTGTGAAAGTAAAACACAACGAAGTTGTGTTAGAAACTGGATTATCGCGGTGGCGGTCTTTATTGCACATGTTATTTCTGTTCGTGACATAGGCTTGCGTAGTGCATGCACGATTCTTGAGCTATCTCGTCGATAGAACTACTTCGTTAGTAGCGCTATCAATGACATAGGTTTTTTTGTCGATACGCAGAGAGTCGACGGCTAGATAGAATTTGACATTTTGGGTTTTGGCGAAGTCGTACAACTTTTTTCTTTTTTGTCTGGTAGCTAATGAGAAATCTTCGCTGATTGAAAAAGTCGTCCCTTTAAGTTTTCGCGCAGAGGAGAGAACTTCCTGTTTATCTTTGAAGAACGTGAATTTAGCAATTACGGGTATGTTTGAGCCTTCTTTGTACCTGCCTAGCCTGTGCACGCGATCAAAATGAGCACCTGTTTTTTGTAATCCCAATTTTTGGGAGCAGAAGTTGATTACTTTTTCCTCAGATTTGGCCCAGTCTTCTTCAGAATCATCAGCTATTCCAAAAAACAGCAAGTTGGACCTTCGTTGCCGATTTTCTGCGTCATTGCACCTTGATTCGATTGTGGTCATTTGATCGGAGAGATCAAGAATGGCTCTATCAGCAGTGTTAGTATCAGATGCACTTTGGGACGTAATTTTCGATTCCAGTGTTACAAATTTTGCTTTGAGCGCCGAAATTTCGTTTACGTAGGCTGCCTGTCTCTCTTTGATGCACTTAAGTTCGGCCATCAATGTCTCGTTCGACTCCTCCAGCTTACGCATTGTTTCCAAAGCCGCAGAAAAGGCATCAGCCTCGGCTTTGCTCATCGGGCCAGGGTTTGACTCGATGTCTCCCGAAAGCATCAGTAAAAGGCTGAACAGGCATGACCACATGTTATGCGAGCACAACAGCAATCGCTTCAGCGCTTCAAACCACTCTGGGGCAGTGTTACAGAACTAATCTCAGTGTTACAGTGTTACAGAAGGTGTTACAGAACTAAACAATGTTACAGAACTAATCTCCCATTTTGTGGATACAGTGATTAACCAGATTCCTCCTTCTTATGCAATTTATATCAAAGATACTAACCACTTTTTATTCGATATTGTCGGTGTTTCTGTCCCCCTGATTCACTACTGGTTATTTTAGATGTGGCATCCCTTTACACCAATATACCGCATGCAGACGGTATACGGGCAACACTCCATGCCTACAATGAGTCGATCTGCCAAAAAGTAATTGGCAGTTCCACTTTGGTCACCCTTTCAAAATTTGGTGCTAGAATTTTACAACTTTGAATCCAATGGCATCATTACCTTCAAATTAGCGGGACCTCTATGGGCACACCCATCGGCCTTAATTATGCGAATATGTTCATGGGTGTACTTGAAAACGAATTTCTGGCCAGCCGTTCGCTGAAACCATTCTACTACAGGCGGTTCATTGACGACATCTTCATAATTTGGCAGCACGCGGAAGCTCAGCTGTTATCTTTTATTGACGAATTTAATAACGCTCATCCATCCATTTCTATCCATTTCTTTTAGCCATACCTACTTGGACCAAACGATCAATTCTTTGGATGTAACTCTGACTTTGTGTGATGGCAAACTGACTACAAAAGTTTATAGGAAGCGTACTGACAAACAACAGTACCTGCATTTCAATAGTTATCATGTAAAGCACTACAAGACCAGCATACCCTGAAAGTGGTGAAGAATTTTTGTGAAAGTGGTGAAAAAAAAAACATTTTTTTCACCACTTTCTTTTCGACTCAAAAAATTCTTCATCTCTTTCTATGACCCACCACAACCTCCCCTTTGCTTTCCGAGGTTTTCTTCAGTGCCAACCCTTAATTTCTGTCTTATTTCACGGAGCCCCTCATTTCCAATTTTCTGATTCGCTACATGCTTTACGAGGGCCTCTGTTCTGGCAGTCTTGGTGCCAAAGGGAGCTTGAGAGGGTTCAACGCTGGTCGACCACTCTCGACATGTCGTAGACTTTCGAGTCACGGCCCGGGGGTTAAAAAGAATGTCCCCTTCACCCCGAGTAGTCCGAGTGGCGCTGGCTACCACCCCCAAGTGCAGGAAACAAAAATACCTTAACATAAATACCCGAGAAAGTGCTGGGGAAACAGCCCCGCCGGTAGCGTAGTGGTTATCGCACCAGACCGGTATTCGGGAGGTCGTGGGTTCGCATCCCACCCGGCGGGCATTTTTTCACCCCTTTCTTTTCGACTCAAAAAATTCTTCATCTCTTTCTATGACCCACCACAACCTTCCCTTTGCTTTACGAGGTTTTCTTCACTGCCAACCCTTATTTTCTGTCTTATTTCACGGAGCCCCTCATTTCCAATTTTCTGAATCGCGATATATATATATATATATATATATATATATATATATATATATATATATATATATATATATATATAAATATATATATATATATAAACAGAGAGAGAGAGAGAGAGAGAGAGAGAGAGAGTAAAAAAATGAGGGGCTCTTTAGGAAATACAGAAAGATAGGTCGCAGTCTACAATGCTAATGGAGGCATAGGGGTGTGGTTAGGCCCTTTTTTTTTACTACGGGTCATGAAGTTACATTTTTTTAATACATACGGAAGAAAGAAAGAAAGAAAAACACGCGCCCAGAGTGGGGACCGAACCCTCGAAAGGCGTGGGTTCGGTTCTCACTCTGGGCGCGTGTTTTTCTTTCTTTCTTTCTTCCGTATATTTAAAAAAATGTTAACTGCATTACCCGAAGTAAAAAAAGAGCCTAACCACACCCGTATGCCTCCTTTGGCGTTGTAGACTGCCGACCTATCTTTCTGTGTATATATATATAGTTAAGAGACAACGTTCCTGGCTATGAGGTTAGCTGCACGATAGAGAAGTCAAGTCCAGTCTTTTCCAAAGATGCCTCGTGCAATGACGTCCAAAAGGGTGCGATAGCGCCCGAACGCCTCTCGCGCTGGCGACTGGGGCATTTGTCTCCGGGACGAAGTCCAGCAGGGAGCAGGCGTCGTTAATTTTCGCACCGGATTGAGAGATGAACGCTGGCGTTCCTTTCCGCCCTGGGTCGAGGTGCTTGCAGTGCGAGACACGAAGGACAACTGAAGTAGCTAGATACTTTGAAAATTTACAACTTATGTCTTTCGCATTGACTGTGCCTGTAGCCATTGTGGTAAAGTTAAGAGAAAGCGAGAGAGAAATACGTGCTTTATTTCAGACCTGCACGAGAGCACTCTTGCTGTCTGCATCAGTGCTGGCCTGTGAAGGTGGTTGGGTCGTCAGGCAGGGCGGGTGGGACGGTGGGAGTGTCTGCGGAAGTTACCCAACACGCCCCATGGACCCTCGTCGGCATAGACAACCGCCACGAGAGAGGTCCATAACAAAGAGAGCGTGGTGATGTTCCGCGTTAAAGGCAGCACCCAGCCGAAGTAAGACGTCGGGCGAATGGCCTCGGGGAGCGTATGGAGCGTGCGATTACGGAGTAGGGTGTAACAGTGACAGTGCCAGAACAAATGTGCGGCTGTTGCAGGCACGCGACACTGCAGACAGAGTCCTTCGGTGGGGTCATTGGCGTAGAATATGTGGCGAAGCGCGGGGGAGAATGCGGGGTTGGTGGCAAGGCGGAGACCAATGTCTGTGTGGCCCGCGGTAACCCGTCCGCAATGGGAGGAACAGGGCGCTCATGCTGTTCGCTGCGGTCTTCCCTATCGTCACGAAGACGCCAGAGTATCTGTCGGCGTCTCTGTTGTGCGATTGCTTTCCTCACAGTGACATCGGGCGGGCTCGCATCGGTGATGGGCAATGCTATCACTAGTTTCGTTGTCTAGCCGCAGCTCCTGCCTCACTGTGAGCCCACTCATTTCCCTCAATACCCGAATGGGTGGGTACCCAGACAATGGAGGCGGTTATGTTGAGGTAAGAATGTAACTCCAGGAAAATTGCGACCAAGGTGCCGAGGATTCCTGAATATGATGACGATGCTCCGCTGACCCGCCTGTAGATGGTATATGCGCGTGCCGAATCAGTGAAGAGCAAAAGCTTGTGTGGTGTGTCCCTTGGTTCGAAAGTATTTCTCACCCATTGTGCAGCATAGAGGAGGGCAAGTAAATTGTCGTATGCTGTGTCGGCGGTGGCAGTACTTGTAAGGAAACCCGCATTAGCGACGCAATGGGTGGTGTCAACCCAGGCCACCGCACAAACGTGTACTCGGCCATTTTCATCCTCTTCACTAGTATCATTTCGTAGGTGCACCGAAGTCACGTTTACACAATCAATTCAGCTTCCAGTATATCTATGGAGAAACGATTGCATTCAATTCATCGGCTCTACCTTGTGCCATATGTCATTGGAATGTACTTCGAGACGCTATCACTTCGATACCGAACCATGACAGATTTTGTGAACAACTAAATCCGCATTTTTCCTAATGTTTTTACTTGACATTTGTGCTTCCCACGTACTCGATAACCATCCTTTCTATCTGTGTTCACACATTCCCTGAATTTTTCTTTTGATTTAAGTGTTTATGAATATTTGAGGGTACTTTTTTATTAGAAATGTATAAAGGTGTCATGTTAATCTTGTTTATATTTCCCTTTGCCAGTGCGTTGGCTATATGCTTCAAGTTCCTCTTTTTGTATGCCCCCTGACCCTATGCCCCACCTGGAGCCTGTGAGGTTTTTATAAATAAATAAACAAATAATAAATAAATAAATAAATAAATAAATAAATGGATAGATAGATAGATAGATAGATAGATAGATAGATAGATAGATAGATAGATAGATAGATAGATAGATAGATAGATAGATAGATAGATAGATAGATAGATAGATAGATAGATAGATAGATAGATAGATAGATAGATAGATAGATAGATAGATAGATAGATAGATAAACAAACAAATAAATAACAAATAAATAAAAAATAAACATAAAAAATAAAATAAATATACATCAACGAGTCAGTGCTTGTTTGCCAGTGCTATTCGGCTACGTTAAAGTGCTTTGTAGCGCAGAGTCGGGTAATTCTCATTTTTTTGCGATGCACGGATAAAGAAATCAAAATGGAGAAAAAAATACGACATGATTGGAAGCGGGAATCGAAACCACGAGCTCCCTATATCGCGTGTGGTGCGCCCCCAACTGCGCAATCCTGTCGCTAATTCTAGTAATTGAGGAATACGCAAGTGATACGGCAGCCTGATGACACCGACACCCATTACGTTTGCTTCCACTGAGCCATTGTTTGGAAAAAGAGAATTAGAAAGCAAACTTCTGCACTGCGTTGGACATACAGCTACTCGTGGCGTGGAACGGCATCGGGCGTTTCGGCGGACCTTTACTGTTTTCGAGAAATGCTTTGATAGAGGCAGTGGTGCAGGGGATGGTGCACAGAATTACCGGCTTCGTATACTGCAAAAAGTTTCCCATAGGTTCGATAAAAAATAATTTTCCGATACCCACACTCGGTAAAGCTATTACGATCGACCCTAGGCAAGTTTTCCAAGGTGTACTATTGGGCCAGTTGGATTGCATGTTGGGAAAGTTTTTTTGTAAGTTTTTCATCCGTTCAGAAACAATTATCAAAATTTATCTGTGGATTTGCGTTCATAAACGTTGGCATTGGCACCATTGTACTTTTTTTGCATCTAGTTATCTTTTTAAATGGTCTTGTCAAACCCATCATAAAAAATATCGGCAATGGCAAATCCGATGTATTTATTTTAAACAATCTTTCAATGGCTTTCAAGAAACAACTTTATCAAACGCACACGCACTTTGCGGTGCTCCATGTACAAACTTCGCTGCTGCTTACGGTGGTAGACAGCCGCTTTAGAATTCTTTCATCCGTGTTGACCTGCAGCTGTGTGGCATCGACTTGTGTTTGACACTGGTTCGCTAGCAGTCTGTGTTCTACTCATAGGGGCAATACAAAATGCACCCTTCTAGCACGCCATTTTCCACACCACAACCCAAATAAAATACAGCGGATTAGCCCGCAAAACCACAAGAAATATCCGTTTTCTGAATTGAAAGAGGCAGAAGTACCTACCTGGGCTTCATAGAATAGTTTCTCCGGACGCCACCAGAAGTATCGCATCGTCAAGGTCTGTGTTTTGTAGCCCTTGAAGCTGACTCTTTGCCAGCGCTTTTCAAGCTTACCCATTAGGGGAAGCCGTACTATCATAACGCAGGGTTTTTTCGGTTTTTTTGACACCTGCCAGGTTAACGTTAGGTTGCCCATAGTCACAATTTGTGGTGGGACGAACTTCTCAGGCAGCAGCTCGTACTCGCATTTCATTCTATAATGGCGATGTGTTACCAGTTGTGGCCTGTGAACAGAGAACGTGCGACATGTGTAGTTAGGTCTACAGCAACATGAACTGTTTCTGGGAACGTATATAAATTGGGCGTCCATACGTTATTACGATGGTCGTCGGTGTTAGGCTCCTCAACATGAAACTGATAGATTTTTTCTCACTCTGTCTTTCCCTTGAATCAACAAGAGCTACTGCTGGTCAGCATGTAAATCATATCTTACTGGCGCGAATTAGCAGATAATATACAGGTGAGGAGAAACGAGAGCAGAGGGATGGGGAGAACAGAAGCAGCTGAATATAGGAAGCAGACCAAAAATAAAGGAGGAAAATAAAGACTATAGAAAAAGCATGTAGACTAAGGGAAGGATGCACACCAAAGTGGTACAAAAAGAGAGGAACCATTCGTGTGGTTAATATCAGGAAGTTAACTTAAAAGGCTTGCATAACTGGCGATGGAGAAGAAATTATTTAAGCAGGCGAGGTATAATTGGCGAGGGTGAGGTACGCGCTGAGATGAGAAAAGATGCAAAAAAACAGCGGTGAACGGGATGATATGGCTAAAGACGGGAACAAAGAAGACAAAAAGTCAGTAAAGCCTGCCAGTACTGTGCACAGAAGAAGTGATGTAGGGGGAGAATATGGGGGAGAATATTGGGAAAGAGAGTATCTAGGCACCCGGAAGAGAAGGAATGGGAAGGGTATGACGTAAAATAGAAGGAGTGCGATAACAGAAGAAAAATATCCCAACTGAAAAGTGATGGAGTGGAATCGGAAGACTGGTCTTGTCAAACCTTACCAAAGTGTACTGTGAACGAAACGTTTGTAAATCATACGAATTTTTTTATAAACATGCCTGGAAGTCTATGACGCTGCAATTCCATGCGTAATAATTGTAATGCACAAAGGGTCCAAGAAAGAATGAATTTCTTCAGATTTATATTAACAATACTATATATTATATTATTTTTAAAAAACAGAATACTTGCGCATTCCTTCAAAACCAAAAATAAAAGATACGGTTTAGAAAAATTCCGCAGTAAGCTAAATACCCACCTTATGAAACCTAGGTCACAATACTGAGAACATAGGTTTTCGTCAGTAATGGGCAAACCTAAATTGCCGTGACAAGTATTCCATAAACATGTAATCAGTTGAAAAACACCAGTACCTTCATAACTAATCATAAATGGCCTTAATTTCTCGAAAAATGTATTGCCGCTGAGTTTTGTCAGCATTTAGATAATGCTGGCGCTACCGAAAACGCTCCGTAAGGACAATCGTCGAAGTCCATTCATTCCAATATAATTCGTTTATATAGTGATCCCTTCTATCTAACGCCCCCATCAGAAGATGATATCACACATATAATAAATGCATTTAAAAATACTTGGGCCTGCGGGACGACGATATTATAACTATACCGATCAAGGCTTCGGTTCAGTTCATTATCGCTCCTCTTATATGTGCAACAGAATGGTCCTTAATGGTATACTCGCTGACATGTTGTCAATTGCCCTCATTACCCTTATTTTTGAAAGACAACAAAACGGACTTTAATGTCTGATGGCCGAGATCTGTAATATCACTTATTTTCTAAAATTTCTGAGCGTAATATTTACAGAGTGGCAAACAGCTTTTTCGTATGCAAAAACGTAATTTGTAATTTAATGCACAGTAGGGGTTTCAAGCCGGTAAGTCAACTGAAACTGTCTGCTAGGCATTACAGAAAAAATACTGCAAATTTTCAACAGTGGTTGTATTCGATTAGTATTTTCATTATTTCTGAAAAGCTTTCCACTTAAACAAGCAAGAATGTTAATTAAAACGAAAGAATTATCTGAAATTCTTGAATTTTCTGGTCAGCATAGAGAGTGTTCTGAGTACAAAAAACCAATATAAAGAGTTTCGTGTGATTGGGTGAGAGTAAGGCAACATAACATACGAGTTCCCCAGCTATTATATCGAAGTCCTTTCCTCTTTCTTGCCTACAATAATAATATTGCCACATAGACAAAGTTGACGCACCTCTCTTGAAGGAAAACCAAGTTTATTGACGCCTCCTTGTGCTCCACTGAAAACTCAAATGATACACAGGCGATGAAGCAGCAGTGAACAACGTGGCGTCCGCAGGGTAGTGTCGGCGAATTGAATACCGCGGCGGCTGTCCTGGGATTACTTATCTGCCGGCGCAGTTCTTCCTCAAAACGTCGAATTGCAAGGATAAAAGTGGAGACCAAAGATTATACCAGGCTGGTGACGTCTGTGGCAATGACTCTTCTCACCAAAATAAGATAGCTCGTTCACCATTCAAATCAAAAGCAAGGGATACATGCCCTTTGCTTAAAACACAGAAAACACCGCTGGGCGCCGCCGCATGGTAAAACCAAAACACAAGTGTAGAAACCGAATGCATAGTTCGCGGCGCTACCCTTCTCCAAGAGTGCATCGACTCGATGCTAAAACAGAGCGACAGTACACACGAACAACAACAAGTCCATTATCGTGCGTAGCAAGGCTTAAGGCGAACCACATGAACCACTTCGTGTCTTGTGCGTTGTCGTGATGTGCCGGACTACTGGTAGATAAGTTGGTCAACACGTCGTTTGAATCTATAGGACCCGAAGCATTGTCGCAGCAGCTTCTCACTCAGTCCGCGTCGTCGAATGGGAGCCCAAACCTACAAGATATATCCAGGGTGATACTCGGCGTCTCTGCTACAGAGGTTGTAGCCTCCGGTATCCGCCTGCTGCTGGTCCGTAGTACGTAAGCGAGCATGCAGGCGGGCTTCCTCCGCAAGCTGCAGGCATTCTTAGACGTCCGTGTTGGCGTCTGTATATCTGCCTGTGGCAGCATGGCGTCGAGCTTCGACATCAGCTGTCTACGTTAAGCCAGAACGTACGGAGCCATCCGCGTAATTTACTGAAAGTGACGTAACGGAGTAATTCGTCATATGTTTTATGCTCAGCATCGACCTAAATAGACAGCCTTATCTGCAATTATCTTGCTTAGACGTTCGGTTAGTGCCTTCGTCTACAGGTGATACGCTGTGGTCTAACGTTGATCCGTGTTGCTGTTGTGTAGCTTTGCACGAGCTCTGCAATTAATGCCGTTCCGCGGTCCGTGATTAGTACTTCAGGGGCTCAATGTAGCACATCTTTATAGATAACAAAAATTACACCATCTTGCCGTGGGGAACCCTGATGAGGATTCGAAGCATCGTGGCGGTTCCGTATGGTTCCATTGTGTTGCCGTTATGTTGAGTGATCTGGTTTCTACTAGCGCCAAAGAGAATTCCGCGTCCGGGTCCACACCGGTGGCAAAGGCACGCAAGTGCTGTTGTGCTACGGTGAGTATGCGGTGGTTCTCGAGACGCCGAAACTCGTCCATTATGTTCTTGTCGATGTTGTCTCTGTGTTAGAATCGGTAGTCTCCTTCAGCTTTGATGAGGTAAAGGTTGTTGACATTGGTGCACCGGCTGAGAGCAATGTACACGCCCTCCTCTTCGCAGCTTTGTCTTCTCGTTCTTCTTCTTCTTCGGTGGTTCCCCTACGGGAAGATGACGACGGTGGTTGAACGCGAACCTATCTCGTAATGGATTCTTTGGTTGGCCAATCTCTAGGGGCATCCTGCCACAATCAGCATCAGAGGCGCTGCGGACGGGGCTGGTTGAGCTGCAAGGCGCGTGGCGCTTCCCGCCACAGCTTTCCCACGGGAAATTCAGCACCCCCTTTAAAGTTTTCAGCTCGTCATTTCCGTTAACGTTCAGCTTCGCGTGCCTTCGTTGTATCAGTAGCTTCTTGACGTAGTTTGAATGAGTGAAGGACATAAGGCACGTTCGTAGCACTTGCTCCTGTCCCGGATTTATAGCGTAGTGGGAAGAGCACCGCGTACCTCCCGTTGCGGCCAGAGAGTCGTGGGATCGAAACCGGGCGCCGCTTATTTCTTTTTTTTATAGTGTGGTTTCGCGGAGCTGTGGGTGTAAGGAGGAGAGTTGCGCATGCGCAGTGAGCGTGTGGGCGGCGCCGCCTTCAACGACGCAGGACCAGGCGACCCTAAGAAATGCTCCGCATTTAAAACATGTACGACTGCTTGTGCAGTCCCAATTGGAAGAGCGGGGTTTCTGCGTATTGCATTATGTACTTGGTCGCTACGACAATCCCCTTCTTCTCATATCATGACGTAGAAAACTGGTCCAGAAGGTTTATGCCGATCCCTCGGAAGGGCCTGGATGGAAGTACGATTAGTTCCAGACGTGTGGAAGTCTGGTCGGAGGCGTTTTTCGTCGCTGGCAGTCGCGGCCGCTGCGGACTTAGTGGGAGACATCGAATGTGGCGGGGCCAATATTACATCCCCTTGATTTTGCCAAAAGTGCGTGCTCTGCCGAGATGTCTAGAAGACGGGTCGTCGTGACACCCTTTCAAAATTTTGCCATGAAGGTCTGCAGGGTTGACAGGAAGGTATCTTTTGATCTTTATTACTTCACGATGATGGAGTTTTTGATGCTGAATGCAGGTGAACTGTGTTTTAAGGGCCTGTGCATGCTGACCTTGCGTCCTTCGAGGTAGTTGATCATGACACATAACTCGGGGTGGACACGCTGCTGGCAGACTAGGTCCATCTCTGTCACGACTTTGCAAAATGCGCTGTACTTATCAGTGTTGTTTTGGAGGTTCGAAGGGGTCGCAATACCGGCAAATGCGTCGAGGTGATTTTTGCCGGATTTATAGACTATTTTACATTGTATTCTAGCAACCGCAAACCCCACCTGTCGACGCGGCCGGAGGAGTCCATCAGATTGGTGAGCCAACAGAGCGCATGGTGGCCTGTCAGAACCTTGAACAGACTGCCATACTGGTATGGGCGAAATTTCAATAAAGCCCATATAAAAGCGAGGCCCTCATTCTCGGAGACTTAGAAGTTTTTCTCTTCCCTCAACAGACCACGGTGGGCTTAGGCAGTTACTTTTTCTAAAGCGTTCTCCTTTTAGAGAATGACGGCACCCAGGTCTGTATCACTGGCGTCCATGTGATTCCGTCGAAATGAGCGAACACGGGTGGGTTTTGCAGGCGTTGTTGCAGCTCGCAGAGTGCTTTTAAATGCGGAGCATTTCTTAGGCTCGCCTGGTCCTGCGTCGTTGATGGCGGCGCCGTCTACACGCTCACTGCGCATGCGCAACTCTCCTCCTTACACCCACAGCTCCGCGATACTACACTATAAAAAAGGAATAGATAGCGGCGCCCGGTTTTGATCCCACGACTCTCTGGCCGCAACGGGAGTTACGCGGTGGTCTTTCCACTACGCTACAAATCCTGGACAAGAGCAAGTGCTACGAACGCGCCTTATGTCCTTGACTCATTCAAACTACGTCAAGAAGCTACTGATACAACGAAGGCACGCGAAGCTAAACGTCAACGGAAACGACGAACTGAAAACTTTAGAGGGGGATGCTGAATTTTCCGTGGGAAACCTGTGGCGGGAAGCGCCACGCGCCTTGCAGTTCAACCAGCCCCGTCCGCAGCGCCTCTAATGCTGATTGTGGCAGGATGCCCATAGGGATTGGCCAACCAAAGAATCCATCACGAGATAGGTTCGCGTTCAACCATTGTCGTCATCTTCCCGTAGGGGAACCGCCGAAGAAGAAGAAGAACGAGAAGACAAAGCTGCGAAGAGGAGGGCGTGTACATTGCTCTCAGCCGGTGCTCCATTGTCAACAACCTTTACCTAACCAAAGTTGACGGAGACTACCGATTCCAGCACAGAGACAACATCGACAAGAACATGATGGACGAGTTTCGGCGCCTCGAGAACCACCGCCTACTAACCGTAACACAACAGCACTTGCGTGCATTTGCCACCGGTGCGGACCCGGACGCGGAATTTCCTCTGGCGCTAGTAAAAACCAGAACACTCAACATAACGGCAACACAATGGGACCACACGGAACCGCCACGATGCTTCGCGTCCTCATCAGGGTTCCCCACGGGAAGATGGTGTAATTTTGTTTCTTAAGCGTTTTCCAAGCTGAAAGGGGTACTATATTTCGTCAAGTGAGTGACTCGCTTTACAGTGCGTGCGAACTTCACAACGAAGAGCCGGTTGTACACACACAGTCCAAGTAACCTTCGCATGCCGCTCTTGTCCTTCGGCATTGGGAAGTTCGCTATGGCTGACGGCTTTGTTGGGTCAAGGAGGACTCCGGCGGCATTGACGACGTGGCCCAAAAACGTGAGTTGCTTGTACGCGAAGCGGCACTCATTAGCCTTCAGCGTTACCCCCACCCACGAATGGCCTCAAGTAGATTCTCCAACCATGCAAGGTGTTCGGCAAAAGCCTACACGAATGCCACAACGTCGTCGAGTTATAAGAGGCAGATGTGCCACTTCAGGCCAATTAGCTCCGTCAATTAGCACCGTCAGGCCAATTAGCACTTTCAAACATTGCTGGGGCTATGCGCAGCACAATCAGCATCACCTTGAACTCGTACTAGCCGTTCGGGTTTATGAATGCAGTCTTCTCTCGGTCTCTCACCTTGAGCAATCTTGGTGACGGTACTGGCGATACCGCGGACCCCGAGCCCCCAAACATAAGCTGGATCCAACCGTGGCGATGTGTTCATAGGTGGAGGGTTAGAAATTACAAACGGTGGCCGTCGGAGCCCAGGTCAAGCTCCGGCGGATGGGCTCCCTGTCTGTTCACCAGGCAGGGAGCTCCGGGACCTCTTTGACTACCAGGGTATGGTCAAAGAAGAAAGTACTCCCATCTCCCTGCTGTTATACTATGCTATATGGCATTTTCAAACCCCCCCCCCCCAAACGTGATCGGTCCCTGAAAAGTGGCCGCACCGAAGTTTCATTCCCACCTCTTCCAACAATTGTCGTTTCAACAACTGCGAATAACTGTGCTCGTTTCCTTGTGATAGAGTCAGCTGACTCAGCAAGACCTGTCGCTTCCCTGTCTGTATTCCTGGTTTCGAAATTCCTGCAAAACACAATAGGTGGAAAGTATCAAGCTAAAAAGCTTAGGACGGGAGAAATCCTTATAGAACTCCATGCTGAACAACAAGCCCGCACTCTTTTTGAACAAATCCGCATCCACGATCTGGACATCAGGGTCACACCCCACCGGAGCTTCAACAGCTCCCAGGGTGTGATTTCTGAGGCAGATCGTCTTGCGGAAACAGATGCCGACCTGCTTGAAGGTTTAAAGGACCAGGGCGTCACAGCTGTGCGCCGCATCACGATGCGCAGGGATGATAACATAATCCCTACGAAACATATTATCCTGACCTTTAACCGGTCCTCACTTCCTGAACATATCAACGCAGGCTTCTTTCGATGCTCCATTCGTCCTTACATTCCGAACCCGCGCAGTTGCTTCAAGTGCCAGCGGTTCGGGCACAGTACAGCCTCGTGCCGCGACAAAACAACGTGTGGGAAATGCGCCGCGCAGGACCACCCCACCGACAACTGTAATTCTGACATCCTCACTTGTGCAAACTGCAGGGGCCCACATGCGGCCTACTCCAGGAAAGGCGAGAAGTTCTAAATAGAAAAGAAAATAATCAATCTCAAGGTAACAGAAAACATCACCTTCCCAGAGGCGCGGAAGAGGTTCGCCTCTTTCCCTCTTGGGAGGTACGCCGACGCAGCTTGCCGGGGGGCGGAGCGGCGTCTGGTTTCCACAGGGACCTAGTTCAGCGAGTCTGACCTGGTCCCTCACCCGCCCCCCCCCCCTGGGTTGCCTCTGGCAGCCCAACCCACCACCACGCCGCTTGCTGAGGCAGCAGCGGTTGTGGTGGCAACCTCTTCCGTTTGGACCGGTGCCGCTCCCGTCCCTGCCTCCCCGTCCTCCAGTGCGTTGGAGAGTGCCATGGACACCACGGGTACCGCACCGGCTTCCACCGCCACCGCACCGCCCGTGCCACTTCTGGTGCCCCCGACACCTGCGGCGCTGGCGGGTCAAACGAAGGGCCCCCGAAGGGCGGGCCAAGTTCGGGGGGCCCGGTTCGACGGGCACACCCAGGCCATCGGACGATGAAATGGACGTCGTGCCGTTCTTGCCGGCGGTGCACCGCAAGGAACGCGTCCCGACGCCAAAGCCTCCCGACAAGCCAAAAAAGGCGAGAGTCACAGCCCCGAAAGACGACACATAAACACACACACTCCAGTAGCTCTCACACTAAATAATAGGAAAAGAAACCGTAATTCAATGGAACTGTAGAGGCCTTCTTAAAAATCTTGACGATGTATACGAAATACTGCATGCTAATCAGCCAAGTGTAATGTGTGTTCAGGAAACACATTTCAATTCCAAGCACACAAATTTCTTGAATAGTGACATGGTCTTCAGAAAGGACAGGGATGGCTGCACACACTTTTCTGGCGGTGTGTCCATAATTGCCCAGAAATCCTTAGCCTGCCACCCTGTCACTCTGAACACTGTCCTTGAGGCTGTAGCAATAGGCACAATAATTTTTAAAAGGTTGATAACGGTATGCTCCATATATATTCCTCCTGATCTTGCACTTTCGAGCTCTGACTTCGAGGCACTGGTTGACCAGCTGCCCGAACCATACATTCTAACAGGCGACCTTAATGCTCACAATTGTCTTTGGGGCTCTTCTCGTACGGATGCCCGGGGTCGCCTCATAGAGAGGTTTCTTACATCCTCTGGAGCATGCCTTTTCAACAATAAACAGCCTACATATCATAACATAGGACACAACACATACTCATGTCTTGACTTGGCTATTGGCTCCGCAGTTCTCTTTCCTCTTCTCGAGTGGGGTGTGGGAACTGACCCATATGGCAGTGACCACTTCCCCACCTCACTTTCATATATAGGTAAAGGCCCAAGCAGTTCATCTTCCCATAATAGGTTCAATGAAGCACGAGCTAACTGGAACACATTTACAGAGACATCGAAACTACACTACACAACTATGAGACACCTGCACGTAGAAGAAGCCGCACAACTCCTCACGGCGCACATCCTCGACGCCGTCGAAAAGTCCATTCCCCACGCCTCTGGTGCCCCGCGCAACCAGCGGAGGCCGTGGTGGAATGAGGACTGTAGGCGGGCGCGAGAGGCCCAGAACAAGGCGTAGGGTATCCTTCGTCGGTACCCCACGTCGGGAAACCTCCTCTTGTTCAAACGGGCCAAGGCATTAGGAAAACGTGTGCGCCGTGAGGCAAAACGAGAGAGTTGGCGCACATTCATAACATCTATAAACTCATACACAGACACACGCAGGGTATGGACACGTATACGCAAACTCAAAGGACAAAAACACACAGCCTGCCCCTGGTCAGCACAACAGGGGACACTCTGGAAGACCAGGCTGACATACTCGCACAACACTTCCAACGCGTGTCCAGTTCAGCACACTACACAAACACTTTCATGAAACACAAACAAACGGCCGAAAAGAAGCCTATACTAGATAAAAATAGGTCAACATCTTCTTATAACTCAGAGTTTTCACTGCATGAGCTGAGGGCTGCTTTGAGCACGTGTAAACCCTCAGCTCCAGGCCCAGACAACATCACATACACAATGATAAACAACCTGCACGCAGACACTCTTCCAACACTCTTACACCTATATGACAAGATATGGCTTTCGGGGCACATTCCAAACTCATGGAAGAAGGCTATAGTTGTAGCTTTCCTGAAGGAGGGAAAGGACCCGTCGTCCCCCTCAAGTTACCGTCCTATTGCCCTGACGAGCTGCCTGTGCAAGCTCTTCGAGAAGATGGTAAATCGCAGGCTCGTGTACTTCCTTGAGTACAACGGTCTTCTCGAGAGCAGCCAGGCAGGCTTCAGGGTGGGGCGATCGACGAACGATCAACTGGTAGCTCTTGATTCGTACATCAAGGATGCCTTCGCGCACAAGCAGTATTGTTTAACTGTGTTTTTCGACCTTGGGAAGGCATACGACACCGCTTGGCGTTATGGGATCCTTAGTGACCTCAAGTCATTCGGTTGTTCGGGTAACGTGTTGAACGCTCTTGTTAGTTACTTGTCAGACAGAACGTTTCGAGTAAGAGTCGGTGGTGTACTCTCGAAGGTTCACGTGCAAGAAAATGTCGTGCCAAAAGGTGGTGTGTTGAGCTGCACTCTCTTTATAGTAAAAATGAACTCTCTTGGTAAGGCACTGCCACCTACAATCTCTTATTCCATGTATGTAGATGACGTCCAGATATCCTATAAATCATGCAATATGTCTATCTGCGAACGTAAAGTCCAGCTTGGTGTAGAGAAACTTGCCGGCTGGGCAGACAAGAATGGTTTTAAATTGAATCCTGTAAAAAGCTCCTGTGTTGTGTTCTCCAGGAAGCGCGAGGTCCATCCGAACCAAGACATTACTCTTAATGGCGTGTCGCTTCCTGTGAACAAGGAGCACAAGTTCTTAGGTGTTGTGTTTGACCACAAACTCACATTCATTCCCCACATCAAGGAACTTAAAAATAAATGTCTCAAAACAATTAATATACTTAAGGTTCTCTCCCACCAATCGTATGGTTCCGACAAAGAACTCCTACTACGGCTCTATACTGCTTTGGTTGGGTCTCGTTTAGACTATGGCAGTGTGGTATATGGGTCGGCGAGTAAAACAGCGTTGCGAATGCTTGACCCAGTGCTACACTTGGGGCTACGGCTTGCGTCGGGTGCTTTTCGCACTAGCCCGGTCGAGAGTCTGTATGTCGAATGTAATAAGTGGAGCCTTGAGAACCAACGGACGTACATGGACTTACTTTATGCTTTTAAAATTTCATCGCTCAATAACTATCCTTTTTATCCTGTCTTTAACGACACATCCACATCTGTGCATTTTGTAAATCGCCCATCCGTTCCTCTGCCATTTTCACTTAGAGTGAAAGAGTGAGCCTCGGATCTCAGTGCTTCGTTTTTAGACGTGTACAGGTGATCTATTTCTAACAGTTTACCGCCTCGGCAAGTTCGCCCTGTGTTGTGTGACCTTTCTTTTATGAGACGACAAAAATCGCGTACCACGAGCTGCAATACTGCAGCACTTTCTATCTTTGCAGTTTAAATACACATGTGCAGAATTTTATAGTGACGCTTCTAAAACCTACACTATGGTGTCGTGCGCTGCTCATGGTCCAAATTTCAATGCAGCCAGAACCATGAGCGTGCACACAACAATTTTTTCAGCAGAAGCGTATGGAATTTTACTGATTGTACGACACATCCTTGAAGATCAAATTCCCAATACCGTCATCTATACAGATTCTTTGAGTGTTGTTCGCGCACTGTCGTCGCACAAGCCCCCCCAAAAACCACATAGTTAATCTTGTATTCAACACTATCATGTCCGTGTATGCAAAGAAGCATGAGCTGGTCCTCTGCTGGGTCCCAGGACACGCAGGGATCGCTGGGAACGAGTTGGCAGACGAGAGGGCCGCTGCTGCTGCACTCAGGAATACTGTAGACATCCCAACGATACCCTACACAGACCTCAAGCCAAACATAAGACAACACCTGCGCAGAACATGGCAAACACACTGGGACGAACAGACAGACAACAAACTACATGTAATAAAGCCACACTTGGGACGGTACACAGCTGACTCACACAACAGACACACGGAAGTCGCCTTGGGTAGGCTGCGGATAGGGCACACCCATGCGACGCACTCGTATCTGCTGACGGGATCGTCTAGACCCCAGTGCAGCAGGTGCGGAGAAGCCCTATCCATAGTGCACATACTAATCACATGCAACGCACTTCACACAACACGACACAAACACTTCAGAGAACTCTACAGACAACATATTCCTCTACATCCATCGTTTTTTCTAGGTGACGATGCCATTGTTTCTATGAAACGTGTGTTTGAGTATTTGTAAGACATCAAGTTTTTAAACCTCATTTCCTATCACGCATCATGAAATGTGGCCTATACACCAGCCGTACATCATTGTCGTTTTGTGATTTAACTTTTGTTTTTACTGACTTTACTTAGTGTTTAAGGTTTCACCCCTCATATATGACTATTGTTTGGGCGCTCTTTGCCCCAGCTGGCCTCGCGCCATAAACATCCAACCATCATCATCATCATTCTCTCGGTCTCTCTCGTCCATTTTAATTTTCTAGTAGCCTCTCCTCAGAACCATCGACGAGAAGTAATATGAGCTGCAGAGGTGGTCCAGGGTGTCGTCGAATCGGAGGAGGGGGCACACGTCCTTTTTAAGTGCGAATGCACTTCTTAAGCGACCCTGAATCACGCGTCCACCGTCCGTCCGCAGCCTAGCAACGGAGCTAGCTAGCGTGCCTAGCAACGGCGCCGGATTTCCGACGTGTGAGGGCGCTCGCGTAGCACCTCCTTTCCCCCCTCGCCTACTCCCCAGCTCGCAACACCCTCTCTCGGCGCGCCAGCCAGGCCACTACACTATATAAAAAGATAACAGCATCCGGCGCCCGGTTTCGATCCGAGGTCGTTGCGGCCGCAGCGCGACGCTCTACCGACTAAGCCAAGGAAGCCACGCTGATTTCAGAGTTAGGAACGCTCCTTATATCTTTAACGTATTCAAACTACGTCGTCAGCGGCGTTGCGTTGGCGACTCAGCGGCGTTATAGCGGCTTGATAACTGCGTGGTATACACGTGATACTACAAACCCGATGGAAGAGATGGAAGAGAAGGCGGCGAGGCGGTGGGCTGCGGGTGCCGAGCGGAAGCGCCGCAAGCGGGCCGACAACCGTGCACTCGCACTTTCACATTCTCCCCCTCGGTAATGATTTTGTTTAGTCGCCCGTAGTCCACGCAGAATTTAGTGTGTTGTCTTTTTTGTTCACGATGGCGACTGCCACAGCCCAGGGCCTCTTTGATGGTTGTATAACGTCGTAGCTAAGCATGTCTTCGACTTGTATCGGATGGCTTCCCGCTCGCGTGAAGACACACGGTGCGGTGTCTGTCGGGTAGGTAGGGCTCAATCATCAGTTATGATTCGGTGCTCCGCTCAAGGGGTCTGTGTTAATTTTGACATCGACAAAAAACATTCGCTGCTTTGACACAGGAAAGCCAATGATTCATTCCATTTTTTATGCGATAGCGCCGGGTTCAGGTCGAAGGGATGTGGAAGCCTGAAGGCATCTTTGGGTGCACGTTCAAAGTTGGCAACCGCGATCATGTCAGTTGCTTCTTGCGTTTTCTCGAGGAACGCAATGGGAGCGCCTTTGTTTAGAGGCTGGTACTGCTCGTTGAAATTAGTCACCAAAATTATGGATTTGCGTTCTTAAAAGCCCAGAATGCCTCTTGCGATGGAGACAACGCGGTCGCGAAGCAAACTTTGCTTACTCTACGATAGCGTCAACGTCAGGGGCAGCGTCTTTCCGGTAGATGGCGACCCAAAAGCCTTCGCGGGGTGGCCAGGCGACGTCATCATCGGTGATCCTTACAGCTGCACTAGGTTCGGGGCTTGGTTCTGCGTCATGGAATGATCGGAATAAAATGTTATCGTCTTGGTATGCAGGTCAATTATTGCACCGTTCTTCGTTAAAAGTATACTCATTCTGCGAATTACATGGCGGGAGCTCTTAGGCAAAATTACGAACGCAGCAGGGTACGTAATGCCGTATAACGGTGTTCTTGAGTTGCGCATTCCACTTGGCGTTAGATTAGATGCGAATTGTCCGCTGAATACTGAGTAGTAGGTCCTGTGTCTATGAGGACGACTAGATCGCAGCCTTAGATGGACAACTGGACGTCGGACGCCACCTTCCTCGAGTTCTGCGTGTCTCGGGGCGTCGTATCTCGGCTTCGGAGTGTTGATGGTTGGGCACTGTGTGTGTTCCTTCTCGTCGTTGTCACAGTTGCGTCGTCTTCTCAGTGACAGGCTCGTCCGATCTTGAAGGGTACACGTCGCGCCGTTTGGCTGTCATTGTCTTCGGGAGTCACGTCAACGTTAAACCACGTCGTTGGGCTGAGGGCATGTCGTAAATTACAGGTTTCGGTGCGTCTTTGCGTCGTTGGAAGGTTTCTTATTTTTTCATTAGCGCAACTTCACTTCCTCAAGTTACTGATTTCAGTTTTCCTTTGTGTGCTGGGGCATCTCCCATGAGTGAAGTCTGCGTCGCTTCGGCGGCTTGGCGTTCTTTATGGGTAGGAGGACGGCGAACGCTTGAAGCGCGTGGTCTTCGCTATTATTCTTCTATCTGAGTAGGGCGCTGGCCCGATAGGGGTGTTCTGCGTCGACGGACAACACTCGCCAATTGAGCCTTTGGTAGGCGCAGCGGCGGTAGATGTGGTCAGCCCCAACGCAGTGGTAGCAAACTGGATGATTATCGGGGTTCGCCATATTCCGTCTTCCTCGGCGTCTGGTTTCGGACTACAGTGGTTCGGGAGGGCGTCCGCGGATGGCGGTACGGCGTGACCTCTTGACAAGTTAGATCTGGGCGGGGTCGACGAACACCTACTGATTAGGTTATAGCGTGTTGGGCGCAAGGTGCATCCGACGCGGCAGGAGTCCCCAAAGCGTGCTGAACTTCTTTCTTGATCACGTCAGTCAGTGAAGCGACTTGAGGTTATGGCGTCGTCGCCAAAAGTTTCCGCAGATCGTCCCTGACCACTGCGCGAATGGTCTCGCGTTCTGCGTCGGACATAATTGCCCATGCTCCGCTCGCCTACGAAACTACCGCATTGACATGGCGGTGGTACTGCCTCGTTCGAACGTCAAACGTTTTCTCCGTCGCGGCCACCTCAGACGTGAATTCGGCCACTGTCTTAGAAGTGGCAAGGCGAGCAAAGAACTCTTGCTTTACCCCTTGCACCATTACCTATAGTTTCTTTTCTCCTGTCATTTCCCGTTACGCGCTTCTGAGTCTGTCATTTCCGGATTCTGGAAGAAACACCCCGGCCACTTCATGTGGGGGTTGAGTGAGCGCTTGCAGCCGAGGTGACAGTCATTTTTTTTTTGCATGACAGAGGCGAATGTTTTAGAGAACTCGCTTTTGAACAGACTCCAGTCTGTCAGGGAGCTGCCGAACACATGCCTAAATGTTTCTTTCTCATCCAACCTGTTAAATCTGCGGACGCGCTCCAGTTTCTCTTACCAGTGCTCAGGATTTTCACCCTGGGATCCGCGGAGCGAAGGTGGTTTCGCGAAGCTGTTGCAGGACGATGGGGGGAGTTGCTCCGCGCACCATCTGTCATTTTTGGCGGTCTTACTCTTGGTTCTGTCCGGCCGAAGACCAAACTCACCCATAAACTTTGCAGTTGGTGGCTTGCTCGGCAGAAGCTGGTTTGTCGGCTTCCAGAGGGCGTACGGAGCATAAAGGGTACGTATCTCGCACCTTCACCAAATGTCACGTAGCCACAGATGACATAGCTGTCTTGAAGGAAAAGCACCTTTTTTGGAGCGAACTTGTGCTCCCCTAAAAACTCAAGGAATGCGCAGGCGCCGACGCAGCCATCAACAAAGTGACGTCCACAGGCGAGCGTTAGAGAATCGAATACCGCGCGGCTGCCAATTTTTCGGCGCGATTGTTTCTCGAAACGTCGAAGTACAGCGATAACACGAGAACAGAGGGCTAACAGCTCCCCCTTTAAAAATGAGATAACCTGTGCAGTATTCAAAAGAAAAAAAAGGATACACGCACTCTGCTTGAAACGCTGTTAAGACACCCGGGCCTCGGCGAATGGTAAAAACAAACCACAAGTACAGAAAACATAATACCTGGTTTGTGCCATATTGTAAATACTTCCCTATTTCCGTTTCTTGCCTTTTACGTGGACGATACAAATGTTTTCTTCTCAGGAACAGAACTCGCACTGATAGAATCAGGAGGTACAGCTTGGCGCAATGAATTGAATATATAGCTGCATATTATTATAATTGCGCTAGAAGTAAGCAAAACAAAATTTATCATTTTTGCTCCGAAGAGTGATCCCATCCCTCGTAATGTCAAACAGAGTTATCCTTCAAAACTGATGTTCAGAAGTACTTGTCGGTTTTTTGGGGTTTGTTTGAAATCTGACCTAAACCATTCCGACCACGTCAAGCGAGTTTGCTTGACCATATATAGCTCCACATGCTTGATGCACCGAATCAGACAGATCTTCCCAATGCGTTTGAAGAAACAAGTGTATTTTTATCTAATTCAATAAAACCTTGTGTATTGCTATTTAGTATAGGCACTAGAAAACAAAACTGGCTCATATCGCATCCACAATTTTCAAGAAAGGCTTTAGGATCTGTATGCCTCATATTTAAAACCGAAAGCTTCATCTGTCAGGTTCTAAATCTCTGATCCTTTGCTGAACTTGATACTTTATTTTTAACAATTTTTATTTATCACAGCTCTAAGAATAACTTTGCAATTTTCTTTGACAAATATTTAAAACTAGAGATAGTACATAATTTACGTACGAACGACACAGTTATACATTTATCCCGACAAACTATCTTAGTCAAACTCTACATAATCAAATTGTGTCTCTCTGTAACAGCCATCCTTGAGTAATTGATGAAGCTCATAAATCTGAAACTATCTGGCAATACACAAGTAAAATAAGAATGATTCTGCTAGGTATACATGGTTTATATGAATTCACATTCTTGTTGAACATTGTATCGAATGACCAATTTATCGTGGTAGGCATCACCAATGTTAACTCTTTATCCTGTATAGACTGTGACCTGTAAGGATGTTTTGTTTAGACATGTGGCTAGTTTTCTTAGGCGGATGCAATCAGTATTTTATTTCTAGGCTGACCAAGTGTGGTATCTCCTTCTGCCTTTATTGTATACAGTCAAACCTCGTTATAACGTATCGAGATTTAAACTAATAATGCATATAACTAAGTAAAAGTAATTCCTTTTAAAATCTTGATAGAGACCATGCATTTCAAACGCCGTTTTAACGGAGTAAAATTGACCTGTGAATAAATACAACGCACAATATTAGTCGCCTATCCACCAAAAAAAAACACGAAGGAACCCACCCCGGTGCGTTACGTATTACATGGAGATGGACACTCGTTTTGAGCGGCCATTTTAAAAATCCTGCGTCGACCTCACGGCCATGCGCATCCAGGCCTAGCGTGGCTCATAAACCAACAGGCCCAAAATTCCGCGGTAGTTCGCTGCGGCTCGCTGCCTTTCACTGCCGATGGCCCTCATGTTTACGTGCACGACGTTCGCGTCCGTAAGGGACCCTTTCTTCCTACGAGGGAGACAAATTTGTGCTCAAATCAAGCAGCAAACACTATGTGGGCCTCGTGGTCTTTAGTCTTTCTTGGGCTACTTAGGCGCAAAGATTTTCTTCTGTCTGTCTGTCGCTAAATTTATCCACCCGGGCAAAATTTTAAAAAGTTGTTGAAATAGAAATAAATATAGGCTACACCTTTCCGAACAGCTAATTATGGAGTGAATGGCAATGTTCATAATAAATAATTTTGCCTAGTAAAAGGAAAACGCTAGGCATATTTAGGGCAACACATCCATACATAAGGGAGAATAGCAGTGTTTTTTATAATTAAGAATACGTGGATGCGTTATTGTTGTACGGAATAATACGCTTAAAAATCGCTGTTACACAAAACTAAAAAGCGCTCGCGCGAGGTGCTAGCACTCGTAGCGGCGTTGTGAGTAGTCCAACAGTGACGAATGGTTACATTATTTGGCGCACGAGAAGTAGGGCTTAAAGTGTTTAAGTCACGCCAACACCTTGTTTATTGTGGGGGAAGCGAGAAGGGGAGAGAAGCGGATAGGTGAGCGCAAAAAAAGACGCCTTTACGTGGCTCGCGAAACATATGGCTGTCGTTTTTGGAAAAGATTTGCAGGGAAGTAAAGACATCAGCCAGCATTATTTCTCGATAAGTTTTTGCTACGCAAAGCGTCATCACCAACTTTGCTTGTTTCCTGCCCTCTCTCACGGGTGGTGATGTTTATATCCGATTTAAGAAGGCAAGACAACAGGCATAACGTATGACCTCCCAAACAGGTTATGTATTTAATGTTGACAGACAATAAAGAGCGTATGAAGACTTTATAAACAAGGTCTGTGCTGACGCAGCGTACACCCCTCCCCCCTGTAACTCAGAAATGGACCCAACGTATCGAGCACCAGAACATTGCCCTCATTCTCCTGTGGACGTCAAATCGGATTTACACCGCCTCATTTGGTCATGTGTATATTTTCAGGAGCGTCGACCACAGCTCCTACTATGGCACTACCCTTTTACATTCCCTGAAATACCACGCAAACTTGCCTGTTGTGAGCTTGTTTCGGTGGTCGCTAGTTACGCATTTACTAGTGTACTGGGGCGGGTTAAAACCATTTAAACTCGGGCTGATTGCTGCGTTTGCGAAAATTCTGGAGGCAACTCTAGTAGCACAGCGGCATCTTCCGGAACACACGCACCCGGGCGGAGCTTCCCTATGCCAGTTTAAAACTTCGCGCAGAGGCGGTACTTGGACTGTACGGAAGACTTCACGACAACACAAGGTCACGAAAACCTCCCATTCCCAAAGCACTTGGTACGGGCTTTTGCCAAGAACGACGTTACAGAAGGATGCAATTTCTACGGATAAGTTTTAAAACCGCAAGTACGCCGTCCACGCTGCTGCGAGCGTGGTGGCAAACAGCCGCGCCAGCCTCGTAGTAGCGAACTAAGCAGTTGTCCTAGATGCAATTACCTACACCCACCAAAACCGAAACAAAGCCAAAACGGGTGCCATGATTACGGCAGTGCGCCACGGTGAGCACCCCGCCTTGGAGAAAATATCATCCCTGGTTCATAGTGAGCTTTGCGAGTCCTCGCGGCAGGCACAATTTTATACGGACTGCTGAAACTTATCCCTGTGTTTCCAAAGTAGACAGCACCATTTGGACCCCCGGACACAAGGAGCTGCAGGAAAATGAAGCTATACATAACGTGGTGCGTAGGGCGCACTTACCAGCCACTAACCACATTCCCCTACCTATCGCCATTGACGAGCGCCTCCAGAAAATCCGTGTAGTGATGGGTTTCTTCCCCGCGACATTCCAAAGTAAAGATCGTTGACATGATTGCTCTCCGCAAAGTTCAAACGAAGAATCACATTCAGAAGTAATTGCAGTTCCTAAAGATACCCTGCCACAATTTTGTCATTTTTTCGGAATCTTAAATGCTTGCAGAATGCTTTACACCGACACATCCAGCACTTAGACAATGTTTCGTAGTAAAGTACCTCAGCCACGATTTACGACTCTATGCCCCGAGAACAACTTAGAAACTGGGTCAGAAGATTCTTCCCTCTTTTCCCGTCTATGCGTACTTCAACCGCTGTAAATACGTCATTAGCGGTGTAGCGGCTATAGGTTAGCTCTTCTTTAGTTGCAGTAACAAACGCATTCGATAGCCACTTTAAAAAAAACGCCACAAGAACAAAGCAGGAACGGAAGGCGTATGTGCTGCTGGAAGGAGCATATCATGCTGTGCCGCTCCGTGCTGGTGATAAGTATAGCATTCGCAGTGCTTCAATACGCAAAGAAAAACATTAGGGATATGATTTATCAGAAGTGTTACAGGGGACGAAGGCCTCTGTAACACTGGACAAATGGACTTTGAGTTCAAGGGACTCTGTAAAAGTAAGCGCGCCCGGTTCTATAACGGATGCGCTTACTGTAATATTTTCGCCGTTTGAGCGCACGTAAAACACGAGGACGCATCTGCAGGTACCTGCAGTCTTACATTCAATAAAGATGGTTTTGAAGAACCGTCAAATAACCAAAATGAAATCAGCTTCCGCATTGTAAGTGAATTTTGTTCGGGAAGCAGAGCGTCCAGTATATGGTGGCGCGCTCTTACCTTGTTTGAGAAACTTATGCATTTCTTCTTTTTTCGAATTCTATAATTCCGGCGTTAACAACGTTCATGGTGCGAGTGACTTTCATTTAAAAAAGGGCGACACTGAGTTATGTATCCAAGCCAAAAAACACTGGGTTTCTCATTCACTAACAGATTACTTCCCGTGCTTGTTGTAGACGCTGCTTACTCACACCCTTCTTTTGGGCTTTGTAGTTTCGGGGTGCACACGTTCGTTGTCTTAAACGCTGTTTCAACCGTATTCCTTTCCTTCGGGACAACACGTTTTTTTTTTATTGGACTATGTCTTGTGTATGCTACGCATTTTTAATTTATGTTGACGCAGTTGGCTATGGAGCGCTTGGCCCGGGAAATGGTGGGAAGGACATGAGTGGGAAGGTTGAAGAAATGTTGCGCCACGAAAAAACGGATATGGTAATGCTGAGGAAGTAACACTAGCAGGGGATGCCGAAGGGTATTCAGGAGCGATGCTTGATGTGGCTGCCTTCCACCCACTGCACTAACTTCCCGGACTGCTCTTCCGGTCGACGCGCTGTGTGTGCCCTGACTTTTGCAGTCACCGCCACCTTCGCTATACAGCAAAGGCGGGTCCTTCGCACGGGGCCCATAACACTGCCTGGGCGAATATGGAAAAGTTGCTGCTATTTATTTTTCTGGCGGGCGTATATCTTGGGTTATACGATGGTCAGCCCGTGCACATGGTGAATAAACGTGGTGCACAGGCGGTGCAAACTTCTGTTCATAGAACGCTACAAAATGCGTTTATGTGCCTTTGAGGGGACAAAGTGGTTCAAATTTGGACCTTACGCTCCTAACACGTAAGTAGGCTCTGGCGCTTCCCTTTATCGCTTTATACGAAACACCTTAACAATGCAGAGTTTGTAGCTGTGATTTGGGTTTGCAGCATTATTTTTCGGGGCGCTATAGGAGTACAACCTCCATAGACAGCGTCTCTAACGCAGTGTTTCATTTGCACTCACACCACTTGGCAAACCCAGCGAGTTATGTGTGTATATTTGAAAATCAGGGCGACTGGACATGAGACTCCTTTTTTCATTTGTATGAATATAGTGAAAGTCCAAACATTGCGCCCCTGCCTTATGCTATAGAGTACGTTTGAACCTCGTTCAGCCTGTATATTTGTGCAGATATCGCCGACGCTAAGGTGCGACGCTCAAGAGGGTAGAATTAATAGTATAAAGCTTAATTCGATAATCTGAAATTTCTGCGTCAGCGACAGCAAGTGGTCATTAAAAAATGGCATACGTTTAGAGCTTGCTTGTACAAAAACCGTTAAAACAGTCTCTAAAGTAAAAATAATTTATTGCGGCACCAAGTTTATTTACCTACGGGTTCGCGCTCTTTACTTTCTGAACCAACAAGCAATACGCAAGTTTGGCGCCTCAAAATGAAGAATTATGATCGTTTGTGTCACACAAGAATGACGCCAATCTTTTCTTACCTTTTCGTCGTTTGGGAATCTCGCCGTTCTTCAAGTATTTCGAGAAGCTCGGCCAGGTCGCCGTTTGTATTCCTCTCTGGAAAAAAAAATTGGGTGTTTTATTTGCTAAGGCTACACCTCGATCACTCGATACGGGCTGGACACATCGTATTTAGTTCAACACTGTAATATTTTCAACTAGGCGAGAGATCTCGCCGCCCAGAAGTTCGTTTTTCGCCTCAAGCAGAAACCGCGGAGCGGATTCGTTACTGAAGCGGCGTATTTGTGCCCGCCACAATACGCACAACACCTCGGAATAATGTACAAGCACGCCTCTACGGAACACGGAGAAGGAATAAATCACAAGTAATCGTCTACACTTTCTTGCAAATCTGTAGCGAATCAGTTATTTCCTTTTTAGGAGTAGCAGCTCTTGTACTGCAATTAAGTTATTTATATTGAATTAAGGACTGCTTATTGGAATACTTCCCGCCACTTTTTTTAGAGGCGAAGCACTTAGGAGCTCGGGCTGTCGGCGTATCCTGTCGCCTGATGCACTGACATGTCTTTGCAAGAATTTTGCAGGAATACATCTTTAGCATGTAAAGTGATGTACCAGTAAAATACAAAAAAGATATGTTCTTTCAACCTTTTCGTTCTAATGCATCCACACGAGAAATTTCCGCTCCTTAATGTTCTCTATTGTAATTAGAGCGCCAATTTAGAAAAGCCCATTAAAGAAAATCCCACAACTACATTCATAGAGGAGCGAAGGTATGTACACGATAGAGCAATCAACCAATGTGCGACAGCTTGAATATACGTTACTGCTATCACTGCCAAAAGAGTGAAGCTATATTGGTCACTTCTGGCGGCATCCAGAAATGTTGTTTTACGGTTATATTACTTATCACAAAAAAATTGGCTTACCACCTTTCACTGTAATCTGAAACGACAGAAACACGAAGTGGTTTAGTTGAGTTTCACACTGCTTGTGAGCTTTATACAGAACAGCAAAATCAGGATGTTGAAATTATCTTTCAGACAACATTTACGCATTGTCTTCGTGAATTAGTGTGGTTCAGTACTCTTTCGTTCGGGTTCCGTGCGGAGAGTTTACAATCATTGTGTTTATTTGAAGTGTCGCATCGAACCTGACGTGGACATCTAGCACTAACTTAGAAACGAAACCGCGCACAAAAAACCTGCGTGCATACGGTGACACCTCCATTGCATTGACACCCTGCAGCGACCCCTCAGTCTCTGCTCCCGTACCCCGCTCTGTAGGAACTACCTGCTTCGGACCCACTGACACTCTTTGTACGGAGGACGGTGCGATGTTCTATACACTGCTATGGCTGCATATAATCGCAGAAAAGACCAGATTGCGCTTTCGTCCAAAGAGAACATGACCACACGCGCATGGTGCACCATCAGAATTGGTCGGTCACAAGGGCAGATGAAGTGGCGATAGCGCTAGCAGCTACGCCCAAAAATACCAAAGTAATTATCTGCGACTCCAAAAACGCAATTAGAAATATAACAGAGGATGATTTTCAGCTGGGGCGGCCAGAATCTTTGCAAAAAACCCAATGGACAATCAGGTTTCATTAGTACGGACCCCAGCACATCAGGCTCTCAGAGGCAATGAAGGAGTACATGAGCTCGCCCGAGGACTAACATTCCGACCAGGCTAAGGCACCCCTTCCAAAGAACACACATTGTCTCAAAAAGACAGGATGTTCACTACAGAGAAATAACGAAATAGTATAGATGAACAAGAAAATAATACCCAGAGGGAGACTGTACACTCAGCAAAAAGGAAGAGGCATTCTTGCAAAAATTACAGGTTGGAACCCACCCAAATCCGCAACTCCTTAGTAAACGCCACCGAGATCAATTTGACCCCAAATTCAAACATTGCCAAAGCGTTGCAAGCATAGTCCACATGATAAGGGCGTGCCCACAGATATCAGGCGGCCCACACACCATAGACACTTGGGAGGCTCTGATGCTCAGCTCAGAACTAGAAGCCCAACCGAAGATCATCAATCCTGCGCGGTCTAGAACTCTCCTGGGAACTTTCGTATATAGAGCGCCTTTATATTCCTTATGCATCTCCAATTCAAGCCGGTTTCTACGCCATCCTACTCACTTATCTTTTCTTATGTTTGCTGCCACCTTCGCCATTCCACCTCATACCCGCCGTCCTTTACTGTGTATATTGAGAAACGACGGTTGGCGTGGCCGTTTATTCCAACGCTCCGGGCCGAGGAAGACGATCAAGCGGTGATGATGATTATTTACAGGTGATGATGATGCCCAGACCATCGGGGCTAGCACTGATGATAGTGTGTGATTACGAAGAAGCGCCGGTAACATAACCCAAAGTACTGGGAGCGTAGTCACTGGGTCTCACATAATTTCCCCTCCGCGAGCGGAAGCGGCCTCCTGGCCGCGAGTCAGTCGGTGGTACGCCGGTTGAATGGCTTCAGCCGGGATCCATGAACGATTTCAGTTCCACGGCGACGGCGGTCTGTAGGCGGAGTTACCGGCTTGATGCGATAATTTACAGGAGAAGTCTCTTCTAAGATTTGGTATGGGCCAAGAAAACGGTGGAGGAACTTCTCGCACAGTCCGGGGACTCGAACGGGTGTCCATAGCAACACTTCATCCGCGGGCCGAAACCGCAAAGAGCGATGGTTCACGTCGTAGCGGGTTTTCCGTTCGTGCTGCTGAATTTCTGTTCGACGTCGCGCGAGGTCTCGGCAGTGGACGAGCCGCGAAACGTACTGCTCATGCGATGGAGCATCAGAGGCGTCAGGAGCGTAGAAAAAACTGGATTCGAAAGTAATCGATGGGGAGCGGCCAAAGACAAGAAAGAACGGTGAATAGCCGGTAGTCTTTTGCTTGGCGGAGTTGTAAGCGAAGGTTACAAAGGGTAAGATAACGTTCCAGTTGCCATGATCAGGACTAATATACATGGAGAGCATGTCCGACAGTGTTCGATGAAATTGCTCGGTCAGACCATTCGTCTGGGGATGGTAGCTGGACGTTGTTTTGTGGGCCGTGTTCGAAGCACGCAGAAGCTCTTCAACAACGGTTAAAAAAAAAACCTTGCCGCGGTCGCTCAGAAGGACGCGTGGAGCTCCATGGCGCAAAATAATGTTGTGCAGGATGAAGTCTGCCACTTCTGCGGCGGCGCCAGAGCGAATAGGCGCAGTTTCGGCGTACCTAGTCAAATGATCTACGGCCGTAACTATCCATCGGTACCCACATTGGGTTGCAGGTAGAGGTCTATACAAGTCGATGCCCACGGTCTTAAAGGGAGCCGAAGGACAAGGAAGAGGCTGCAGTAGCCCGGTCGGAGGAGTAGTCGAACGTTTTCCGTGCTGGCAAGAGGCGCACGAGCGGACGTACTTGGCCACAGCTGCAGAGAGGCCAGGCCAAAAGTAGCGGCTACGTCTTCGCTCGTATGTTTTTGCGACGCCAAGGTGCCCAGCGGTTGCCTTATCGAGATATTCTTCGAGGATACGACATCGAAGTGGACCAGGTACTACAGGGACCCATTTGTTGCCATTGGGATGGTAATTTTGGCGGTAAAGGACACCATGCAGGAGATGAAACTTGGCGAGTTGACGACGTGCACGGCTGGTCGGACGTGGCACACGGCCGTGGAGGTAGTCCATGATGGGGCGGCAGTATGCGTCTGCTCGCTGTAGCGAGGGCACGTCACCGTGTCCAGCAGCGCTAGGGAAAGTGTTGGTGCCAAAGGGACATCGTGGTCGAGGCTTTCCTGGAGAGCAGTCGACGGAGAAGACAATGGGCAACGAGACAGAGCGTCTGCGTCCGTATGCTTCTTTCCGGACTTATACGTCACAGAAAAATCATATTGTTGGAGGCGGAGAACCCAGCGACCAAGGCGCCCAGACAAGTTTTTCACGGAAGATAACAAGCATAGTGCATGGTGATCTGTGACCACTGTAAAGTGACGGCCATGGAGGTAAGGCCGCAATTTTTGAACCCCCCAAACGATGGAAAGGCATTCCTGTTCTGTAATGGAGTAATTCTTCTCGGCGGATGTCAACGAACGACTAGCATAGGAAACGACCCTCTCCCGGAGCTGAGCATCACTTTGAAGGAGAACAGCGCCGATTCCGTGGCCACTTCCGTCTGTGTGGAGGATAGCGGGCTTGCTTTCATCAAAGTGGCAGAGTACCGGGCTAGACGTTAAGGCGGCTTTCAATGCCTCAAAGGCTTGTTGGCACTCATTCGACCAAACGTAAGCTACGCCGTACTGTAGGAGCTGGTTGAGGGGGGCCGCAATGGTGGCAAAGTTCCGGACAAAGCGACGGAAATACGAGGCCAACCCGAGAAAACTGCGAAGATCTTTTTGTTGGCATGGACGCGGAAATCCGACAACGGCAGCGATTTTGTCGGGGTCGGGTCGTATCCCGTCCTTGCTAACGACATGGCCGAGTACCTTGATAGCTTTGGTCGCAAAACGACATTTTTTTAGTTGAGCTGAAGTCCAGCATTGGAGATGCACGTAAGCACTACGGCCAAGCGTTGGAGATGCTCAGCAAATGTCGAGGAAAAGACAACCACGTCGTCAAGATAGCAAAACAGGTCTTCCATTTTAGTCCTCTAAGCGCTGAGTCCATCATTCGCTCAAAAGTTGCTGGGGCATTGCACAAGCCGAACGGCATGACATTAAATTCATATAGGCCGTCTGGAGTAGCAAACGCCGTCTTTTTCTTGTCGGACTCGTGCATCGGTATCTGACAGTAACCAGAACGCAAGTCAAGGCTCGAAACGTATTCGGCTCCTTGAAGGCAGTCCAGGGCGTCGTCGATCCGGGGCATAGGATACACATTCTTTTGGGTAATTTTGTTGAGGACCCGATAATCTACACAAAAACGCACGGAACCATCCTTTTTCTCCACCAAGACGACTGGGGAAGACCAAGGACTGGATGAGGGCCGAATAACGTTACGCTGCAGCATGTCGTTCACATTCTCCTCAATTACTTGCCGTTCTGATGGGGAGACTCGGTACGGGCGGCGGTGAACAATAGTTCATCCATCAGTTTTGATGCGATGCGTAGCTGCAAAGGTGCGAGTAAGGAACTTTGAATGGGTATCGAACGAGGCCCGGTGCTTGTGTAAAAATTCCAGTACTGAGGATTTCTGTGATGGGGTAAGGTCCGGACCGATGGTGACCGCAATAGACGACGTGACGTAGAGGAAACGGTGGTGGAAGGCCCACTGCCAGTGCAAAGAGTACCACACGGAAGGATGGACACGTCGTCGGCAGAGACAGAAGCAATCGCACAGCCTTGTGGGAGCAGAACCACTTCGGACGTCGTATTACGCACAGGGATAAAGGCGCGCCCTCGGGAAAATCGTACCAGACAAGCGGCTACAGCAAGACCTCGTGAAAGGAGGCGGCCGCACAGAATGGCCAGCACATCGCCGTCAACAATTTTGTGAGCGGAAACTGAAAGAATGTGCTCTTGGCGGGCGGGCACAACGTGATCGGTACGTAGCACCAGACGAGGCGCACTTGTTTCCGGGACAGCTGAGTGATGAACGTCTGTGATGCTAATAGCAGGAGTGCGGCAACAAATAACGGCGGAAGTGGACGAAAGAAAGTCCCAACCAAGAATAAGCTTATAGGGGCACTCCGAGATTACCGCACACTGAACGTGATGACACAGCCCGTCGATAGAAACACGTATCGTGCAGAAGGCAGAAGGTTGGATGGACGTGTCGTTCGCACCACGTAATAAATGGCCACTTTACGGGGTTTTTACCTTTTGTAGTCTCTTACAAAGGTCACCTCGAATAATAGAAATACTTGCTCCAGTGTCCACCAAAGCTCCGATATCGTTACCTTCAACTGATACTGACAAGTTCGATGGGTGTTCTGGAGGAGTTGCTAATGTACCGTTAGATGCAGTTTCCCCTCCAAAAACTGCATGACTTAGTTTTCCGAGAGGTGGGTGGGGTCATGTACGACCGGGCGAACCGGAGACACAGATCGTCGAAATGGTGATGGGGAACGACGTCGCGACGCACGAGAATTGGTTGGGGACTCGGAAGTGGCAGGAGGAGAGGACCGCCGCGGCGGAGATGGGTAACCCCTCTGGCGGTAGCCGTAATGAGGGTTTGGTCGGTCACGTTCGTACGTGTCGTAGCCACGTCGCTCATCAATTAAACGCCTCCTACAGAACCGTGAAATGTGCCCGCGAATTCCGAAGTAGCAACACACCCGCCGGTTGAAAGAGGGCTGAGGGCGCTGCGGTCGCCATGCTGGATAGTAAGGCTGCAGCCCAGGGACCGGACTGACCTCTGCCACGTAGCCAGGAACTGGTTGTGCGGGGACGCCTGCCACAGACAGAGGCGGCCTGCCAGCCACTTCGGAATAGGATGGCGTGACTGGAGGAGGGGTAAGATCGGCGGGAAATCTTCCGTGAGTACATGCGGCAAGCTCCTCTCTAATGATCTCTCGGAGGATAGGTGTAGCCGAGTAGGAACTGGTAGAAGAGACGTGCACATAGGTGCGGCCGTCAAGTTTTTCCCGAATCAGTTGGCGTATTAGAGCTCGGAGGTCCTAATCGCCGCTGTTCCGGGCCACGGTACCCTGCTGGAGACGGAGAGACTGCAGGTCGTCCAGGCGCTGGCACATTGTCCTCACATCCGAAACGGTAGTCGGATTCTGAAGGGCCAGGGCATTAAAGGCAAACTGGCCGATCCCTTTCAAGATGTGGCGCACGCAATCAGCCTCCGTCATGTCTTTGTTCACCTTTCGGCACAGGGCTACAACATATTCAATGTACGACGTGTACGTCTCACAAGGATGTTGGAATCGTCCCTCCAGCTTCTTTTTCGCGAGGTCTGAGCAGGCCGAGGAAGAGCCGAAAATCTGGCGCAGCTGCGTGGTGAAATCGTCCCAGTCATCAATACGGTGCGCATTGTTCCGGAACCACGTTTTGGCTACATCGTCCAGTGACCACGAGACGTTTTCAAGCTTCACGCGGTCGTCCCACCTGTTAAAGGCGCTGACGCGTTCGAAGGTATCAAGCCACTCGTCAACGTTCTCATTACGAAGGCCAGCGAACATCGGTGGATCCCGCTGGTGGCTGGTGACGAAGTACGGCGGGACGGCTGCTGAGCCCGCCCCACCGGTTCCGCTGCCGGTTCCGGTTCCACGTTCCGCTGTCATAGGCATGGCGTCTCGCGGCAAGCGACGACCCGAACGGAGCTCCAGGGGTGCACTCAGAGATGGAGGACGAGGGGTCAAGACGCACGCTCCACAACTTGAGAGACGACGGTTGGCGTGGCCGTTTATTCCAACGCTCGGGCCGAGCAAGAAGATCAAGCGGTGATGATGATTATTTACAGGTGATGATGATGCCGAGCCCATCGGGGCTAGCACTGATTATAGTGTGTGATTACGAAGAAGTGCCGGTAACATAACCCAAAGTACTGGGAGCGTAGTCACTGGGTCTCACAATATAAAAACATATACTCTTGTTCTATAAGTTTTAAACTAGCTGTATAGGCCCTTCTCAACATTAGCGCAAACTCCAGTATTTCCTTCTTCTCAGTTGATGACAAGACCATGAGGCTCCGCAAGAGAGTTTACAACAGCATGCCGCAATTGATTCTTTTTTGGCGCTGCTTCTTTTCTCGGCCCCAACCCCACTTTCAGCGATGAAGATTATTCGCTACATAAATGATAAAGCTCAAACTCTAACATATTATCCCTCCCTTTGGATTCCCAAAGTCCCTCCTTGTATTCCCACGATACACAGTTTCTTCAAGCGAAACTTGTATTGACTAAATCGTGTCGTGGAAGATCTTGATTGTTTTTTTTTTCAAACTATACGCCTCCTAAAAAAGTTCCCTGTAGTCGTAAGTAAGCTTAGGTTATTCGCGTTATGATGCCACCGTCCATTCGATTTTGCCATTCAGCCACGGTATGTATATGCATAGCTTTGAAGGGCATCCTTGCGATGCCGCGTGGCCACGGCCGTCGCCTTCGACAGGCTGCACTGCATGCCTGGAGATGCAGGGATAATTATAAGTAGTTGATCCCGAAAATTATTTCCGCTTTTATGCACCACCACTGGCACGGACAACGCCGTAGATAGGCCTCACCGCATACCGGAAGATGAGGGGTAACTAGAAGTTTGCCTAGAACTCTAGCGTGACAGCCGACGTGCCAACGGAAGTGAATCTGGTATGTGAGTGGTAAGATTTTTTTTTAACATCGGCATAAGCTCAGCCAGTGGGGTGGTGGGCTTTTATTTGGGTTGGGTAAGGGTAGGTAGGGTTTTGTTAGGTATAAATTTGGGTTGATGATGGATGGGTTTGGATTTGTTTACCGGATGGCTTGGGGTTTTGAGATTTTGTATGGTTAATGCTGACTGACAAGAAGATTCTGGCACACTTTTCTTCTCTTTTGAAAAGGGGCTGGTTACACAGTAACCAAATGCAGTAATAAACAAAGAACGAGGCGAGGACAGGAGGAACGCTCGACATGCCCTCGCTTCGTCCCCTGTTTATTACTGCGGTTATTTACGGCGTGTATGAACCAACACGCCCAAACCTTCTCTCTTCTGAGGGATGTTTGTTGTTCAACAAAAAAATCCTAGACGATGCCGTGAATTCACGTAAGACATTCCGAAAATGGTGCTGGCCGGTCTAAATTGCCGAATCTTCCTTCTGTTTGTCTCAAACTACCGTAAACCTTCATAATCATAGCTGAACATATATCAAAAACTTTGCTGCGCCTTCTCTCGGTCCTTTTAATCCTATCGATTCACTGACTTTAAACCCGAACGCACTAACCATCCCGCTGAAAGGGTTTCAATAAAAACATTCCACTCCTAGTGCTATAGCAGATATCTACCTCTGCAGGACGTCTGGCCGTTCACTTAGATTTCTCCGACTCATAGAGATTCTTCCTCAGATCTCTGCGGTACCATCTTCAACTACACTCTTTGAGGTGACGACTGGCTGGAACGGCCCACATCGCGAACCTCCGCCATATCCGTGACATACAGCCATCATTGTCAATAAAACTTGCACCACTAACGCTGAGGCGCATGGAAATAATACACACTTTCCGTGTACCACGCTATTGCCATGGGTTACGGAAAAACACATCAGGATGAATCTATGCGGCTTTCACGAGATGTTTCGGGCATGTCGAAGTGATGCCGTCGGTCATTTCTGATACCCTAGTCAGCGGGGACCGTCATATTCGAAATCTACACGTGAAGCCTTCTTCGCTGTTTTCCTCATAGCCCTTCGTGCACTACTGCAGCTGGAAATTCCAACGCTGCTACTTTGGCTAAAAGCTGAAATATTTCACCCCAAACGTATTTATACGCAACAGGTTACACATCGTAGCGCGAAGGCTCACAATTGCATAGTTTATTGGACAAATGCAGTACTCACCATTATTAAAGCCCCCACCAATAAAGCAGTCGGCGCCATACTGCACTACGTAGCTGCAAGGAAAAGGTATTCTCACTTTATTATCCACCAAATGCCCAAACTTTCTTACCCAATGTCTCTCCCCATTTAAAGAAGGCTATAGCACAAACGTATGTTATACATTGTCCAAACTGTTTACCACATTCTTCAATGTTGACCTATGACTAGCATTAAGATGAAAATTTCAAGGCCCAGTTTGAAGCTGCATCTTTTTACGTCTGTCTGCCCCGACGTAACTTTGTACCGCGTAACATAGGAATGTACAATCACCCATTTTAGCCCACCTACCTTACCCAAGCCCAACCGAGAACTTTCACAAACAACGACGGGCTTCCGATGGAGACCCGGGAGGCTGATTTCTTGTGCTGGGCAACGGCCGTGTACCGAGGGTACACGGATAAATTACTCCGTCGCAAGAGGAAAGGTTCCGACCATAAATTTTTTTTAAGTGCGAATGCACTTCTTAAGCGACCCTGAATCACGCGTCCACCGCCGTCCGTCTATCCGCACCACATACCCACTTAGGGCGATTGGCCAAGAAGAGTTCCTAATTTCTTTAGCACATACCCACTTAGGGCGATTGGCCAAGAAGAATTCTTTCGCATCACCCGTGCATTCCCACTTCCCCATCGACGACTGCTGCTTCGCCAGGAGCGGAAGTCGGGGCGAGTACTGCGGCGTCTACCTCGTCGGTCACGTCTACGCGAACCTCGTGTCGCACGCCGTGTCCACCTCGCCGGTCAGGGACGAGTCGCCGTACAGTGCCGTCTACACCGACGCGTACTCGGGCGACGGAATCGTGGTCGTCACCCTCTACCTCGCGCCAAACATCTCGCACGACGACGTCGTCGAATACGTGGACGCGGCGATGGAGAGTGTGGCCAGGCGCGTAAAGCCTTCGGACCCGGTCGTGGTTGTTGGGGACTTTAACGTGGACGTGCGAAAGGGCGGCCAGTGGTTGATGGAATACATGCTCGCCAACCACTCCATGACGTGCCTACCGCTAGAGGCTCCCACCACCATCAACGGCAGCTACATCGACCTGGCCTTTGCGAGGAACTGTCTGATACGCGCGGTCTTGCAACAACTCTTGACCGTACATTTCAGTGACCACAAGGTGGTCATAATGACCGTCAACTACAACGACAACACCAACAAGTGCTGAATAAAGAATACTGTCGTTTCACTTTACTTGCGTGTGTGTGTGATCTCCTCGAACATACACTTTAATTCACCAAGATTTCCAGAGAACGACTAACGGGGTGTGCGAATCCCCACTTGATCACGCGGGGGTGTTAAATGCAACTAACGGGCGAATGCCAACACAGTTCAACATAACTCCCCCTCATAGCATCACCCGTGCATTCCCACTTCCCCATGCTCCCCTTCGGGAAATGCGGGTGAATTTTTTCTCAATATATTTATTCTTGCTCCTGCTACCCCTGGTACACCATGTGGAAGATGGCCCCACCAACCCTAAACTAGTGAACTACTAGACAGTGACTGGGCGTATGTTTGTGCAAAATTTTCGACTCTTCCGACGGTCAGGAGAGCCATAGTTTTTCCGCACTCACCTGGGATAT